>NC_132925.1:602500-924678 GCF_047675955.1 Chlorocebus sabaeus
CAACAACAACAACAACAAAAAAGAACAGCATTTGTTCTGACTATACTTACATAAAATGATGGCTGCAGGAATCACTGGCCAGGTGTGGTGGCTCATGCCTGTAATCCCAGCACTTTGGATGGCTGAGGTGGGCAGATCATGAGGTCAGGAGGTCGAGACCAGCCTGGCCACTACGGTGAAACCCCGTCTCTACTAAAAATACAAAAATTAGCTGGGCGTGGTGGTGCATGCCTGTAATCCCAGCTATACAGGAGGCAGAGGCAGGAGAATTGCTTGAACCCGGGAGGTGGAGATTGCAGTGAGCCGAGATCACACCACTGCAGTCCAGCCTGGGAGACAGCGCGAGACTCCTTCTCAAAAAAAAAAGAAAAAAAGAAAAAACAAATTGCCCACTTCTATTAGTTGGTCTGAAATGCATAGGGTAGGTTGTGTGCTCTGGGTGACAGAGCAAGACTCCGTCTTGAAAAAAAATAAAAATAAAAAAGGAATCATCACCTTGCGATCAGACAAGCTGAGGATTACTCCGAGTTTCTCAGCTTCAGCCCTGTGGAGATTTTCTTCCAATAATTCTTGGTCAGGAGGCCTGCCCTGTGCGTCACAGGGTGTGCAGCCGAATCCGCGGCCTCTACCCACAAGGGATATCAGTTGCACTCTTTCAGCCTTGCTGTGACAACCACAGAATGTCTTCAGACATTGCCACATGTCTTTTTGAGGTTAAAATTGATCCTGACTGAGAGCCTACTAGGTACCTGGTGACCAAACTCACAGAATTTTCAGAAAATGGATTGGCTCAGTCTTCAACCTCATCTAATGAAGTGAGTATAATCAGTGAGATTACAACAACAATATATTGATATAAAATTTGATGTATTCTTTTTCAAAAGCTTGGTGACAAATTTTGTTTGTAAACTCATTAGGGAAGGTTTTATCTCATATACATTCAATCATTAAAAACCTAGTGACATAACTCACATTATGCCAATATTACCTAGTATCAGAGATTAGTAAAAATTTTATCTTTATTAGGAAAAGAAATAAAAGGCAAGATGGTATTTATTGTGCATAAGTAGTAAAATGTCAGGGGGTATAATTAGAATAGAGTCAATCATGGTATTAGGATAAAAATGAATATATATTATTATGGAGATTCCTAAATCTTGCTTAATGGTGTCAAAGTTGAAGCAAGTGCTAGCAGGACAGACAAAATCAAACTTCAAATGACATATTTAAAGAAGAGAGCTTAAACGCTGGAATAATATCCCATTATTCTTCGTATTTAATTTGTAACTAAATTCTTAAGGAGATAAGCATTTTGATAACAGGGACTTTGTCTGATTATTCTTAAAATACCTAGCATTATTCCTGGCTTACCATATAGGTTTTAAATGTTTATTCAAATGCAGGAATATAGACAATAAACTTTAAAGTTTATTTCAAATTAGTCTCCATTTATTCCCGCTGCTTTCAGTTCAGTTTCCAAAGTTTTCTTGCTTGGACTATTGCACATGTAAGCAGTTTTTCCTGCTTCTAATTTCACTCCCCATCATAATGCAGTCAATTTTTTTTTTAACTCATTTCAGATCATGTAATTTCCCTAATTTAAACCCTTCTTGACCCCTACCATTGAGGATAAAGCCTAAGACTTTGGTGGTTAATGTACTTGAACATTTTAATCTAGCCCCTGCCTACCGCTGCTACCTCATCTCTGGCTACCCATCTATAGTTCCACACCCAGCCACACTGCTTTCCTTGCAGTTACTGGAAGGGGACAGGGTTCCTTTCATTCCTGTCTATAACCATGTTCATGCTATTTCCTCAGCCTGGATTATCCTCTGCCTCTTGCCTGACTTGACCTAGTCTTAAAATATGTTCTCATTATTTGATACTTAGTGAAAAAGCCACCTTCTCTGCCCTGAACGTCCTAGCTGAAACAGCTCTTTCTCTTCTCTCTCACTGAACTTCACTTTAATATATACCTCCTTTATAGTACTCCTTCTCTGCAGTCTTCCTAACCATTCTTTATGGCCTGCATTAAAGCGTTTATTATGGTGTATTGTAACTGTCTGTAAGTCAGGTCTTGCTAGGGCCTTCTTTTTCTTCATATTTTCCTTTGAGCACAAGTAGGTGGCGAGGAATTTTATTCTGATTGCCTGTCTCGGTGGACCTTCTCTGATACCTTCCCATTTATAGACCTCCGTGCTGCTAATGCTGCCAGTAAACTAAAGAAGATTCCAAGCCACAGCTACCCCAAAACCCCTATATTGCTCTTACCTTTCAAGCTGTGCTTACACCCTTTCCAGTTTCCCCAGATCCATGGACCAGACTCAGTAAAAGAGAAGAATAACAAAAACTGGGGCCATGCAGGATTCAAACTCTAGCTCTGCTGGGTAGTCACCATGTGACCTTGGCTAAGTAGCAGTGTGTACAGTAGGAATGATAAATGACTCATCTCACCAGTTCGTGAAAGTGAAGAAAATATTGAAACATTTAAAACCTCACATATATTCAGCATGTTATCACTATTTGCTCTTCTTTAAGATGTTACTTATGAGCAAGGTAGCTCAGAAGGATTGAGGGTGCAGAGACAACAGTTTAGGAGCGGGCCTAGCATGGGGATTTGCAAAGGCTTGGGACTGAGGGGTTTGAATTCAAAACAGCACTATGACCTTGGATACGGGACTTAAACAGTGTGCCTCAGTTTATACTGTGCTAAATGCAAGAAAGAATCATCCCAACTTTGGCCGGGCGTGGTGGCTCATGCGTGTAATCCCAGCACTTTGGGGGGCCAGGGTGAGCGGATCACAAGGTCAGAAGTTCGAGACCAGCATGGCCAATATGGTGAAACCTCATCACTACTAAAAATACAAAAATTAGCTGGGCGTGGTGGCGGGCGCCTGTAGTCCCAGCTACTTCAGAGGCCGAAGCAGAAGAATCACTTGACTCCAGGAAGCGGAGCTTGCAATGAGCTGAGATGGCGCCACTGCACTCTAGCCTGGGCGACAGAGTAAGACAATGTCTCAAAAAAAAAAAGATTTATTTCTACTTCATTGTGTTTTAGTAAGGATTAAATGAGCTGATGAATGCAAAAATGCTTAGAACTTGTAATAAGTTAGCTAATTTGTTATTGATATTAACGTAGATGGGAAGGCATTTCTAAACTCATACTTCCACAGATGGATGTCTCATTGGACTGCCTCTCCACTTAGTTTTTCACTTTTCCTTCAGATTCTACCCTTATTTATTCCATTGGCTACCCTCACCTATTTCCACATGAGGAGGCTTTCTCTTCTCTCTTCTGGTAACGCAGAACCTCAAACTTCTGCCAGACGAATTCTGGAAGAGTGACTTCCCTCGTTGAGCAGCAGTGACTTGGTTCTTCCAATTCCATTTCAGTTTCCCCATCAGAGAGAGCTACGGCCTGGTGTCGACCAGGGATTACTGGAAAGGAAAGAAACCTTGGAAATCTAAACATGAAATATTTTTGGAGTGAATCGAACCAGCTTTACCCTATATTCAGGAAAGAATGATTTTCCTGGTAACCTTGTTCTGGCCAGACCTTTCAGAAAAATTCAACATTTCTACCCACACCCTTTCATTATATTCAAACCTATTTGACATTTTTTCTGTTCTACCAAAGACCCAAGGCATTTTTTAAACTGCTAATCATGAAATGTGTGCTTTTTCTTTGAAGAGGAATGGAGCCAGTGGAAAGTAAATGGCTTTAGTTCTAGAGTCCTCCTCAGAGGGTGGTGGTGAGGGAGCTGGTCAATTTATTCTACCGGTTTCTGTTTACTTGCATTTAAAGAGAGAGGAAATGGTCAGGCAAACAGGATAGTGACTGGAAAAAGAAAATCAAATTCGGAGTTAAATATCAGCTTCCCATTTTTAAGTATGCAAAGACATGGAATTTTAAATCCACTATTTATAAAATGGGCATACGTTTTTCCTTCCTCACACAGAAGTTTTCAGATGAAAAGTTGAATACAGGGTGATTATTGTTTCTAAACTAAGGCACAATCTGAGAGTTTATTTTGTATGTTCCATTCATTTTTTTGACAAACATTGTTTCCTTTTTATAAAAGCAAATTGTAATAACTATATTTTCAAATTCATTACATGGCTTAACAAGGTAACTTTCTCTTCTAAAGGTACCTCTTCCAAGAGTATGATTTGAAAGTGGTAATTTATTACCTTTTGAAAATGATCACATCATAAAACTGGTGGTTATCAAAATATAGACATTGATTACTTCAAAATACATAAGTGCATAATTCATGTATTGTGGCTCACTGCTTAAGGAAATAAGTGACCGTATGTATAATACTAACATGTAGACAGATTTAAAATAGTAGCCAGAATGTCTTGATCATGCCAATTCACTTCAGGTGGTAAAGATTCTATTATTTTCATTAATTATTATTATTGAGACAGTGTCTTGCTCTGTTGCCCAGGCTGGAGTGCAGTGGCATGACCATGACTCACTGCAGCCTCAACCTCCCAGACTTCAGTGATCCTCCTGCCTCAGCCTCCTGAGTAGCTGGGACTACAGGCATGTACCACCATGCATGGATAATTTTTGGGTTTTTTTTGGTAGAGGTGGGGGTCTCACTGTGTTGCCCAGTCTGGTATTAAACTCCTGGGTTCAAGCTATCCTCCCACCTTGACCTCCCAAAGTGCTGGGATTACAGATGTGAACCACTGTGCCAGACAAAACCAAACTAGTTGATTTTCTATGTACGCCTTCACCCACGTCATCTTCATCCAGGGGCACTGTCATGTGTTAATTATAACCACACCTTGTGACCAGTAATGTCTGCATAAATATAGTCGCAAAAGACAGGAAGGCTTGGGGAGCCTTTTGTATTTCCATGGTGATGTACACAAACAAATAAAAATGTTAATCACACATTCAAGAAAGCCTGGGCAGTCTATGTTGGTCTTTCCAGAAGTTTGCTTGTGGCATTCATGGTGGGTTCATTAGGGTGACACAGGAATGCCGAAGCAAACTGACTTCATTTAATACAGAAGAGAGCTGCAGCTACATACTGAGAACTTGCCCTTCCTGTTTTATTGCTGGGGAGAAAAATTATATACTTATTGTTGTTCATCTAATAAATATTTCAGACCCGTTTATGAATCATTAGTGCAGATGCAATCCCCTTTGAATGTCACGAGGTGAAGTAAAGAAAAAATAAAATACATTTTAAGTTCTGAATCTTTCTGTGCTACATTACCCGAATCCTCGTCTATCCACACAATAGATTAACTACCCTCTGTGCATACTATATTTTGCTCAGCCCTTAATATTCTGAAGCTGAACTGAAGCAGTCGTTATCTGTGGCGGTTCCTGGGTGGTTTTCAAGCCCAGCACTACCCACCCAAGTGGCGGTGACACCGGCTTTCACTGAAGCCTTATTACTCTTAAAAGAGCAATTTGGTTGGTTGCACGGCTATTAGGATCACACAGGCAGCCTGAAAGCTGTCAGTACAACTGCTTCTCATCTTCTGCACATAATCCTGACATCTTTTCCCTTTTCTGCTGGACACAGACATTACTGTTTTTATCATTTTCAATCAAGCTCACCCAGAACGCTGAGGAATATATTCCCACTGAAAGCAAAGTGGAGAACAGAATTATTTTATAGCTTCTGGAGTAGAAGCAGGGCTGACTGCGTACTGAGGAGAAGGAGCCGGATCCGTGAGAAATGTAGCTTGGCTCAGGGCTACATCAGGAAGCTGCTACTTCAGCTGTTAAAGATGGCAAAACAACACCTACCTCAGGTTTTTCAATGATTAATGCTATTTTCATAACCAGGAGGGAAGAGGATGTGAGGAATTTTGTGAAATTAGCTTGTGGAAATGTTATCATCAGAGAAAGTGGAGAAAATTACTAGGCTTGAACTTCTCTTCCTTTTGATCCTGTTCTTCTCTGGACCAACTCTGAGCAAGCTGACCCGGACCCCCTGGAAAGGAAAACCTTGGAAGGGGGGTAAGTGATGAAAGTTTTGTGTTAAAGATCTAAATGGAGTTATCAAGGCCAGTTAATGCTAACTTAAGGACAGCTGAGGGTGAAGGAGCTGCTTCTGTTTGAAATCAGGTTTATTTCAGGAAAGGGGATCTGTGTTGCAGGTAGCTAGAAAGAAGAATTTTCTCTGTACTCGATATCAATATGTTTTTGCAATGTTTGGTTTTCTGGGCTTTCAAAGCATTACAATGATCGTTTCCAGCAGGGAGACTATAAGAGCAGATGCATGCTGCTCTAGTGCAAGAATATATGTGTTCTCCTTCGGAAGCTGCAGTATTTTAAAAAGAAATGGGTTCTGAATATGTTAGATCCCTGAATTGTTGGCAGATTTTGTGAAATGATCAGAGGGATGTCTGAGAAAGGGCATGTTATGAAATGCAGTGCCACCAACACTAATTTTCTGGCTGACTCTATCAGTGTTGATGTGTTAATAAAGATAAATTGCATTAACTTTATTGGAAAAAAGTCTGCTGAATGAGAAAAAGCCTTTCCGTACTTTGAAGTGTTGAATACATTTTCTTCTGCTGTTGAAAAATTATCATGAGATGGGAAAGAATTTTTGAGACTTTGAATCAACCTTTCTGTAAAGTTCAGTTGGTTCTGCTTCCCCGAATGCTATTTGTTTATATAAACACAAGTTATCAAGGTATGTGTTCTGTGAATGCTGTAAGCCAGAATGGTGCTGCAGACATATCCCATGAGAGACTTTCTGGACACTGTTTGTATATTTGGAGAAAAATCTTGATGGGAGATATATCTGAGGATTTTGCTTTGCAGAAGCATTATTTTTACCTAATGTTTTTATCTTAGCTGTAAAAATGTTTTGTGGGTCTCCCCTACCATTTCTTTCCTGTCAGTGTTTATCATCTGAGGTTCAAGAGAAGCATGAACATTATGAACAAGAAGTTTTAAAAATGTACCACAATATCTCAGAGGGATTTTCTAAATACCCAAGCCCCATCAGTTTGATCTTTCTGCTTCTCCTTTTGTGGCATTAAATATATTACAAATCTTCTGCCTACTGTACCTTTGAGGGAAAAGTTCCAACAGGCACTTAGCTTAGTTGATTCGTGCAGATCCACCCAGAGGAATGGTGCTGCAAATTATCTTCAGGCCTTGTAAATTATACCATCACATTACTATATTTCCTAATGTTATCAATGGATTCTTTTTCTTGCAAACCACAAGCTGTTATTTATGTTAGCCTGCATGCCGGCCTTTAGTAGCTTAGGATCTAGAGATGTATGGTGTTATTGATGTCAGGAGTGTTAACTTGTATTTCTTACATATGGTCAGTACCTATAGCATGTCAAAGTTTAATTTCCTATGTTGAACTTACGCAGTAATCTTTGGAGCTGTAGTTACCCGTGAGAAAGATAGCTGCAAGATTTTAGCCAAGTTGTTAACCTATTCAGAAAGGTTTATTTAAAATGCTTGTGTGTGTTCCTAAGCATGTATTCATTCCACACAGCTTTGAATACAGATGCATTCGATTTCATTTGTAAATCAAGTCTGAAATGTTTCGTCTTTGAACATATGACCACTTTTTCCAATGTACTCTAACTAGCTCAGCTAGAAATTTGCTAGCTCTGCTGTGTGATGAGGATATGACTGAGTTAAGTTCAGGAACAAGCAATCATAGCAACATATTCCATATTGTTAAAAGAATTCTGTGTGTTTTGGAAAGGCCAGTTAAGTTACTGAAAAACTTTAAACCTGTTGACCGTGCTTGAAAATTATTTCCTTTTTAGTGCCTCTGTTTGCTACTGTATGTGCATTGCATAAATGTTTTCCACAGATTCTGAGTTCCTGTAGTGTAGCCTCGCCTTGATATGCATATGTATATGTTGTAAATATTTATTTATTCATGAGCTTGGCTATTGATGGTGGTGTGCTATCTTTCAGTGGGTTGGAAAATTCTGTTCTTTTTTTCTTGGCATGTTATGCAGTCTTTTAAAACACATTTTTACAATTTGTTAAACATTATTTCCCTTTTCACAAAGTAAGGGTCTTCATTTATTATTTTGAAAGATACCTTGCAGAGGTGTTCTACATACGAGGTGGGATGGGGGAGAATGAGTCATGTTAAATTAAACACTGTGGCCAGAGGCCAAGCATCAACATTGGAAAGACAACGTTTTAAAGGTTACTTTAACTACTCTTTTTTGGTTTGCTTCATATCAATACCAGCTCAAGTGTACCTGCTTACAAAACAATCTTTAAAACAGATACTCTATTTCTAAAAATCCTGGAAAAGATACCAATCGCAAACAACAAAGTTTTCTTCTGAATTGTTATTTTTTTTGCGCTCACATTGCCTATGTGCATTTGTCTTAATCTGACTGAACCTCCATACGGCAGCCTGCCCACACGACGATTTCCATTTTTGTAGTATTAACAGGAACTACCACTGAGACAGAAACGGTTATCGGGGCAGACGTGGGGAGTGGCAGTGTATACGTGTGGCCTGTGAGGAGTGACACGAGCAGCACATAGCCAGGAGCACCAAACAGATGACAGGAAACTGACTTGTCAGAACATTTGGAAAAAATGCAGATTATTGTTGGCTATCAAGGGATTTTTAAGCTCATCAATGAACATGACTCCCAAATATAGGTTAGTAGGCCAGCAAGTTTTCCCTCGGGCATATGCTTTTCTATTTAATCACAATATATGAATACCTTAAGGGAAAGCAGGTGTCCCATCTGATTAATTTAGAGCATGACATAAGTGATCATAAGAGTTTGCATTTATGATAAACTAACCAGAAATCTTAACTACATTGCTGACATTATCTTCATTAGAATTACAGAAGCTAATTATTTTATGTTCAATTACCTTCACCATGAAAAAGTCTAAAAGGTGTAAAATAGCTTCGTTCACATGAGCATAACTCTACAGAAAAGTTTGCAATGCAGATGGTCAATGTAAGTAACAAAAAGGAAATTATATATAAATATATACTATACATATTTACATATAATATACATACGCATTATAGAGTTCACCCTTGAATTACACAGGTTTGAACTGTGTAGATTCACTCATATGTGAACTTTCTTCTGCCTCTGCCACCCCTGAGATAGCAAGACCGACGTCTCCTCTTCTTCCTTAACCTACTTAATGTGAAGACATGAGGATGAAGATTTTATAATGCTCAAGTTTCAC
Source organism: Chlorocebus sabaeus (assembly GCF_047675955.1). Taxonomy (NCBI): domain Eukaryota; kingdom Metazoa; phylum Chordata; class Mammalia; order Primates; family Cercopithecidae; genus Chlorocebus; species Chlorocebus sabaeus. Next base: position 611,694 of record NC_132925.1, read on the forward strand.
TTAAGGAACAGTAGGTGTATTTTCTCTTCTTATGATTTTCTTAATGACATTTTCTTTTCCCTAGCTTACTTTATTGTAAAATACAGTATATAACATATATAACATACAAGACCTGTGTCAATCAACAGTTTCTGTTATTGGTAATGCTTCCAGTCAACAGTAGTTTATTAGTGGTTAAGTTTTGGGGAAGTCAAAAGTTATATGCAGATTTTTGACTTGCACAGGGGTCAGTTTCTCTAACCTCTGTGTTATTCACTGGTCAATTGTATCTATTTCTGCTCCTGGAAATTATAATTTAAGCCAAATATTGATATTTGTAACTACTATTAAAGGTGCAAATGGGAGGTAAATAGGTATAAATAGCAAAATAGGTCTAGAAGATGTAAGTGGGTAAGGCTGGACTGAGAGGTGATCGTCAAAATGTTGACTCCTTGGTTCAACACAAACATTGACTAGTCTGAGCAGCCACTGATCAAACTAAGAGGGGGAATTAGACCTGACTGTTTTCCATGTCCCACTCATTCCAGCACTTGAACTTGACTCCATTTAGGCCTCCTGGAAGAGTCTATTGAGTTCCTTCAATCATCTCAGTTATGACATGAGAGTTTAACTATTGACAATGAAGTATGAAATGATCGAAACTTTTTATAATTCAGAAAATTATTTCACACAACACCCATACTTGCTTTCTGTAATAAATTATAGCAGCCAGTTATCTAATATATATCTTTGCTAAGCAAAGAAAGCCTCTCTGGCAGTTACCTTCTCCTTCTTTAGGAAGGATTAAATTATCAGCACATTCTACAGTATTGCAACATTTTGATTCATGGTGCATTGAAGCACTGACCTAGGAATATTTAGAGTGGCAATTTTAGTTTTAATCTGTTATCTGCATGGTCCCATCTAATATATTGATAATTATTTGAGAATTTGTTGGAGCTTGTAGAAGTTTTTTTTACCTTAAAAGTTGAGAAAAAATTATTAAGCATTTGATGGTGTCTACTGCATATAATAAGCCCATTATTATATTTCTTCTGGTGTTTCCCCTAGTTATATGAACTAATAAAAAATTTACTGCCTCACACAACCCAGTGTCTCACATTCCTTGCTATTAGGTAAGAAATCAATATTTTTATTAATAAAATTTGAACACGATGATTTACTCTTTCATAAACAATGAAATAACTTAATATTGGGGGAACCAGCCCCCAATATTTCAATGTAGGTTCTTTCTAATTTCCCTAAGTGTTGGTTGGTCTGAGAAATAAAGAGAAAGAGTACAAAGAGAAGAATTTTACAGCTGGTCCTCTGGGAGTGACATCACATACCAGTAGGTCTGTGATGCCCTTGAGCTGCAAAACCAGCAAGTTTTTATTCAGGATTTTAAATGGGGAGGGGGTGTATGAATAGGGAGAAGATCACATGCTTCTGAGGAAACAGGACCAGAACAAAATCAGAAATTCCTGATAAGGGTCTGTGTTCAGTGGTGCACATATTGTATTGACAAACATCTTAACAGAAAACAGGGTTCGAGAGCAGAGTACCGGTCTGACCTCAAATTTACCAGGGCTGGTGTTTCCCAACCCTAGTAAGCCTGAGAGTATTGCAGAAGACCAGGGCGTATCTCAGTTCTTATCTCAACCACATAAGACAGACACTTCCAGAGCGGCCATTTATAGACTCCCCCCCCAGGAATGCAATTCTTTTCCAAGGGTCTTAATATTTAATATTCTTTGCTAGGAGAAGAATTTAGCAATATCTCTCCTACTTGCACATCCATTTATAGGCTCTCTGCAAAAAGAAAAATATGTCTCTATTCTGCCGGACCCCACAGGCAGTCAGACCTTATGGTTGTCTTCCTTTGTTCCCTGAAAATCGATGTTATTCTGTTCTTTTTCAAGGTGCACTGATTTCATATTGTTCAAACACACATATTTTACAACCAATTTGTACAATAGTGGTCCTGAGGTGCTGACATTCTCAGCTCACAAAGATAACAGGATTAAGAGATTAAAGTAAAGACAGGCATAAGAAATTATAAGAGTATTATTTGGGAACTGATAAAGGTCCATGAAATCTTCACAATTTATGTTCAGAGATTGAAGTAAAGACGGGCATAAGAAATTGTAAAAGTATTAATTTTGGGAACTGTTAAAGTCCATATTAAAATGAAATCTTCACAATTTATGTTCCTCGGCTACAGCACCAGCCAGTCCCTCTGTATGGGGTCCCTGACTTCCTGCAACAACTTAAGACTTTCTGGTTTCAGGAAACATGGGTACATCACTTTATGTTTTTCTTGAAATGACCTCAACTACTATACTAGTTCTAGCTTCCAGATAAGATGCTCCTAATCTGCTTAAAATTATATTTCATCTTCTAAGGACTATGACACTTTTTTACATAGATAAGAAGACATTTGTCAGTTTTTACAGCTTGATCGTTGCGTGTGTCTGTGTCTTGTTAACCACTTTGTAAGTAATTTCAAGAGAAATTCTGTCTTTGATTAATCTTTATTGACACGCAGTCTTGTACTTAACAGATGCACAATAAATATTTGATGAATGGACAAAGTATGTGGAAAAATAGAGTGGTTATACAATATTCCGACTTTAAGTGTTAATTACACATTTCTTACTTTTAGCCAATGTGATGAATCTCACCTTTAATGCTGGGAGATCATTTTTATCACAAGGTTTTTACTTTATCATTTAAATGTCAGTTTTAGTTGTAGAAAAATATGAAAGTATTTTATAGTAGTCAAGAAATTTGGAAAACTCTGTCAGACTCATGTAGGAAGTAGTGCAGTAGAAAAAAAGAAAGCAACACTGTTGTTCAAAAGTAATTTATAATGTGAGATTGGGAATCTGGAAACTGAACTGTATGAATATTCATGCAAAATGCAGAGTGTTCTTTGTACGGTGTATAATCATTACTTCTGAGTTTCATTTGTTTAAATAATTTAATCTCCATCTGTATGCAATAAATAGATTTAATACCTTATCTTTCTTACAACTGAAGAGTAAATTTCAAAACCGGGTCTGAAATGCATATGTTTTTTCTATATGTTCAAAAGATTATTAGAATATTTTTTTAGAGGTAGTAATTGAAGAATGTGCTTAGCAACTATACTAAGATCTGTTGTAAAACTTACTCATGTCGTTTCATGTTATTTGGAAAATAGCATTTAATAAATTCAGGAAAATTCCATATATATAAGATTTTGATAATGAAAAAAATGGTGCTTGAGAATAATAGATTTGTCTTAGTTACAGAAAGTATGTCCTGAATATTTTTTATCCATAGTCATTTTTGTTAAACTTCTATTCAAATTCACTTTTTAAACTTTTAACATCAAAATTTCATTTTAATTATTTATTTGTCATTAATGTATGCTTGCTCCCTTGTGATTAAAATAACCTGAGATTTCATGTTATTTACCTAAAATATAATTTTTAATTTAATGACAAATAGCAAAAAAATTGGAAAGAGTTTTGATGTATTCTTCGTATTAGAAAAGTAGGTGTATTAAAGTAGGTATATTAAAAAAGCTCTTGGAATTTTACTTACAAATAGACTAAGCACTCTTACCAAAAGTGAGGAAAACTACTGTCTAGGTAGCAGACAGTTGTACCACCATGAAGAAAATGATGTTGGGAAGCGTAAATTCTTTGTAATGTCAGACTACGCCTGGGAAAAGTGTGGTTTGAAAAACATATTAATTCATTACACCCTTATCAAGTATGTGTACAAATTCTTGTGTGTATGTATCTATCAGCCCCCACCCTCTCCTCCCGTTTCCAAATTACACACATGCATATACACATATTTGCAAACATATACACACATTTGTTTAAAAACTTTAAAGGGAAATAAAGATGCTTGGAGGGGTTATTTAATTTTAAAAACTGAGATAAATTGACAGTGATGAAACGCCTTGGATATATTAGTGTTGGGGTTCATGAATGCATAGTTAAGACTGTGTCAGCACTTCCATTGCAAGCTACATTTTCAAAGGGTTTACAACTTAGCTATAAAATTTTCGCTTCAGGGTGGATCATGGCTAACATTAGGTCTTAGTTCTAGAGCAATTTCATTTTTTTTAGTTTTCAGATTCAACCTTCAAAGTTGAATGTTAAAAAATGGGAAAAAAATAAAGTTTAGTTATTTTCACAGGCTTTGTTACTTGAATTAAAATTTCAAAAAAAGAAATACAAAAAGTGATGACAGTTGGTAGTAAGGTCTGTTTGCCCAAGTCAACTGAAGATTATGTGAATCAGATAATGCCCTTGATCAATCAAGACTGGGGACATTTTAGCTGTTAAGGATTTTAGCTTCATTAAGAAACCAAGGTCACCCAAACAAGAGATAATTCTTCTAAAAGGGAAAGAAAATAAACGTATTACATCTAAAGGCCATTACATTTTCAGAGACCAGGGAATTCATCAGGGCTTATGGCCCCGTGAAAAGTTATCTTTCAGCCATTCAGTCTCATCAGTCCTGAGGATCACCTTTGTCCAAAACTAGAATTTAACAAATGAAAACAAAGGATCACAATCCCAGACTTCTAAAAATAAAATCAAAGTTCCAAAGTCTTTTATTGATGTCTTAAAAATGATATGCAGCTTCACTCACAAAAGGGATTTCTTGACTCACTCCACATTGGGTTTTTGAAATCCATTTATTAAGTAAGTGTTCAAAGCTTGCTCTGTTGAAGACACTTGAAAAACTATTATATATACAGGGTTCTACCCTCTACAAACTTATAGTTTTATGGTTTATAATTCTTAAGCCTTTGCTTTTCTTTCTTGGGAAGGAATATTCCTTTCCCTTTAGCTGGTATTTTCAACTAAGGTAAGTGACTATGATGTTGAAAACAAAATTATACTAAACTTAAATGGCACTTGGTCCTATTTTTGGGGGAAAAAAGTATCCAAATAATATTCTGAGGATATTCTATGGTTGATTTCAAACCAAAATCTCAATTTAGGGTAATATTGACTAAGCTCCAGCATTGAACCTGTTCTTCAAATTACTTGTTAACTTCTGGATGATTCATGCTGATTTTTGTTTGTTTATTTATTTTGTTTTTCCCCTTTGTGCTTTTTTTTTTTTTTTAAAATGAGAGAATGGCTTTCAAAGTACAAAGTTATTCCTATTCTTGTTTTTGTGATATCTATAAGTATATTTAGCTATTGAATATAGGTTGTAATTTAGCTTAATGTAGAAATTCAAATAATCTATGTGGAAATTTTGGTGTGTGGCATGGTGATATGGTCTAGGAAATACTCTATATCCCAGGATTAGAGGGGGAAAACATCTGTATTTGATACACAGAGGGAAAGTTCTTGTGAACCCATTTCTTTTTAGGCAGGATATGGTTTATACCTAACAGATTCAGTTTGAAATCTAGTCCAATTTGCTGTTTTAAAAAAATCTACACATCAAATTAAGCCTATCATATTTGCTTCAGATTTCATTTTGTAATGAAATTCTTTTATATAATTAAGTAGTATATTATCCAATTCACTATTATGCAAAAACAACAATAAAAACTTTATATACCTTTAGCAATAATATTTATTTGAATGACAACTTTTTGAATTTCATTTCTGTACAAAATGGCAAATTAATGTGCCTATATTAGATAGAGAAAATATTTTCCTGATATTATTTTTCAGAAAAATTAAAAATATCTGATGAGTTTGTTCAGTATTGTCAATTTACAGCTCTTCGTATTTTGCTGGGATTAGGTATAGAAATTCATTCCTTCTGTCAATGTATGAAGAGTTCACCACATCAGCTACTAGGGCAGACCCTACATATGCTCCATAAAATCCCTTCATATCAATGTCAAAAACTCTGTCACGAAAAAAGTGGTTATCAAGCTGGGCACAGTCCAACGTTATGTTCTGGAGATGGGCATTTTGTGAAATCTCTAATGTAATAGTTGGCAGCTAATAAAGAATTTATTTTAGGGCAATCAGAAATGTAACAGAAGTGCCTTCTACAATCCATAGAGGCCTAAGAATTGCTCCTGGCTAACAAGTACAGATTTCATTTATCTAACATAATGTCCCATTCCTATTTAGGGATTTCATGGACCAGTGTGGAGAAACATACAGGGATTTAGGGTTGAGGCTGTTGATTGCCAAGTGTAATGAGTAGGACTTAATGCGCTGTTAGACGAAGATCTTTACTGACTGCGTATTTCCTTTGGAGGCTCCTAAAGATGTTATGAAGGTAATTTGTACACTCAACATGCAACAACATAGATATACTGTACTATTAACAAAATATTTTTAGTCTATCTACTATAGCCATGGACTTATGTAGTCTAGTAGAAAATCTAAAAGATATACATGCATTCATTCAATAAATATTTATTGAATGCTCCTAAGAGAAACATAATATAAGTGATCAGAGAAGACAAGAATAAAGATACATTTAGAAAAATATATTGTACAATACATGACCTGTAAATTATTCATCTCCAGTTCCTAGGCTCTAAATAGGTAAATATACAAGGAAAATATATTTCAAACAATGATAAGTGCAAATGAGCACAGGGAGGTATAGAGCTATACGCTAGGCCAGGCGCGGTGGCTCATGCCTGTAATCCCAGACTTTGGGAGGCCGAGGCAGGCGGATCACGAGGTCAAGAGATCGAGACCATCCTGGCCATCATGGTGAAACCCTGTATCTCCTAAAAATACAAAAATTAGCTGGGCATGGTGGTGTGCTGCTACTCAGGAGGCTGAGGCAGGAGAATCGCTTGAACCAGGAGGCGGAGGTTGCAGTAAGCCGAGATCATGCCACTGCACTCCAGTCTGGCAACAGAGCAAGCCTCCATCTAAAAACAAAAAACAAAAAAGAAGCCATATGCTATATGTATCGACCCCACTGGTTTTATGAAAGTAACAACTTGACTGATGTTACATGGTAGTCCACATCCAACCAGCCAGGCATCTAACCCACGTAAACTGTGCTACATTTGGGGGACAGTCAAGTAACCCACCCTCATTCCAATGGACGGTATGTTGAGAATTAGTGGAAAATAACAACAGAGTCAGTTAAGTATAGCTGTAAGAAGCAGGAAGATGCAACTAGGATTTATAGAACTGAAAATAAAAGGCCATTGTAAGACTTGGCAGGACAAGTCAGATGACGACTGCAATGTTTAGGGAATAATTCTGCGTGCCAGTTACCTGGCTGACGAACTTTCTTACCCATCACACTGGAGTACTTCTCCCTCATTACATTTGCAAGATTTACTTTTTGATGTCTTAAAAACAAAGGCAATCACACAGAATCATGTGATAGAATAAGGGTCCAAGTTGTAAGGATTGTCCTATTGTCTTAGCGTGAAAAGTTTCATCTATGATGTCACTGTTACTGAAAACTTTTCCTGAAACTATTTACTTGCCTTATATAAAATATCTTGTGCAAATCATCTTCTGAAGTGGTTTATTTGAAATGATTTATACTCCTTCAGTGTATATATATACACAGACATTATATACTGTAAATTTAACTAAATTAGTATATAAATCTATCCTGTATACAAGTAGTTCATCTTTTATAATTGCTGCATTTCCCTGAGTGTATAAAAATTATATTGTTTGCTTCATTTATCAGTTATATGTTATCAGTTATCATTTTTACAGAAGTTTCATAGAGATAGAAATATGAAACTTGGAGCCTCAAATATATGTTCTAAAAAGAGTTCTTCATATCATAATTAAATTACTGGATGATCTTTAAGATTTACTCTTATAATTTTAAATGCCTTATGTACACATGAAAGTATGATTTTATTCATCTGTTTGAAGAATCTTAGGCAAGTGGATGGGTACACTATTTAAGTAATTTGAAAGTGATAGCATGTTTTCCCAAAGCACAAATTTTAACTTATAATAATTAATTTTAAAAAGAAGAGAAAAAGTTACTGGAAGTCAGTTTTACTTGTAACTTTAATTCACTTTCAATTAGATTTGAACAGACTCTTAGGAACTAAATGAGCACAAAGTACACCAAGAAGATGCATTCTTATATATTGTATTAATAGTTTACAGTTTTACAATTTTGATTACAGCAACCTTCTTATATATATCTTGCAGATACATTTAAAGGCAATTAAAGTAACTTTATGGGGTAGCAGCTCACATTTGCTAAACTTCCTTGAAATATCACCAAGAAATAACAGAGGCACTGAATTTCTGCTGACATCTCTGCCGTTTATTAGTTGTATACTCTGAGACGAGTTATCTGACTTCTGTGATTCTCACATTCTCACAGTGTTATTTCATGTGGCACAAATAAGGTCATATATGTAAATTAACTAGCAATGGTCTTTAAATATTTTCTTCAGGAAAAACTATACTCAAATCTTTTACTTATTGTTAGTATTACACACACCCCCCCACACACACATACACACACACACACACACACACACACACCCCTAAAAGCTAATTGCTGGGATTCAGGGAGCATTTCTTGTGTGCCAGCATTGTGTTAAATACTTTCCAAGTATAATCTTATTTAATCCTATGTGTCTATATTAAGCACTACTTTTCTCTTTCTTAAAACTCAAATAGCCAAATCTGGAATTTTTTTCTCCTCATTCGAATTCATCAATCTGTATTTTAGGCTCATTAAAGATGTAAAAATGTTAGATGCATACTATTCTTTTTTATTTTTAGCCAAATAAAATGCAATCACTATTCATTACCTCAATAAATTAAGTACTAATATCACATCTGGTTTAAAATAAAGACAAATGAGTCTATGATTAAGAGGTATTTGGGGAATATTGATGGTGTAGAAAAAACAAACACTCTATTTTAAGAAATCCAACAAGATAGGCTTAGGTAGTATGGAGAGTATCGTTTCCAGATCACATACATAAAATTGGAGTATTCACAAGGGCAAACTTGGAATTGAATGAGCCAGGTCCAAAACCAGATGGCAAGAAAAAGTTTCAAGCTGTTCCATTTGGAAATTGATTTTTAGATTTCCACGTGGCGCGTTACATTATAAGTTCAAATTAATTTTAAACTTTTAATTTTTCATATGTATCTTCATGACTCCAGCACATGCTTCCCTGTCTGTCTTCCTGCCAGTCAATCTAAAATGGATAGCAAAGCGCTTTTCACTCTACATTAAATACACACAGAATAGCACTTAACAGTGAGCATTTTGAACTCCTCTCAATAAAAGTTTTAAGAGATAAGAAGCTTTTTCTGTCTCAGGGTCACTAGTATTCTGAATAATACATAAACACTGAGAAATGGTAGAGGTTCTACTGAGGATCGTGACATATCTTCAATACAATGGTCTATCATTATCACAGCTGACAAGCCCCACACCACACTACACGAAATGTTCAATAGTACTGTCTTTTCTTTCCTCTCCCTATCATAACACTATTTAAAGGAAGAAATTGTAGGATGAAATGGGGTTACTCATGGGAGTACTTTGACGTGTCAAAAGTAAAACACTGAAAAAGAAAAAAGGTCACTTTTCTAGCTTCAAAAACCTCAAGGGCTGAATGAAATGCTTTGAGACGTAATACATGGTGCTCTTCTTCAGCCGCGGCGGTGTGTTCTTTCCCAGCCACTGTGGTGGCTTGTGTACACCTTAAGTAGACAACAAAATTCACTGTTTTTTAAAAAAAGTACAGCTACTGATTTAGGGTAGTTTCTAAAGGTCACTGTAAATGAGTATGTTTGGAAAAGCTGATAAGGCAGAAAACACGACGGGGATTTTTTTCTCTCATTTAACAAGTTGGCAATTTCTTCAATCCGTTAAATTACCTGATAGCATGTTTGCTATGGGTTATTTTAACCAGAGAGCTTTAAGTAATCTGTGCTGTGTGTAGATTCAAAACATGTTTAAGATCCACGTGAGTCTAATTTTGAAAAGTACATGAAAACAGAAATCTTTGATTGAATGGGTAAAATAAAATTTTCTTGAAATCACGAGTCCCTTCTTCCTCAATAATTCTGGAATTAATTATCAAAAAACTTCTTTGGAAAAAAAAAAAGGACTTTACTAAATGCAATTTTTCTGTTACCTGATATAATCTGAGAATGTGATTTTCTCATAAATGAAGTTGACTGTTAATAGTAATATTAAAAACAGATCAGTCTCTTTTGGGAGGCTGAGGCAGGTGGATCATGAGGTCAGGAGATCGAGACCGTCCTGGCTAACACGGTGAAACCCCGTCTCTACTAAAAATACAAAAAATGAGCCGGGCGTGGTGGCGGCGCCTGTGGTCCCAGCTCCTCGGGAGGCTGAGGCAGGAGAATGGCGGGAACCCGGGGGGCGGAGCTTGCAGGGAGCCAAGATGGCGCCGCTCACTCCAGCCTGGGCCATAGAGCAAGACTCTGTCTCCCCCAACCCCGCCCCCAAAAAAAAGATCCGTCTCAAATAAAAGCCTAACTTAAAATATTTTTGAATGCAACATTTTATTTAACACTACAATGTAAATGCTCTGCTATATTTCCATATTTTATAATATCACAGTGGCTGGGAGTCTTCATTATGAATGTGAACTTTTATGGTATCAAAGCAAAAAGAGTCAGTTAGCAGAAGTTCACAATTATTGTACAATAGATTAAGTTTACTGTAGGATGCATTTCTATATATGGAAATAAGCTAATAGAGCATAAACAAGTTGATAAAAAGAACTCTGATTATAGCATTATTCCTCAATACTTCCTTTAGTTTCATTTTATAAATAATTTAAAAATTATCTTCCCAATGTTTGGGAATGTCAGGTATCAGACCATACTTGTAAACATTCTTGTAAACATACTTGTAAAACGTCAGGTATCAGACCATACTTGTAAACAGGTATCAGACCATACTTGTAAACGGTTGGTTGTAGCTTGGATTATGAATATATTTGTTTGCATTTTAATCAGTTTATAAGCCAAAGCAGGTGATGTTGCATAAATTTCTTCCTTGATTTTTTATTAATGCTACTCGAGATACAGAGACAGTATAAAAAATAAGAATAAAAAGCCAAATTTTAAAAAACCCTGTTTTCATATTGTTAATAGTCGAGTATTCCCTGTGAACTAATTTGACAGTAAAAACACCTGGAAGGGCATTGGGACTAAAACATACCTGTTCCTTGTACAAAAAGGAATGACATAAGCTTGAATTAACTATAATAACAAAAGTTAGGTGGATTGAAGTTATCATTGATCAGAGAATTATTCAAGATTCCGTTATTCTGAGCCTGACAGTATTCTAGAAAATACATTTCTCCCTTGAGAAATGAACCTTATATCTTTAAAAATGGTATCAGGAACACTAGTCAACTAAGAAAAAAACATGTTGAAAAGTATGAACACATTATTTTGATCATTAATTTTTGATGATGCTAAATATTTTATTCTGCATGTTTTGGAGATTTTTGGTCTTAGAAGATAGCTGTTTATCAGTTTGAGTAATTATCACAGCGTGTTGGCAGAGGTTAGACCCTAAGTAAGCTTAAGGCTTAATTTAGCTTCCACTTAAAAAATGGCACATGATCAATGTAGAAACACTGGAAATAAGAGAAAAATTTAAAGAGAATGAAAATTACTACAACCCCTCTTTGTAAGAATAGTCACTTTACTTCTACACTCTAAGAATGTTCACTTCAACCCTGTCCAGTAATTTTCTTGATGTTCGCGTGCATGTAGATAGGCAGATAAATGGATGAGTGTGTATGTGCATATATATACACACACACATACTAGTAAATAGATATATACGTACCATCTACATACTAGTAAATATACATATGTTGCATAATGCGTATATTACATACATATATGTATATTACATTGCATAATACATATACCTAATGAAAAATGTATTCATATGCAGAATTATCTTACATACATAATTTTGTATCTTATTTTCTTTTACTCACCTTTAGATTACATACAACGTTATGAATATCTTTGAGTAGAAATCTGATTATTCCTTTGGCAAAATTTCTAGAAGAATTGTTGTCTCAAAAGATATAATCATTTTAAGGCTTTTGATTCATAATGCCCAAGGAGCATTTCATAAAAGAGCATCAATTTATACGCCAACCTGAATTGAGTTTAAATGACTAATGTGCTTTCAATGGTTTAGAAAAGTATCTATTTTCTCAATTTGATATAAAATATAGTATAAGCTGATTTAAATTTAAATGTATTTTATTAATAATATACCTAAATTGGTAATATACATGTATATTTGTTCATTAGCTATGCATGGCTTATATGTTATGAATTTCTTTTCCATTTAGTATTTGATATACATTTTTAAATAAATTTTTGTTATAATTTCAGATATGTGAAGAAATGCTTTCAAATTTGATAATGACAGAGTATTAAAAGCTAGCTAGAATGTTGGCCAGCAATGTCACAGTTCAATATCATAAAAAGTAAAAATTCATCAAAAAATTCTTGATTCTATTAACTAGTATTTAATAAGAATCTTTCATATATTAGAAGCAGAAGATGATCATCAGACACTAATGTGATTAAATCTAGCCTGCATAAATATAAACACTTTAATTGTGAATGGCTTAAATATAATTGGCATCATTTCACATTTTAAAAGTTCTTATTTACGCAGGCAACATGATGTGAATGTTGAGAAAAAGTAGGCAAATTCACATTTTGGCTCCATTCATATGATATGCAGATTTTGTGAAGAAGCAGTCTGGATGTCATGCTTTTTGAAATACTGGAGTAAAGAACATATAGACAATGGTGAATAGAATGTTAGACTTTAGAAGAATGCGAAAAAAAAAGTTAAGACTGGATAATGGGGAAGAAGATCACTTTCTTCAGAATCATGTGGAAATAGCAAAACGGGTAGTGTGAGGCATCAATGAGAAAGTGAAAGGTTGCCTCAGATGGTTAAATGTGTGTTCCAAAGCGGAAAAAAGAAGAAACCGGAAAGAAAAGAAAGAAACCTTCACTAAATTAACTGATGCTTTAAGAAATCCCAGATTTCAGATCAATATATAAAACAGTTCTTTAATGACTACAAATCATTCAAAAGTGATATATCTATCTTGGGACCGTTAATATTTATTGTCACTAGAAGTTTGAGCAGAGCAGAATCTTCATTATGATGAGAGATTATATATTTGCGTCCAACTCTCAGATTCTATATATATTTAAAATGAAAATAGAGTACTGCTGAATATATCATTAACCAATCTGAAGATACTCCCAAAAGTATTAATTGTGGTAACTAGGTAATTTGATAACAATTCAACATTACGTACTAGCAAAGATTTTTCAAGCATTTCTTTTAAGAATTTATCTCAGAATTTGTCCATTAATTGCCTAGTATAACATATATCATTTTATGTTTATAAAACACGTTATTTTTATTTTTTTTGAGACGGAGTCTCGCTCTGTCGTCCAGGCCGGAGTGCCGTGGCCGGATCTCAGCTCCCTGCAAGCTCCGCCCCCCGGGTTCCCGCCATTCCCCTGCCTCAGCCTCCCGGGGAGCTGGGACCACAGGCGCCGCCACCTCGCCCGGCTCGTTTTTTGTATTTTTCACTAGAGACGGGGTTTCACCTGTTAGCCAGGATGGTCTCGATCTCCTGACCTCGTGATCCGCCCGCCTCGGCCTCCCAAAGTGCTGGGATTACAGGCTTGAGCCACCGTGCCCGGCCTAAAATACGTTATTAGTTAGGAGGCTGAGGCGGGCGGATCACGAGGTCAGGAGATCGAGACCATCCTGGCTAACAGGTGAAACCCCGTCTCTAGTGAAAAATACAAAAAACGAGCCGGGCGCGGTGGCGGCGCCTGTGGTCCCAGCTCCTCGGGAGGCTGAGGCAGGAGAATGGCGGGAACCCGGGGGGCGGAGCTTGCAGGGAGCCAAGATGGCGCCACTCGCTCCAGCCTGGGCCACAGACCGAGACTCCATCTAAGAAGAAAAAAAAAAAGTGTGTGTGTGTGTGTGTATATATATGTATAAAAAAGAATATATAGTCAGAACTCCAGGGTCCCCAAAGCAGACAACAGCTCAACGGATCAGAGCAAGTCAGTGGACAAGCCGCATCTTCACCTCACAGGAAACAGCTCGTGGACGTGACGTGACGACCCTGTTTCACCTACCCTGAGTGCCCCACGGGGAGACTCGACAAGGTCAGGCGGTGTTGCTTTTTTTTTTCTGGAGGTGGAGTTTCGCTCTGTTGTCCAGGCTCGAGTGCAGCGGCGTGATCTTAGTTCACTGCAACCTCCACCTCCCGGGTCAAGCAATTTTCATGCCTCAGCCTCCTGAGGAGCTGGGAGTACAGGTGTGGACCACCACACCCGGCTAATTTTCGTAGTTTTAGTACAGACGGGGTTTCCCCGTGTTGGCTGGGCCGGTCTCCAACTCCTGACCTCAAGTCTTCCGCCCGCCTGGGCCTCCCCAAGTGCTGGGATAATAGGTGTGAGCCACGGCATCCGCCCTCAGAATCTTGTACGCAACCAGTATACTTACAATTCCCCTTCGCTGGGGAATAAGTGGTTGTAGGTTAGTTATCTTCACCTGTCCACTTGGCTGTCTGACCTGGTGCAGAAACAGTTCAGAGTCAGAGGATAATTCTGCTTTGCATTTTGGCACGCTCGGCAAGAATACGCAAGGACTCAGATCCATGTTGGACTGTTTTCTAAAAAATAATGGAAACTTTTAACACAAATTTTAAAGTAGTTTCCTTCAAGTTAAACATTTATTCCGAAGTCGGAAGAAAGACCCACATTGGAGCCATTCTTTCAGAATTCTCTTCAAAGGCCCTTTTATTTGCTTTTTCTGGGAGCAGTGATGCATTTCTTAAAGAAGCCTTGGTACTTAGTCTTCTTTGAACTTCAGAAGCATTTTCAAAGGTTAGGCGAGAGAAGCTAGTTTTCAGGAATTCGATTTATGATGCAAAATGTCTGATATATCTGAATACTGGAGTGCAAAACCATAGTACTTAAATATTTGTGTGAACATTTTACTGTATCTGTGTGGGTTTTCAAAGGCCATAATTGAAAAGTGATTATAAAATAACACATAAGTATTATACATGAGGCACCATGAGGTAGAAACCAAATAAAGTAGGTTTTCTATATACTCAAGAACCTTGCAGTCTAAAAAAGAACATAAAGTAAAACAAAATTATGCAGATTAGCAGGAGAGACAGAGATACACCCAATTAATTGCAGGGATTAAACTAAACTCATAACTAATCAAAGTGGCAGAAGGATTAAATGGTATTCTTTAATTTCAGAAGCCTAGTCTACATTGTGATATTTTTGGAAATAAGTCTTTTTTGTACCACTAAATAGCATTTTTGATAGTGTAATTATCATGCCTGCATGAGTATTAGAGCTTTCAAATACACTATTTTTATTTTTGCTCGTCTTGCAGTGTTATATGAGAATGTCATAATACTTAGTTTTATAACAGAAACGTGAGTGGTAAGGAATTTTCCCCCCATTCTGCTTCAGCAGAAACATGTTTTATATGGACATTTTGAAGTTTTAGAATCTAAGTACAATCCTCATTCTTATAAAATTGGTTGAAAAATAAAATAAAAGATCATCATTAAGAGCAATTTGTGCAAGAAACTAAGGTTTGAATTTCAATGGCCCATCCTCATATAAATTCTATTTTGGATTACTAGGTCTCATCGATTTGTTGTGATATTACATATAAATGAAAATACCAAATGTCTTTTGCTTTGTCAGTGAAAAAGTAGTTTGGGCTTAACAAATGGTCCAGTGATGTCTATTTGGAAGCTTCATGACATATTAAAGCAGTTGATGAGGTACAATTTGTTGTGGGGTCACATCTGATTGATGGTTTACTATCTACCACAGCCTCATCTGCTGTGGTATTCCCATAATAAATGTTCATCACTAGACAGTGCTAAATGTGCTCTATCTAAATCATTCGTTACTTATAACAAGTTTTAGTATATATATGAATCAAATGTTGTTTATAGTTGCCTTCAATAGGATTTATCATTTTGAAGCTTTTCTACCACTTCAAATGGAATAACTAAGATACAGATTTTTAGCAAGTGTTTTGAGCCCATGGCGGTAATGTACCAAGAATTCAGTGACAAAGTACATATTAAGCAAGTTTTCTAAGACTAAAGTTAAAATGGAGTTTTGTGACATTTTTTCTATTTCTAAATATAAGCAGTTGTATATTTTTATAGTATGGGGTGTTAGCAAAATCATTAATAAAGAGCAATTTAAAGATATTTAGCATTCATAAATATCACATGAGGCACACCTTGCTTCCAGCAATTAGGAATAACCTACTTTTTATATATAACAATTGCAGTTTATACTCTGAAACTGCCTTTTAATTACAAGCTTCTTTTTTTACATGTAACCTGTGCTCAGTCCCATTAAATCAAATCTTCATTCGTTTCATTTTCTTTCTCAGTGTCTTTCACTCTATTTGGCTCTTATTTGCTTTATGCCTCTAGATTCCTCTGTTTGGTTTTAGCTACATAATTTGACATTTTCAACCCATGGTCAATGTTCAGAGATATCCAGGCATCTTTGCAGCCTACATCACAGCCTACATCACAGCCTACATACAGCCTACGTCACAGCCTACGTCACAGCCTACATCACAGCCTACGTCACAGCCTACGTCACAGCCTACATCACAGCCTACGTCACAGCCTACGTCACAGCCTACGTCACAGCCCCTTCTGAAATCCCAAATTTAGGGAAACATTAATATCTGTTATTGTTGTTCTATTTTAAGTAATATTTGAATTTTTTTTTTTTTTGACATAATCTTGCTCTGTCACCCAGCCCTGGAGTGCACGATATCGCTCCCTGCAACTTCCGCCACCCAGGTTCAAGCAATTCTCCTGTCTCAGCCTCCCGAGTAGCTGGGACTACAGGCGCCCACCACCATGTCCGCCTAGCTTTTGTATTTTTAGTAGAGATGGGGTTTCACTATATTGCTCAGGCTGGTCTCGAACTCCTGATCTCAGGTGATCCACCCAGTTCGGCCTCCCAAAGTGCTGGGATTACAGGCATGAGCAGGTGCGCCTGGCCTAATATTTGGATTATTTTAACTAATAGAAGATTTGTTGTCATGTATGTATTACCTGAACCAGGAAAACATTTGAGATTATATTAACAACTACAAAAATAAAAAATAGGAAACATAGATTTTATATTTTGAATACATTTCCATTGTGAATGGCAAGGCTAGAAGTCATTTTTGTGTTTCCACGATTGGAGAAATTTTGAAACAAATGTTTCCTTTGTCCTGTATCAAAAGTTACGGGAAGAGGGTTGTGGTTTCAGTTAGAAAAAGAGCCTGTGAATAATATTGTATAATACCAGTTTGCTTTATGATTTCTTCAAGTTGTGTATATGAAGCAAGGTGTTTTAGGGCCAAATTTAGTACCCTTTTACATATGTTTGTGTATTTTCAGCAAAGTAACATTTAAACTGTCAATATAATTTAGTCAAAATTTTTTGTAATTTGACTAATGATGCAAAAGTTTGAGGGAACATTATGAAAACTTTTAAATGTGTTTTCCATCTTGCAGTTTCAAACTGATAGATTCAAGTTAATCATATTTTCCATTTAGTCCCCCTGGGATTTATCTCTGCATAAAACCTAAGAAATATATTCTTAATTCATAGGCGGTATAATCTTGATAGGTGAAAGCTGTTTACATGTTTCTGAAACCATTTCACATTAATTTGAACTTCATATGGAAATCGAGAGGAAAATCTTTACCCTCTAGCAAAAGAGAGTAATTTAGTACTTTCCACCGCTGTGGCCACATAAAAATAGATTTTTTTCCTTGAAAATATATTTATTGCATTCCAGATGATTCATCCATAATTAACACAATAAAACTTTACACTGGATATCAAAGTAAGTTATGTAATAGAATAAAGTTATGAGCAGTGTAGGGAATTGTGTGTTGGTTTTTTGTTATAAAACACAACAGTTTTTCACCTTCAGTGCACATTCAAATTACTTACAGGACTTGTTAAAACAAATTGATGAACCCCATTCCTAGCGGTTTTGATTCAGTAGGTCTGGGGTGAGACCCAAGAATTTGCCTCTGTAACAAGTGTGCAGGTAATGCTGTTGCTGCTGGCTCTGGAGCCACACCATGAGAACTCCTAGTATATTTAAATTGGTCTTCAGTGTTAGAAGAGTGTCGTTTAAAATCATGGCATTACCACATAACAGCCCTGTGACCTTGGATAGGTTATATAACCTCTCTAAAAGCAGTGCCTCGAAGTTTGTAAATTGGAAAAATCATGCTACCTGCCTGAGAAGGTTGTGATAATTGAGATAATGTATATAAAATGCCTAAGACAGTGTCTAGTACATATTATCTATGCAGTGATTCTTGACTCTCTTTCCCTTCTGCAAGTGTATGCAGTGTAAGTCATGATTCTCACTGAATAGATGAGCTGAGCAATATGTCTTACATTTCCATTTGTCTAGCTCTCAGTAAATTAAAATACATAGTTATGTATGACATATTCAAGATAATCCTTGATTATCTAATGCTCATCAAATATTGCTCAACTTGTTGGAAATTTCTTAATAAAAAGATGTGGTTGCTGATCTTAAGGAGCCTCAGTAATTGCTATAAAGAATTGTTTATAAAAAGCATTCAACCAGAATGGCTTCTTTTGTTCTTCAGGTTTCAGTCCCTTCAGTTTCTCCCTCAGAAAGGAATTCTTCCCAATTAACCACTCAAGCTAAAGAAGCCTAGCGTCATCACCCACATCACTATTATTATTATTGCCTGAAAACTCGATTTTACATCAGTTATCTTGTTGAATCATTTTTTATAGTTTTCTCACTAGTATTTATCTGTGAGAGAGAAAGCAACTGGTCTTGCTTATTTATCATTGAATACCAGCGCCCCCCACCTCCAGAAATGCTTGGGATGTAGAAGTTGGTCAATGTACATTTGTTGAACAAATTAATGAATATGAGCGTACTTAGAGAAATCTGCTTGGATTTACAAGGGAGGAAGCATTTAAACCGGGCACCCAGTGGGAGAAAGACATCTCCAGTTGAAGAAAACACTAAGTGTTAGGGCATTGAGAGGACAGTAGAATGCCCTTTTTTCGTGATCTACAAGCAGCCTGGCTTTTTTTTTTTCCAGAGATTGAAAGGGAAGTGGGGGCAAGAGTCATAAAGGCATAACAAGGAGAATGCATCAATCTGTACCCAATAGAGATTAATGGAAGAATTTTATCCTGTCAAGGAGAACAATCAGTGGGCATCTAAGTGTAGGTATTTCTGCTAACTATAGGATCATTGAACTAACAGAATGTGTTAAATATAGCATTTAGATAGCTCACTGATTCTAAAGATAGAGAAGTAGACCTGGTAATATTTTAGGACTATTAGAAAAATTAACAATTTAGTAAAAGGAGCTACCTGAGGAAAAGGCACACTATAATTTTAAAAGATTAATATTTCTAATTATGAAAATAATTTCTGATTATTGGGATTTATTTTGGATATTTAATCTTGAGCATCAACAGAAAAAATACTGTTGATACTTTGAATGCTTTCCTTCATCTATTTTTCTCGGTGACTTTGCTTTTTTAAAAAAAATTTGCAGAGACAGGGTCTTGAAGTGTTGCCCAAGCTAGTCTCAAACTCCTGGATTCAAGCGCTCTCAGCTCTGCCTCCAAAAGGGCTGGGATTACAGGCATAAGCCACCACATCCAACCTTTTTTTTTTCTCGGAGACAGAGTCTCTCTGGTGCCCAGGCTGAAGTGCAGTGGCGCAATCTCCACTCACTGCAACCTCCGCTTCCTGGGTTCAAGCGATCCTCCTGCCTCAGCATCCCACGTAGCTGGGACCACAGGTGCCGCCACCACGCCCGGCTAATTTTTGTATTTTTAGTAGAGACGGGGTTTCACCGTGTTGGCCAGGCTGGTTTTGAACTCCTGACCTCAAGTGACCTGCCCGCCTCGGCCTCCCAAAGTGCTGGGATTACAGGCGTGAGCCACCACACCTGGCCTTCTGTGTATTTTTATATTTGAAATGATACAAAATTAATTTACATGCTGGTTTTCATTTTAACTGTAAAAAAGATATTCCCATCACCATCAAAGCCATAACTTTTAATGACTGCATATTGTTCCATTTTATGGGGACACTACAATTTACTTAAATACTTTTCTCTTGAATAATCAGATAGCTTGCCATGCAAATATAGGTTATATTCAGATTGTTAGCTAGAAATCACTTTACTGTGTGTAACCAAGACACTAAAAGCAGTGGCTTAAGTAAATAGATACCTATTTCGGTCATGAAAAAGATTGAACTAGCATTTGACTATATTCTTGAAGCTATCATAGGCTCCTTCTGTGTTATTGATATACAGTGACCTAAAATCTTGTTTTCATTGACCTGGTTCCAAAATGGTCCATGATAACTCGAGATCATTGTATATAAGTAGGAAGAAGAAAAAAAAGGGAAAGAAAATCACTTTGCTAATGGCTTACTGTAGAAATGATGCTTAACGGTTTCATTCATTTTCTGTAAGACTTAGTCATGCTGCTCTAGTAAGGGAAGTAGGGAAATGTGGCTTCCTTTTGAGGTGCTACTGTGCCCAGCTAGATGTTATCACTATAAAGGAATAAGAAAATGGGTAGTGGTGGATAAATGGCAGTCTCTGCTTTGCCTAGTCAAGTTTCTCATTCCAACAATGTCCCTTTTATGGAGATATCTTGGGAAACCACTAAATTTAAGACACGATTAGATTTCCTTTTGAAGAATACTGCAGTGGCCTAATTCACAATTTTTTTACTACTTTCTTTAAATTATATGCTTTCAAATATTCTTTCAATATTTCATTAATTGATTTGTGAAAAGCTCAAAGAATGACGTAATATTTAAGTCATTCTCCGGTCTGTGGCATTGTTTAAATTATTTTAGGCCATTTTGAGAGTTAACGGCTAATTTACTTTCAAATCATCATCATATAAAAACATAAATACATTAACCATCTATAAATATATAAATACATTCAAAACATTTTTTCATAAGAACATTTAACAGGAAACTGGATATCTAATAAGATTTTGTTTTCTCTTATGAACTACTTTAAGTATATATTTAATTGTCAATTAGGTAAAATATTCTAATTCTCAAAATTAATGTTTGCAGTTACGAATTTTTTAAATAGATTCTGAAAAAAGTTACTGGGTATTTAAAAAAAACACAATCTCTGTTTTCTGGGGCTTTGTAGAGAAAAAAAGATAAAATTGTGTCCAGCAAGTTTAATTACAGTTATCCATTTAAAAACCGAGCAACAGAATCACATTTTTCCTTCTAGTGGGATCCTGTCTGATTTTCAAGCTGTAAAAGTTGATCTTTCATTATTAAACATTTGTCATTTTCATGGCCAATATAGTTCATCTTCCCTAATCAAAGCTCCCTTGGCCCACTGCAAATTATCAGTGAGATGGGCAGCAGAAACTCAAGTGACATAGAAAATAACAGCTCTGTATGCACCAGAAAATACTACAATCTCTCCCCTGCTGTAATAATAAATAAACACTACTGGGATTTTCTTCACCTCAATTGTTAGATCCGCAGAGATAAAATACATGGGTTAACGATTAAAATGAAAAGAGTTAATATATAGGAATTAACATTTCCTTTCAGTGCTTACAAAAAATTTACCTTTGCTAACAAAACCATTTTATTTTCTCTTATTTGGTTATGGCATGCCTGGCCATTACAGGATTACATCTATTTTTTAAAATTTCTCCAGAACTAAGAAAAACCTCAACACATGTTACTCACACAGTAAGTCATAGCCATCATAATTATGACATGGAAGAAGAGAATGGAGTCTGAAAAAAAAATGAAAAAAAGAACTAGCAATAAAGGATGTGAAGACTGGAGATGTGAAAGAAAATCTAATACTTATTTCTTCATAAGCAATGGTATTTTGAGTAGTTTCAATTCAATTGTTTATTATGTATTTAGCAAGAATGAAATTGGGATTTGAACTTGCCATGTTCACCTCAATAGTTGTCTATTGTCATTACGTATAATTCTATTGTTAATAAAACCCAAAGTTCAAAAGTCATAAAATTGATGAGGTTTCAGGTTCCACCAAAGGAGATTTACTTTTGATTTGTTATCGAAACCCCAGTGGTGAAACTAGAAATAGAACTTCAATATTAGCAGAAGCCTGAACTTGTTGTTCTGTGGTGACATGCTCTGGCTTTCCCTCCCATACTGTGATGATGGTTACAATTCATTCCATGGTACAGCAAGAGAAAGATTTGACATAGGGGGAAAAGGTGCCTAATAGCTTCTAGTACATGTATCTGAGACGTTACATACATAGCTACAGGGAATTTAGTTTCCTTCTCGGCCTTTTAGTAAACTTTACATACCCACTGGATCAAATGGAGTGTGAGTTCCTGTCTCTTTCCCTTTCTCAAACGTGCTCCTACCAAGCCGGCCTGAATATCTTTCTATACCCCTGCAATAAGGTACACTGAAGTTTTCGCTTTATCTCCAAGTTCCTTCTTTTACTTGCTCACTTAAGTGATCACACTTATTTTGGTTAGTCATCAAGCAATTTGAAGACTAAAAATAGATTTCCAGGCTCATTCCTGATATCCTAGCAGTTTGGGAGGTCACGGTGAGAGGGTTCCTTGAGGCCGCGAATTCAAGACCAGCCTGGGCATCATAGGAAAACCCTGTCTCTTAAAAAACAATTAGCCAGACATAGTGATACATGCCTGTAGCACTAGCTACTTGGGAGGCTGGTCGGCAGGGAGGATCACTTGAGCCCAGGAGTTTGAGTTTACATTGAGCTATGATTGCTCCACTGTGCTCCAGCTAGGGAGAGTGACAGAGCAAGACCATGCTTCTTTTTAAAAAATTATATATATAATGCTTATTAATTATAAATTAATATTATATATAAATTATGTATAATTATTCTTATTAATCAAATCTATTTTGTGATATATATTTGATTAATAAACATAATGAAGTTGACAACAAAGTTGAACCACTGTATCTTTCTAAAATCTGGATGAATGAAATGAAATTTAAGAAAATATTCTAGAAACATTCCAAGACAAACTGATCAAAATAGAGCTTTTGATGTTATTACTTAGATGTCTTAAATAAGGATGCCTTCATGACTTAAATCTGAAAAGCTGTTGAAGTATCCAGCAAGTCTGATTACAGTTATCAATCAAAATTCAAAATTTCCTTTTGAAGAATACTGCAGTTGCCTAATTCACAATTTTTGAAGAATCTAACTGTGCAAATAAACAACTAAAAGCTAATTTTGCACTTTAATGTGTTATTACTACTTGATATTTCTTAGTCCATCAATGATATTTTTAAATGTATCTATTTAAATGTTTAAATGTTTCTATTTATGACATTTTATGTGTCCTTTAAGCTTATCTAAATATCTCACTTCAATTTGCCTTTTTAGACCTTTTCTGGATTTTTATGACCTGAATGCCATATTTTCAAAATATTGTATTTGATAAAAAAGTGAAGAGTAAACACTGATGCATCTGCTTGTGTGTACTTTTACAATATAGCTTCCTAGGCAATAGATTAGATTCAGGTGTTGTGTCTCAAATGTTTGCTGCAAGGTTTCATTTTACCCACACAGTGCATTCAGATTTTGAAACACATGCTTTAGTGGAATCTAAATAATATAAAGAAATAAGGTATATATAGCAATAAGATATATTGGAAACCATATACTATTTCTAGATATGTCACCTGCTTTGGACAGTGGCATATGAGATTATGTTATGAAGACAAAAGATAGAGCTGGGAGTTTATCTTTCTCTTTCAAGAGCTCTGAACGTGGGCAAGACACTTGCCCTCTGTGTGTTAATTTCCTCATCCATATGGTATGTATGTAAAGTTTACTCTTCATGATTATTCTCCTTAGCAAATTGGAATCTGCATCATTTTTATTTGAACTGCAATTTCAGACCACTCTCAAACACCAAGAGTAGAATAAAGGCATGCTGTGTGCAGCGCCACTTTGAACATGAGTTTGATTTGGGGCCTATCACATTTCCTTATTGGAGTGTATATGGTTATTAATCATGACAACAATTCATATGTTTGTACCTCCAAGTTTATTAATTTATAGAAAATTAAAATCTTCTAATGTTTGTGTCTATAATACAAATATTAATGTATGTGTAATTCTTCCATAGATGCCATCTTACTACATATAATCTGGGGAAATTTTTCAAAGTTTAGCATAAAAATATTATTCACCTTTACTATAATCATTGGCTATTTAATACCACCAGAATTCCGCTGGTACCACCAAAGTCTATTGCATAAACTACTAACTACAAATCCTAACAAAAATGAAACAATTGCAAAAAAAAAAAAAAAAAAGAAGAAGAAAATAAAAAAACTTAGAAAATTGAGATTATATATCAAATATAAGTATGTAGTAAGAAGCCAGTTAACTGCACCACACTGATTGTGATTTTACTAGTAGAGCAGGAACACTTGAAAAATACAAAGATGAGTTAAAAGCAATTGCATATTTTACTAACAACAAGATTCATGCTGGCAAGCTGTCCTTTTGCTCTCCCTCAGCCTTCAGTCAAGATAATTTCATTTATCTTCCAAGTTACCTTAACCTTGTGGGACAGGACAATACCCAGCATTTCACCTCCTTGACCACGTTCAAGAAAGCGTGTTTGTCTTGGGCATAATATTTTAGCCAATCCTGGATGTCAGTCTATCACTGTAACTGATTTATTTCTAACCAGAATAATATGAGTATAAAAATATAAGTAATGTGAAGTCTAAAGCACTGAAGCCCTGAATGGATTTATACTGCTTTACAGCATATGTGATTTAAAGCTAATGGTGTATCTCCACATTTTATAAGCATTTAACTTTTGCAGAAATCACATTCTAGGTCACAAAGTATATTATGATTTAAAAATATTATATAGCTTCCTATTTTTGGAAGGGCATTTTTTAATGGTCGGGAAAGCCTGGCAACTTGTCATTCATTGAAAATGATTCTTACCTTTAGCTGGTGGATAAATAAGACGTCAATGCTGCAAATAAAATGAACTTTTTTTAGTTCTAAAAAAAATTTAGACATTGCTCATGTTCCAAACACTAAGGAAGTAACCATCAGAGTTCTTATATTCTGCCACATGTATTATAATATGTTAGTAATTAGCATGTGGAAATAACTTAATAAAAATACTTCAGGATAAGTCTGCCATTTGAGAACTCACAGTAAAATAAAGGCAATGTAATGAATTTATCTCACTGTGTTGTGAATCTTTTAGGAGTGTTGTGTCTCCTTAAAGATCATTACCTGTTCTTCAGCTGGTTCAGCTGTATTTTTTATATATATATATATATACTTTATGTTCTAGGGTACATGTGCACAACGTGCAGGTTTGTTACATATGTATACATGTGCCATGTTGGTGTGCTGCACCCATTAACTCGTCATTTACATTAGGTACATCTCCTAATGCTATCCCTTCCCCCTGACCCCACCCCACAATAGGCCTCCGGTGTGTGATGTTCCTCTTCCTGTGTCCAAGTGTTCTCAATGTTCAATTCCCACCTATCAGTGAGAACATGCGGTGTTTGGTTTTCTGTTCTTGCGATAGTGTGTTTCAATGATGGTTTCTAGCTGCATCCATGTCCCTACAAAGGACATGAACTCATCCTTTTTTATGGCTGCATAGTATTCCATGGTGTATACGTGCCACATTTTCTTAATCCAGTCTGTCACTGATGGACATTTGGGTTGATTCCAAGTCTTTGCTATTGTGAATAGTGTCACAATAAACATACATGTGCATGTGTCTTTATAGTAGCATGATTTATAATCCTTTGGATACATACCTAGTAATGGGATGGCTGGGTCAAATGGTATTTCTAGTTCTAGGTCCTTGAGGAATCGCCACACTGTCTTCCACAATGTTGGTTTACAGTCCCACCAACAGTGTAAAAGTGTTCCTATTTCTCCACATCCTCTCCAGCACCTGTTGTTTCCTGACTTTTTAATGATCACCATTCTAACTGGTGTGAGATGGTATCTCATTGTGGTTTTGATTTGCATTTCTCTGATGACCAGTGATGATGAGCATTTTTTCATGTGTCTGTTGGCTGTATGCATGTCTTCTTTTGCGACATGTCTGTTCATATCCTTTGCCCACTTTTTGATGGGATTGTTTATTTTTTCTTGTAAGTTTGTTTGAGTTCTTTGTGGGTTCTGGATATTAGCC
Source organism: Chlorocebus sabaeus (assembly GCF_047675955.1). Classification (NCBI taxonomy): domain Eukaryota; kingdom Metazoa; phylum Chordata; class Mammalia; order Primates; family Cercopithecidae; genus Chlorocebus; species Chlorocebus sabaeus. The sequence continues at coordinate 638,000 of NC_132925.1, forward strand.
CTTTGTCAGTTAAGTAGATTGCAAAAATTTTCTCCCATTCTGTAGGTTGCCTGTTCACTCTGATTGTAGTTTCTTTTGCTGCACAGAAACTCTTTAGTTTAATTAGATCCCATTTGTCAATTTTGGCTTTTGTTGCCATTGCTTTTTGTGTTTTAGTCATGAAGTCCTTGCCCATGCCTATGTCCTGAATTGTATTGCCTAGGTTTTCTTCTAGGGTTTTTATGGGTTTAGGTCTAACATTTAAGTCTCTAATTCATCTTGAATTAATTTTTGTATAAGAAGTAAGGAAGAGATCCAGTTTCAGCTTTCTACATATGGCTAGCCAGTTTTCCCAGCACCATTTATTAAATAGGGAATCCTTTTCCCATTTCTTGTTTTTGTCAGGTTTGTCAAAGATCAGATGGCTGTAGATGTGTGGTATTATTTCTGAGGGCTCTGTTCTGTTCCACTGGTCTATATCTCTGTTTTGGTACCAGTACCATGCTGTTTTGGTTACTGTAGCCTTGTAGTATAGTTTGAAGTCAGGTAGCGTGATGCCTCCAGCTTTGTTCTTTTGACTTAGGATTGTCTTGGCAATGTGGGCTCTTTTTTGGTTCCATATGAAGTTTAAAACAGTTTTTTCCAATTCTGTGAAGAAAGTCATTGGTAGCTTAATGGGGATGGCATTGAATCTACAAATTACCTTGGGCAGTATGGCCATTTTCATGATATTGATTCTTCCTATCCATGAGCATGGAATGTTCTTCCATTTGTTTGTGTCCTCTTTTATTTCACTGAGCAGTGGTTTGTAGTTCTCCTTGAAGAGGTCCTTCACATCCCTTGTAAGTTGGATTCCTAGGTACTTTATTATCTTTGTAGCAATTGTGAATGGGAGTTCATTCATGATTTGGCTCTCTGTTTATCTATTATCGGTGCATAAAAATGCTTGTGATTTTTTCACATTGATTTTGTATCCTGAGACTTTGCTGAAGTTGCTTATCTCAGCTGTATTTTCTAAAGGTCAGAATCAGTGTAAAATTAATTCATTTTCCCCTTCAATTAAACACATTATTTGTGATATATGGGGAAATTTGTTAGCAGATTTAACTTGTCAGAAATACTACCATAACAATATTAGACTAATTACTATAAGGAAAAAAAGAATAAACACAAAACTTCAAATCTCAGAGACTTACCTGCTCACATCACCTTCTGAAGTTCTCTTTCCTGCAGTGATATAGGCTCCTTTTCTCTAATGCCTCTGCTGTCTCCTACTATGGGTCCAATCCAGCCCCCAGCTTGTTTCATATGGCCCCAGAGCTAAGGATGCTGTTCGCTTTTTTAAAGCGTAAAAAAAAAAAGTAAACAAGGAAAAATATGTGTTTGAAGAATTACATGTCTTGCAAATGTATAATATTTACTATCTCTTTACAAAAAAAAAAAAAGGTTTGTTTATATTTTTCCTTGTGCTGTGAACTATTCAATTGGACCATTTACATTAGGCCAACTGATTTGAGAAGAGAGAAAATGCTTGGGAAATTCTCTGGAAATTTCCATAGGCCTATAGATTGTGTCTATAGCTTTTTTCAATATTCTGTTGGTCAGAATCAGTCACTCTGCCATACCTAACCAAAAAGGAAGCTGCAAAACATAGTTGAGTTTGACGCTTAAGAGCAAAAGGAGAATGGTTTTAAAAATAACTATTCTCTGTCATGTTTAAAATGGGACGTCAAAAAAGTGAACACCTGCGACAGATGATGTAGCACTATATTTTGAAAGACTATTTTCTGAAGGAATCTTTCACTATGGTGGAGACTTCTAGCATATGCTGTTTCCTCTTTTTCCAGTTCTCCAGGTGAATAACAATTCCCTATCCACTTACAGTTAGTAAGGGGTGTATAACATAAAACAATACTTTGGTATAAAATTTGGACAGCTGTCTTTGAAAATATTCCACAATATTATGAAACAATGTTTACAGACAATAAAGTAGAGGATTGTTTATTTCCTGGTAGACAATATAATTAGGTCAACATGTTGACTGTTGATCCCCATGAACTTCCCTCAAATCTTGTTATTCTACCTGTGAGACCCTCGTAATTCCTTTAACAGGCTCTGTCTCTGTTAACATCCCCACTCTTCTCCAAAACTTTCATGAACTATGAAGGCTCTTAGATTTTACCCATCTTGCAAACTAACAAGTAAGCCTGTCATGATTTCATGGATCCTCAGAGAAGACATGTGACTCTAAGGTGAGAGACATAGATCTTTGTTACTCCCAGCACAGCAAACATCATCAACATACACATGCCTAAGTGTTTCAATTGCCCTTGAATCCAAGTCTTATAGAAGCGACACAGATGAGCCCAGATGAATGACTGCACATAGTGGGTGTCACTTCAGGAGAACTATGAGTGTAGGAAACCCAACTTTTTTATGAATAGTAGTAAGCATGCCTGCTCTTAGCTCTGGAAGGAAATCGGCTATAAGCAAATCTACCTTTTGCTCTGGATGAATACACTATCTCTATCTTCCGAGGCTGTTCAACCTGTATATATCCTTATGAATATAGTCTATAACAAAGGGCAGTTAGTGCCATGCTAGCAAGACAGAGAAAAAAATCACTAGAGTATGATAGGGAATTTTTTAAAGAATTATTGTCATTGGACTGCTGTATTTTCAAAATCTATCTGGTATATGTACAGGTTTATATTGGAGGCACACTTAATAGTTGGTATAGGTAGATTAATTAAAATCTATACCTACTGTTTGTGGGGGAGAAAACTGAATGAAATCATGATTTCTGTTAGTGACACAGTTGTTTGTATGGTCAATTTTATATAAGTACAGAATGATGCAATTTCATTAAAATTGATTATTGTATAGTTATAACATTTAAGTAGCTTGTTTGTATTATAAATGGTGATAGTTGTGATTCAAATTTTATTGAATGGTAACCAAATGTTCCAAAGACAAAAACACATGGGTCTTTCTCAGTAAATATAATTTCTATTCAATTACCAGAAACTCTTCTTTAGTTCAGAAATCTAACTTGTGAATTGTTCAAGCTGGAATTCAGCTAACATTGCAAACCTCTACTTATGGTGTGGTATATTAATTGAATACAACTCTCACAGACCAAATGATCTCTATTAGTACTCTCTATCCAAGAATAACCAAAGTGAAAACAACCTATAGAATGTGTTGTAAGCATAATTCTTCCATTTTTGTTTGCCCTAAGTGATAAACATTCCCGATGTCTTCATCTGTAGTATGATTTTCCTAGCTGAGTTTAGTGTGGAATTCAATATATGTGTAATAAATGAATGACTGCTAACATACAGGTGTCCATCTGCATAAGGTGATTTATCTGAGGAATGAAGTCCTTCTGGAATGAAGTTTTGCACATGAGAACTTACCGAATATAACCTATAGATCAGAAAGGGAAAGAGACAAATGCTATCAGGTTGTTGCAAACGTAATTGCAGTTTTTGCCATTGAAAGTAATGGCATTTAGGTACGATATTTGTCTTAAAGTAAGGTATTTAAGTGACAAAGCAAGACATAAATCAGGAAATAGTATCATGCAATATTGGTGTGGTGAGGTTTTGACCTTAGAAGTTGAATGCAACCATGAGGAAACTGCTGTGCCCAGCAGTATAGCAGAAAATCTGCAGAAATAAATTTATTTTGTGAGCATAAATGAGACAGCCCTGGAAACCTCCAAAGATATTTGGTGAGGATTTAATTTGGTGCCACTTATTCTAGTAAAATCAGAATACAAAATCTGATTCATTACTTCTATTTTGATCTTGATGTGTCCAAAGATTTTATAACCTGAGTAAATTTGGTTTGTACTAAAAGCATTTTGATATACCTTGAATCTATCTTTGAAGTGGGGCTGTTTTTCCCCATTCCTTTCCAAGTATTCTTTTTTCCTTGTATAAAAGTATGTCAATGAATTCTATTAAGTTTAGCTATTACGACAGTAAATTCTTAAACTTAAAAAAAAATTTCTACTTAATCTTTTATAATAATCATATTGGAAGATAATTTATTTGTTTGAGTTAAAACAATTGAATGTAAGAAAAGAGTCTGTTAAAAATTGATAGACTGATAGCCTGGATTACTTTTTGCTATTCAAGGGTATTTACACGTCAGGTTTTTACAATACAACCTAATTTAGCAAATATTTATCAATACAAATATACAAAAGTGTGATATGCATATCTTCAGATAACTGAAGGCATAATTCTGTCTGCTACAGTATGAGAAAAAAATTCACAAAGACTTTAAAGATAGTGGAAAAATCCCATTTTGCTCAAAACCACTAGTTGTTTTGGTCATCAGAACTCTTTGATCAAGGGAATGTTCTTTGAGCTGTACTTTCAAAGATTAAAACTCAAGGAACTCCAAAGCTCAGAAGTCGAGATAGGGGTTATTTGTAGTAGTCTATGTGAAATGTGGACCTATTTCAGAAAAGGCTCTATTACTTGGTTACTAATGAAACAGCAGAAATGATGTATAAAAAGAAGAGGAACACATGTCTTAAAGGTTTAAGCCTAAAGACAGAAATTAATGTAGTGGATTTGGTTTAGGAAATTATATGTTCTATTTTGAATAGGCCAATCTTAGTTAAAATGCCCACTATACAGTTAAATATGTGTTGAGAGAAAAACCAGAGTAAAGTCAAGAATTCGGGAAATATCTAGATGTGATAACAACAGTGACTGTGGACAAAACGTATATTTTAGTTTCTATCCAGGGTGTTTAACACATCTTTTTATATGAATCCTCATTAATTCTAATGCAGTAAGTATTTATCTGTATAAGAAATTGCTCATTTATGAAGTTAAATAGCTTGAGAAGTACTATTCAGTTATTTCTAGACCTGGATTTCAGTTCAGATCTGTATAACTGCAAAGTGAGCTCCACTGCCTTTTGTGATGACGGTTTAAATTTTGAATATGACAGAAATCAGAGAGATAATAAGCAAGGTTTTGGAGAGAAAAAAGAAAAGAACTTAGGATACAAGTAGGTGTGTCGGGGAGGAGGTGTCCATATGAATAAGGCCAAGGCAGAAACTGCAGCAGGAACAAAACTCTTGTGTGAATCTTGGGAGATCCAAGTCATGGGAAAGGCCTCGGTGAGGCCCGGGGAAAGCAGGTCTTTTATTTGCACACTTTTTTTTCTGTCACTCTTTGTAACTAGACTTTTCAACATATGTGAGTATGAATGTGAGATGTGTAAGAATGTGTATATACATGTGCAGGTGTGTTTCAAGAGAAGGCAGGATATCTTTTTTTTTTTTTTTAGCACCGGGAAATATTTTCAACAGGAAAACTATTATTCCTGGTTGAATTATAACAAACCTATTTTTAGCACTGAAATTTTCCTTGGGTTCCCTAGCTGTGATCTGATGAAATGTTTCCTTGATTTTTCTTTAACCATTAAATACATCTAAAGAGTAAAATAAATTTGAGCCTTCTTAGTTGTATAGGAAAAATGAATCTTCAGGTACTGAAAAATTGTCCTGATATTAAAACCCCCAAATAATTTCTTGATCCTAAGAGACCATCACAGAAGGTAAAGATGAAGTTTTCAGTCTTCCTGTTTAATAGAAATTATTTAATTGCTGAAAGTTTCATTTATGAAATTTGCTTTCATATATTTAATTTTCTGTAACTCTTTGTGATTCAATTTTATTTGCTTTAACATTTCTACCTAAAGTGTACTAAACTCCAAGTTTGTATTGTCAGGTATTTTATTATTTTAAATGTAAAAGTGCTCCTTTAGACGGTAATTTTTTATTCCCAACTGATCTCAGTTTCTCTTTAATCTACTCACCCCTCTCCAGAAGGCAGGCTCTATGGGGGTTCTAAAATGGATCAGGCTTCGTCCTTACAGGCCAGTTAGCTCAGGCTTTGATCACACAGAAGGGAAAGCACTAAAGATCAGCCTTGTCCTTCTGGGAGCTTCCTTCTTGGGACCACTAAAAAAGGCTGTCTTTGTTTCTTTATTTTTCTTTAAGAATTTAATAATCTCTGAGGAAAGGAATGTTAGCTTTCCAAGCTACTAAATTCTAAAAGTCTTTTATAGTCCATTAAGAGAAGTTAAGCAAAAACAACAAATGTAGGCTACACCTCTTCTTTAGAAAGCACTGGCAATGAGTCTAACGTATTCCCTCTATTTGCTTTTGAAAACTGAAGTCAAGACTATTTTCATGGTGGGAGTTACTGACTTTTAAATTACTTTCTGGTTTTGGTTCCATGAAATATTACTCCTTTGGCCTTCAAAATCATGTCTGATGACGTGTAGTCTACAGTGGCATAATACAGCAGTTAGAAATGTGGGCAATGTCTATCAAAAAGACATTTTATTGTCCAGAGCCACTAGATGACTTAGCAACCATTTCATGTTTCACAGACACGCATTCATTCATTCGTCATGTTTTCTCCATTGAGATTTGTTGAAAACTTTTTCCAGTCAATCATATTATGAGAATTTAGCCTATGTTTTACATCCTTCTAAGGGTTCCAAAAAATTTGACAAAAAACTAGCCGGGCGTGGTGGCGGCGCCTGTGGTCCCAGCTCCTCGGGAGGCGGAGGCAGGAGAATGGCGGGAACCCGGGGGCGGAGCTTGCAGGGAGCCAAGATGGCGCCGCTCACTCCAGCCTGGGCCACAGAGCCAGACTCTGGCCAAAAAAAAAAAAAAATTTATCTTTCCCCCATCTCTTCAGCAAAACTTTGCCTGATACACTCACAGAGTGACAGCATGAAAGCAAAATAAATTACTCTGTATGCTCCCTGTGTGGCCTCCTGTTATAACAGCGCCACTTTGCATCAATTGAGAATAAAAGCATAATGATACACTCCCTAGTGTGAAGATGATGCAGTCTGGTAGGTATCAGCACAGCTTGAGGAAGGTCATGCCGACATCAGAGCCAAAGGCTCATAGCTTTTGTGGCTGAACACCTAAGGAGAAATACCATTCAGACAAAATTAAAAAAAAAAATGGATTATGTCTCTTTACGTTTAGCAGTCCTTGCTGGGAATCAGATTTGTTTTGAGTAAAATTACTGGAAGACACACTAGCAGAGTATCAACTGACATTCTGATAAACGCTTTTTACTGCATCCACCTTCATATCACCTACTCTGTTTCTAAACCCTGAGGCATAGATTCTGCTTTTTTGACCTCAGGATTTATTAGTTAATGCTTTAGGTACAAAAGAACGAACAGCCAAAAAACTGTAATAAGAACATTTTTACTTTAAGGAACAGAATTATTGATTTTATTTATATTGAATTTAAACAGTTTAGAAAATTTCTGTCAAAATTGTGTGTGATGATGTTAGTGTGTATGTGTTTGTAGGTGTGGATTCTCACTTTCTAGTAACAGAAGGTATATATTTAAATGTTGCAATTTCAAAATTGTTTTATAAATATGATGTAATATTTCAGCGGAGAGGAACTATTTGCTTGAAATTTGCCTGTTCTGATCAAAGCTGCTGCTCTAATCTGAGGCACTAGGTGTGATTTTGTTCTGTTTAACTTATTTATAATCTTATACGTTTTAGAGTTGTGCCTTTGAAACAAAAGTTATTAAGCAACCCAGAAAAACAAAAGGGGTGGTAATGTGTCACTCTCCCCCTGATTCTGTGCAATTACAGCCAATCACAAAAAGACAACAGAAAAATGGGTCTTTGATTGTGAGAAATACCTGGAAAATAACATTAGTAAATTATTTTGCAGTGTCTGTTGTGAATTTGAATTTTTTCACAAGTGGCCCCAAACATCATACTATATATTAAGCAATCTAATGTTTAAAATAGTATTTATTATATTGTTAACGTGACACAATTGAATGAGGATGTTGGATTGGACTCTTTCAACTCTTCAAGAATGACGGATGAAATCTAAAGCTAAAAATTAGTCAGTTACCCATATGCTGAAAACTGCTACCTGTGAGGCTTCAAACACCTGCACCGTGTGCCCAAGTACTATTTGCCGTCATTCCACAGCCTCACACACAGTCAATGTCAGTCTTCATAAGAAGTCTGGGGAAGAACAAAGATTGGGTTGCACCTTCTGGGGAGGCAAGTAATTGCTGGGAGAGGCAATGTTCCTGCCTGGAGATGCTCCGGTAAAGTGGAGGTGGGGTGAATACTGTTGTTGGAAAATTGCTTTTAGTTTGCCTTGAATAGGGAAACACTGACATATGAATTACAATTCCAAAGATATAGGTTAAAGTGCAGAAATTGGCATGACCTCAGCATCACCACACAGAAAGAAGTGAAGACCTCTACTAATGGAAACATTTAAGAAGAATTAGATTATTTTTCTTCAAGGCAGCCCTTGGCATCAGCAAAAGCAAGGGTAAAGGTTAAAATTACCCCCAAGAACATCATGTCACAACCTGTGGGTAGCCCATTAGTTCCATGAGAAACTAGACTAAATTAGAGACTAAGGTCACATCCCACATCAAGGTACAACCAATTATGTGCTATATCTGCTTCTCCATCTCTCCTTCCTGCTTTCAGCACTGGAGGAATTTATCCACAAAGTAGGTTTGGCAAAGCTCGACTGTTCTTCTTTTCATCCAAGGCCATCTAACCACAAATCTAAATCAAATCTAAATTGCGCTGAAGGATGGACACCGAAGACTGAATTAGCTATATCATTGGACAAGATTATTATTGAACGCGTCCAAAAAGTTATGGAGGCTGGTAAAATCCCACCAAAGAGTGGAAAGGGGAATTTATTATACCATAAGTAAAGCAGCTTAAGTCACGGTTGTGTATTTATACCCCAAGGAATTCATTTTCTTCAATAAACCAGGTATACACGGCAACTTTAATCACATTTCTAGTTCCTAGGGGCATTCTGGTAATCTTACTGCTTAAGATCTCTGTTCCATTTGTAAGGGGCAGAGCAAAGATTTAAACTCTGCCTAAGTCTCTATTCCTTTTGATCAACTGAGCCTAAAGAAAACCTATGTAACATATTTTTAAAAGATTTTTTTAAAATAGTAGTTCCTGATTTGTTTATAATTATTAAAGTAAATATCAAAACAAAAAAAGCACTAAAATGGTCGCATATATAATTGATGGCAAAATTTATAGTTTGTTTGGGAAAGACTCCTATCTCTCCCAATTTTATAATAAATAATACTAATAGCAGGCATTAATTAAACATCTATGAAATCTGAGACACTATTTGAAGTACTTTACAGGTACTTATTTAGCTTATCACAGACACAAGAAGAACATCATTACGTGCATCTCACCGACTATGAAACTGAGTCCTGGAGAGACATTTTCAAGGCCACACAGTTAGTTGTTGACAACATCTGAATTTAAACTTAGGAAATCTTATTTCATAAGTGTGAACTTCAAATTTATTTTTGTGTGTGCTTAAGATATCAAGTTGCATTTACCTGGAAAATGTGCCAAGAACTGGAAAGGGTCTGAGATTTCATCTTACTTGCCAGCTAACAAGTTAGCCTGCCACAGTATAACGGATGCTGGCAGAAGACATGAGACTCTGAAGTCAGAAACAAAGTAGTTATTACTCACAGCAATAGTAGTAGCAGGGCCATCATCATTTTTCTTATGTCAGTGTTTTTGGGCCCCAGTTTCCACAGGAACACATGGGAAGATTCAGAGGACACCTGCATTTCACTACAGAAGAGGAATTCCATGCTTACACTGGACGATAAGCATGCCTGCCTGTTGCTCCAGAGGGAGACAGTATCTTTAGCTTCAAAGGCTATGAGCAAACCTGCCCTTTCCTCCAGAGGGAGAGACTATTTCTACTTTCCAAGGCTGTTCACTATACAAACTTCTTCAAAAGATAGTTTGAAACAAATATCAGGACCTTTGCTCACAAACAAGCAGAAATAAGAGAGTATGAAGGACTGTCCCAGTAAAGCTTTGTACACCCCATTATCAATGGCAAAGTCATGAAAATGTTAGAATTAATGACACACTTGGGAATGAATCTAGGACTTAAACTTTTCTTCTTGGGATTTTTCGTTTTTTATTTTCCCCAATCACAACACACTTACGCAATAGGAGATAATTGCTTTGCTTTGTGTAATAAATGTGTTAGAACATTTACATCTGTTTTGCGTAATTGATATGTCTCCACTTGCTTTTCTTCATCTTTTCAACCCAGAGAGAATATCACATTCTCCTTAGTAGAGATCCAGGCTTAGCACTTTGAAATATATCTTCAGTTGTAATTGCCATTTTCTCTGATTGAGAAAGTTTACTTTATTTCCACTATCACCTACATGATATTTTATAACAAGACTTATACCAAATGTGCTGAGTTTTAACTAGCTTTATGAATTTGAAGTGACTTTCTCTTGCTATTCAATAATGTTCAATATAAATACCAATGTTGAAAATATGATATTTAATATAATCATTAATGACTTGGAGATTGAGAGATACCACAGAAGTCTGAAAACATTAATTACTTTAATGGGGGCTCACTTTTAATCATATTTTTAAAATTTTCTTAAATATAAAGCATTGAAAATTTTTTAAAAGACTTACTGCCTACAGCCAAAGAGAAATCAGTAAAGATTTACATGAAACAAGTAGGAACACTAAGTAGAATTTGCCATCTCATTTTTCTGTTTAGTTTTTATAGAAATTTTTTCATTAAGACAAACACTGATTATCTGTTATCAGAAGAAATTAACATTCCTAGTCTGCTAATAAAAGGATCCTGGAAAAAGATGATCAGGACACATAAGCATCTGTCTTGGAAAAATGAGTGAAATTGGTATATATTTTAATTTCAGTATTTTATTATGAATTGGTAGTCATAACTACTTATAATTGTATTAACCTTTATGTTTTGCTAAATATGTTTTTAAGTGAATTTTTACTAAACATCATTTTCAAGTGAATTTTCCTCAACCCTCTCAATAAAAGAATGATATATGTAGTATGATCTCTCTTTTATAGGTAAAAAAATTCAACCACAGAAAGTTTATAATTATACCAACATTACATGTGGCTAAATAGTAATCATGTAATGCATCCCTAAGTCATATGAAATGAAAAAGGAGAATAATATTAAAAAGCACAATATTAATAGCAACCGCCCTGAATTTTTACTTTTTTTATGGTGCTGGAAATAATAATTGCTTATATTAAAAGTCATGTAAGAGCTATGGAAACTAGTAGAGCTTTGAGACTCTTGGAGCAAGCAGTTGTCAAACCTAATAAAACATCAGCATCACTAGAGAAACTCTAAAAATAAAAGTATTGGGTTTGTCCATTGGATATTTTGATTTACTGCACTTACAATGGGGGTCCTGAATCCCAGTATGAACATATATTTTTTTCAACTCCACGGGATTCTGATAGAATTTTCCCCATTACCTGCCTCTACAGTATAATCTTTTGGCTAATTAGTGTTTCAACTGAGAACATCAATATTTCATGAGGCTTATGTTTCCATATTATGTCTTTATTGTTTGCCTTGTTCTTATAAATGTATGTATATATAACCTCACATACATGTAAATATATGAGTTTTTTTTTTTAATTTGCATGTTAGGAAGAGATGACCTGGATTTAATTTCCACATCTACCTGCTATTAACTATGTGACTTTGAGTAAATTACTTAACCTATAATCATCTAAGTTTCTTCATTTATAAAAGAGGGATATGCTAGCAATCCTATAGTATTGTTGTGAAGGTAAAATCAGAAAATGTAATCAAAGTGTTTGGGACATAGCTGATGTTCAATTAATGTTAATAATTTTATAATGTCATAACTCATATTTCATCAAAATATATTAATAATCAGATATAAGTTATGTCTAACACATTCTTATGAGAGTCTTTTTAAATTACACAATATCTCAATGGTAATGGTTGTACAGAACTTATGTTGATGAAGTGTATTTATCAACCTAGTAAGCAGAAGTACTTCATTCCCTGTAGACTAATTCCCTCCTCAAGTTGAGAAGGGGGTAGTCTTACAAATGTGTACTAATCTCCCAATCTCTATTTATAGCCTGGCCAGTGTCCAGAATTAAAGAAATGGCTGAGCTTCCACATTGGGAAAAAACTACATCCTCCAGTTGACAAGGTGACTATGACTAGTTGGAGGGAGGCAAGTCAGGCACATCCCCTTGTTCCTACTGGTTTGCCTCCACAGCCCTGCTTCCTCTCCTTGCTGGCTCTCCATTTGTTTCATTCTTTTGTTTCATTGTGGAGTAGAATCCCAGCTTCAGATTAGATCCAAATTTTGTTAAATGATTTGAAAACATTTTTATAGCTGGAATAATTATGTGGAACTGCTTATAAAATACTCCAGCCTGATGTTTAATTCCCTAGGCAGATTTGAATGAAAATGAGTCAAACTGGTTTCTTTAGTATACTATTTGTGACTATTACCTTGCTAAAATGACTGAGGACAAAAGAAATGGTCCCGAAAACTTGAGTGTTCCTCTTGTGTTCATGAATGATTGATGAAGCGGCCTTTATGTGCAGTCTACTGTGGACTGCAGAACCAGCAACTTTGGTCCTTTATGAGACAGAGTTTTACTAGAGTTCCCCATAAATATCAAGTTATAAATAAACTGTGTCTGGAAAGTGCTTCCACTGAATTCCAGGCTGCTCACTAATTGGCCTACCACAGATGGCTATAACCAAATAACTAACAATTAGATTAGCCCATTGTTACAAATTCACTCTGAAAATAGCAAGGCACACGTGGCTTTTGACAAGAGGTTGCAGGAAGAAGGTGTAGAACAACTTGTTAAATGTTAATCAAGATTTTAATTCCGGAACAGGCTGGCGTTTCCTCTCTCAAAATACAGTTCTAACTTAGCAGTCACCGTCGGCATAGTGATGATTCCTCGGACTTTGCATTGTGCTCATGGATTAATGCAAATGCATGTAAATACAAGCAAGGTTAAAATGGAAAATGCAATGGAAGGATGAAATACTGCTTTGGATCCCTGTAACATGCAGATGATAGAGGCAGGTCTGTCCTGATATGATCTTTTTAGCCATTTCAGTAACTCAATTCTCATGAAGAGAATGAGTGAGAAAGTTTTCTGTTATGCTTTATGGTACAATATGATTCTGTGTAGGCACAGGAACAGTAGTTTAAGTGCTAATCATAAGTTAGTAAATGCAATTTTAATAAGGAAGGAGAAACTTGAGAGAATTAAAGAAATAATACTTAAATATTAACATCTCATTTCTCTAGTCTGTGGGGTAGAGATAGTTGTGCTAAATCTATATAAAAGTCTCCTTGAGTTCATGTGCAGAATTGAATGAACTACATTGCACATTCAGCCACATCTGCTTTGTTACCTAACATTTCTCATACTCATTGGGCCTGTTCTGTTCACCTAAGTTAAAATTTAGAAAGACGTCAATAGGTGTTAGCAGAAAATGAAGAAGTCTATACCTTCCTTTTTGTTCAGAAAATGCTTTTCTCAAACATGGAAATACAAGGCAAAGACAATAGTCTTTGAGACACTAAAGCCTTCTCAAACTGTTCTTTGAGAATATCACATTGTGTTTATTTGATGGGTTCAGGATGAGTTCTTTTAAGAAACTATATTTTCTTAGAACTTAGAGAACTCTCTAAATGCACTCCTAATTAACACCTACATTCTTTCTTTTAGGCGAGACAGAGACTTTCTTTGCATAACAACGTCTGGGCCATTTGCAAATCTCAGCTTGCTTCACGTTTTTAGGGGTTGCAATTCTTGTGACCAGAAATGCATGTGAAAGCAAATTTATTACAGTCGGAGATGAGAACAGTTAACTAAAAATGATCTCTGATTGAGAATAGCAACATTAGATGTCTGGCATCTGTTTCCCTAGTTGTTTTAAAACTCAACATAGACGAAGGATTTTAAATCATAATGCAAAGCATACTCCCAATTCAAGGCATTCAAAAATTCAGTAGCTTCATTTTACAAGATAACTAATTTTCAAATAGACAACAATTAAAATACTTGACAAAAACTGAGTAGTTCATATATGTTAGAATATGCTTTTAAATGTTTTGTATTCCAGCTGTTTCTTTTTCTGTTCTTAGTAAGAAGAAAGTGCCAAAACTCTGGATTTGAATACATACATTCATATAACCTTTTCCTAAATTAAGGGGAACATATGGGGGACACTTTCACAAGGATTGAAAGAATAACTTCTACTTTAGCTAGAGTAAGTCCTTACCAAAATAAATCTCTTTTGATGGTGTACTTTTTATTGATTAGGACTTCATTATGTTTTTATAAATTATTATTAAAATGCTAATAGAGAAGATAGTCATTACTATTTATGATTACTTAGAGCCCTCAGTTGCTTATTATGCCTGTACAATAATTTATTACTGCTTTGTTTGTGGGAAGTTATATATAAAACCAGTAATATATTAAACCCTAATTTCCATTCTAATATCAAGTGAAAAAAATCATCTGCAGGTGATGAATTTTCAGTGTCACAAATCACTGTCACACATTCTAGGCAAGTGATATTTTTAGAGAGGTTTTGGGAAATGTAATGAAAAAATTATGAAGGAAAAATCACTTCTTTCATATAGGAAAACTGCTGGGTATAATTAGAGGAGAAGAGAAGCCTCAGCACGGATATCTGTTTATATGTATGATACCTGCCATGGACTTTTTATGAGATTTTTTGTAAATTACTAAGCTAAGACATTTCTCCATTTATTTGTTTTAAAAATAAGTTTTATAAGTTCAATTTTCCTATTTCACAGAACCCAATAAAATATTTTGTTAAGTATTTGAAAATTCTATACATATATCTGTATATGTGTGTATCTGTATGTGTGTGTATGTATATGTGTATGTAAGCATGTGGGTGTTTGTGTTTGCTGGTGATGCTGTTGTATTTAACTACTCCTTAGTTAAGAAATGACTTAGTTTCTGTGTTATTTTAAGCAAACCGCCACACTTGGAGGTATTAAAATGAGAACTGATGACAATTTTTGGGTTTCGACCATATGGCAAATAATGTACTAGCTATATTCTGTTTGTTATCAATAGATAATAGTGATAATTAAATTAGTTAACACTAGCAAATTGTATGTAGGTTAACAGTGCCTGACAATAGCTAAGAGTTTAACAATAATTCTATTATTATTATTTCATCTATATATCATGTATTTAGAAAACTAATGCTGTGGAAAAGGTAATAATATTTTTCATTTGGGCTGAGAAAACTGAGACTTGGAAGGTGTGAAGGAAGTATTCTGAGATCAAATTATGAATATCAGGATGAGAACTGGTTGGCAACTAGTTGAGTTATGATCCCATGGCTCTTAACTGTTACATTCTGCAGATATTCAGATATTCTAACCCATATATTCACTTATTCCTTTTTTTTTTTTTTTTTGAGACGGAGTCTCGCTCTGTCGCCCAGGCTGGAGTGCAGTGGCGCAATCTCGGCTCACTGCAAGCTCCGCCCCCCGGGTTCCCGCCATTCTCCTGCCTCAGCCTCCAGAGTAGCTGGGACCACAGGCGCCGCCACCACGCCCGGCTAATTTTTTCTATTTTTAGTAGAGACGGGGTTTCACCGTGTTAGCCAGGATGGTCTCGATCGATCTCCTGACCTTGTGATCCGCCCGCCTCGGCCTCCCAAAGTGCTCGGATTACAGGCGTGAGCCACCGCGCCCAGCCTATTCACTTATTCCTTAAAGTTCACAGACAATAAGTATACCTCACACTGAGACTGGAATCATGTTACTTCACTGACAACACCTGCATAGCAATCTGAGATGACTGGATAAATAAAAAATTCTTAAAATAGATGACAGAGACATCCACATAAAGAAAGGATCTAGCACAGGCACTTTCCCCAATCATTATGTAACATTTAAGTGAATTTGGGAGCTACAATTTTTTTGGTGACTTTAAGGATTTTATGTGCAGAAAAATCATTCAGAGGTTTACTTTGACTTTTGGAATTAAGATTTGGTAGTGAATTGAATCTATTAAAGATACAACAAAGCACACTTGGAGTACAAGTGTAGATTAGATTGAGTCACCTTTACAGCAGCAGCTTGGTGGAAGTGATGGGGAGATGCAATGTGTTGTGTGGCTTCTAGCATGTAGAGGAGTAGAATGGAAGGCCTCAAGAGCACAGAGAAATGAAACAGAATACTTGAAAGTAAACTATTGTTTACAATGTATAATAATGATATTTAAAGAAATATTTACTTTTCAATTTATAAATATACATAATTCATCTGAATATTTAATTTGGTTATATATTGCTCTTGAGAACAGTAATAAAAATGACACAAGAGATTATAGCCAAGATGGAAATGGAAGAGATAAAATGGAAGATGACAAAGCACTTGAGTCATGCAAAAGATGACAGGAAAAGAGAAGCAAATGAGCAAAATACAGATGGAATCAATAGAATAAAATAAAGTAATACACCTAAATACAATTGTATCAATAATTATGCTAAACAGGGATAGAATAAACATGCCAATTAAGAATAAATGCCAGGTTGAATATAAAGCAAGATCCAGGTATGTAGTACACATACATAATGAATTCAACTATAAATACACAAAGAGGCGTCAAGTAAGGGTAGAGAAAGCTATATCATACGAACGTGTAAGAAAGTTGTTGCAGGTACATGAATACTGCCAGCAGAATATGTGTTACCAGATTGAGACTTCACAATTATATCAGGGTCAGGTTACCTAGAAAATATAACAATCTTAAGTATGTTTTTACGTGGTAACAGAACTTCAAATTCACAAAGCAAAAAATTGACAGAAAAAAAGGAAGAAATGGACATATCTACCATCATAATTGGAGAATTTCACATACCTTTTTTGTATTTTAGAGAACAAATAGACAAAAAAAGCAAATTTGTCTAGACTTTATTGACTTGTATATAATACCCCACTGTGCAACTACAGAAAGTATATTTTTTCAAGATCGTAGAAAACATTGACCAAGAGAGACAATATTCCTACTCATAAAAATGTGTTGATAAATTTCAAGAAATTGAAACATACAGAATCTATTTAAATGTGAGTATTAAATTAAAAATCACATGGCTTCCTTGTTATATTTTTATTTTTAGTTTACAATAGTATTTACAACCTCAAATTCCTAAGAATAAATGTAAACATGATATCTAAGACTTGTACACTGAGAACTATTTTTAAAAAGGCAGAGAAATAAAGGATTCTGAAATAAAGAGACCTAAATAAATAGTCATGTGTTCGAAGAGACAATATTGTTAAAATACCATGGAATACTACACAGCTGTTTAAAAAAAAATGAAATCATGTCCTTTGCAGCAACATGGATGCAGCTGGAGGCCTTTATCCTAAGTGAATTAATGCAGGCACAGAAAACCAAATACTGCATGTTCTCACTTATAAGCAGGAGTAAAACATCAAGTACACATGAACACAAAGACGGGATAAATGAACCAATTGTGCTGTTCTCATACAATCAACTACTACTCAGCAAAACAAAAGAAGTGAGTTACTGGAACATGCAACAATATAGATGAGCCTCAAAAATGTAAAGAAAAGGCAACAGATTCAAACAAGTAAATATTGTATCATTTCACATATATAAATTATAAAAACTGGTCAAACAAATCTAGTGATAGAAATCTCAACAATAAATTCCTTTGTGGGTTGGGGTTGGCTAGAAGGTTGCAAAATAAAACTATGGTGATGAAAATGTTCTCTATTTTATCTTGCATGATGGATACATAAATCTAATCAAGATTAATTGAATTGAATGTTTAATAACAAAAGCAAAACTGCCTTTATTCAGAGATAACAGGATTATGAATGAAGATATCTCATTGGGATCTACTCCAAAAGCCAGCTAGATTAGTAAGTTTCAGAATAAACAACCAAAATTAATTTTATTTGTAAAATTTGGCAATATATAACTAAGAATTAAAATGATTTAAATATAATTTTGAATAGATTAGAAACATAAAGCCAAATCAAATAGTATGAAAATTATATCTAAACTTTAAAATATATATATATGAATTTTAAATGCACTTACCCATAAAGAAAACAATCATGTCACTCCAAATGTTTTAGAGATTATTTTACAGAATAATACTTTAGAGTTTATTTGCTTAATTTTCCTAGCAATCAGTTATTTGGGGAAACATAAAAAGTTATTTGTCTGTAATTAAAATACAATACCGTAAGTCTTATGTCAAAGCCCCTCTAGTTGAATATAGTCTAATAGCCCATCTTCCCTAGAAATAAACTACATTTATAAGCAAGCTTTCTCTCTTCAGAGATGTCTGCCATGACTATGTAAGAGTCTCCTTACTTGGGGTTTTGAATAGCCTGGAGATATTTTTCATTTGCCCCCAGTCCAAAAAGGACACCAGCTGTCCTTGAGAATTGTTTCTTACTTGGTCTTCCATTCTCCTACATATTAAAGTGTACAGTACTGGCAATCTATTTTCTCTCTTTTTCCTGTCTCATCTAGTGAGTTGAGACTTTTTTGTTGCTTTCATTCTAATAATGTTGGTTTTACCCTTTTATTAGAGTACTAATTTGCTATTCAGACTCACTTGCTAGGTGGCAGGGGCAATTTTTTATTCATCTTTGTCCATAGAAAGTAGTCAATAAATACATATTTCTATGCCTAGTTATATTACAGATAAAGCATGTTAGGATATTCACTAATTCCAATTTAAAGAGAAAGTTACATAGCTTTTCTTTAGATTCAAATGATAGCCGGAAAGAGAAAGGAGAGGAATCGACAATGAGTAATTACATGCATATTTGCTCAATATATGTTTTTCTAAACATGAAATGGTCTAGGTTCAGACAATAGACATTAGAATTTGAAGTTTAAGATGAAAGTTGATGCTGTTTAAATATTGAATGAGCCCTTTTAGCTAGAAAGGATGTTTTAAAATTGAAAGAGACTTTCATTTGAAATGTAATAAAGCATGAGCTTTATTTGTGCAAGTATGATTCTTGATATGAATTACAGGGAACTGTTATGTTGTTTTGTCTTAGGTATTTCATGTTATTCTAGACCTATAATAGCAAATACAAGTGAATGCTAAGAGCATATTAAGGCTTTTTAGTTTATAGCTTAAAATGGAACATAAAAAACCTAAGGGCACTAGTGAAGCTTCTCAGTGGACATGTGATCCTTTCCCTCCTATTATGCACAATGGTAAGATGATCCATACAGGTTTTACAGATATTTCTCAGGCTTGGATTATTTTTTTCTCAACATCATTTCTATCATAAGGAAGATTGTTTTTCTGTAATTTACTACTCTTTGGTATTGTTACTGGATTTTTGGTCTTAGTATTCATATAGTATGTGTCCTTTGATAACTTTCTTTGGTAGCTATCTTTTTCCTTTACTTCCTAAGACTACTTTTAGCTTTTCTTGAGTGTTTGTACTCTTTAAAGAAATGGACAGGAAGCCAGTATATTATAGAGAGAAATCTCCCAATCTAAAGTTATAACATTATATGCAGTCTAAATATGACCCAGAAACATGACACATACAGTAAATCCAGCTGCCAATTTCAAGCAAGAACAAAGCATGCAGCTTATTAATTTATGGCTATCATCTTTGACCCTGAATTCATTGAGAAGTTTACCATAATTAATCTCCACCCATGACGAGCATAGTTCTCTATGAAGTTGCATGCGTATAATTGAGACAGAGACGTGGCTGTTCTGCCCCTCACAGAGGAACTACTTTGCTCCCTGATGAGAAGCCAATTTATGATAGTTTAGAAGTTGACCGATCTATGAGACTATCTAAATCCACATGACTAAACTAAAGTTTTGATCTCTTTTCTGATTTCCAGCTTTAATATTCTGGCCCAAGTAAAGAAAACATGAAGTTTCCCTTTATTCATTACCCTTTCAGAAAATTATTTCGACCCCTGTCACGAAATAAAGAGTACTGTTGAGCAATTTTATTTTAGATATGGGGTGGCCATGCCTGCAGAAAGTGAGGAAGAAAAGAATATTTTTTTAAAAAAATTATGTGAAGTATTTTACTTTGGATATGAAAAAGAAAGGCTTACTAAGCATTACATGTGTAGGAATAGTGAAGATTCCTATAACAAAGAAATTAATGAACTTTTAAACAAAATAAACGTTCCCTTAGTAAGGAAGGAGAGGCAAATTATAGTCATCTGACAATATCATCTGCTCCTTTTTCCTTAACTAAGACTTTTTTTTTTTTTTCCAGTTTAGCATTGTACTCAATTAAAATGCTCACCTTGTTAACGTTTTTAAAGTCAGGCGTAGTCATATGATCTAGTTCTGGTCAATGGGATATAGTTGGATGTCATTCAGTGGGTGTTCTTACAAAACTTTTAAAAGGACAAAAAATTGGCTGGAATCTGCTTTTTGCTTTTTGCCCTTGGCCTTTCCCTTTTCTCCTGTGTGGATGCAATGGTTGGAGACAGAACAGCCATATTGTGAACATGAGGATTAAAGCCAAACTCCACAGAGGGTGGGATTGAAAGTGAAAAGAAGACCTTGTGAGGATATTGTGAAGCTCCCATATCAGGTCTTACCTGTTTCCTCTGTCTCTTTTTATTATGAGAAAAGAAAATCCTGTTTAGTTATTATTACTGTGCAGCTGACAAAATCTCATTGGATACAACCAGCTTCTATTAATAATTTTTTTCACGTAATGACATGTTGAAAACATTGTATTGTTTTCTTTTCTTTTATTTATTTTATTGTTTTTTATTTTGAGACGGAGTCTCGCTCTGTGGCCCAGGCTGGAGTGAGCGGCGCCATCTTGGCTCCCTGCAAGCTCCGCCCCCCAGGTTCCCGCCATTCTCCTGCCTCAGCCTCCCGAGGAGCTGGGACCACAGGCGCCGCCACCGCGCCCGGCTCATTTTTTGTGTTTTTAGTAGAGACGGGGTTTCACCGTGTTAGCCAGGATGGTCTCCATCTCCTGACCTCGGGATCCGCCCGCCTCGGCCTCCCAAAGTGCTGGGGTTACAGGTGTGAGCCACCGCGCCCGGCCTGTATTGTTTTCATAGGTGCTATAAGTTAGAATTACTCTTGATAAAGGAAACTAAAAGTAAAAATAGAAGAGTCTAAATTGGACCCTGACAATACTCTTGAGTATTTTATCAAACCAGCAAGCAAAGGCAGCTTGGTCGACTTAAGCCTCCTGCTTGAGCACCATGTCTTGTGGAAGATTTGTGGAGGACTCTTAGGTGTCACATGTGCTTTTCCAGCTTAAATGATTTCATGATATTTAGCACGATTTCAGTGGGATATTGCTGAGAAACTAACAGAAAGTACTATTTATCCAAATTTAACTATTTCTGTGCCTAGGCATTCTATATGCACTGTGATTTAAATTACCCTATAGGTGTCGAAATTTTCATTATGTTTATACTTCAAAGATGGAAATAAAATACGAGTAAAACAAAAGAAAGCAGAAAGCATTTTTTGAGAGCAAAAACTTTTTAAATTGCCCATGACCATAATTTTAGGGAAAACAACAACAATTAATAATTACGCAAGAACCATATAATTAAGTAAACATTGTAGCTCAATCTCTGATTTTACACCAGAAAATATAGTAAGAGAAATGCATAATATTTACGTACCTAGCCTTTTTATTAGGAGCCCAACTCCTAAACTAAAATCTTCCTAAGAAATTCACCATTATATTTTGAAATTGAAAACACACACACAGTGAAGTATATTTGCTAATATTCTACAGGAAATATCAAAAGGAAACTGTCTTTATATGAAAAGGCTGACATTCTTTCTGATATTTAAGAAAGAGTAAGGTGTACAAAGTAAAAGCCTACTACTTTTAAAAACCTAAAGTGTTAGATTTATTACTCCTTGTGCATAGATATTTAAAATCACTCTTTGTTCCTTGCTAACAATAAACATCATCTTTTAAAGTCTTGGACTGATTTATATGAGTAAATATATAAAAAAATAAGTTTTATGCCATGATAAACACACTACATATAAACTTAAGAAAGTGAATATTGGCCAGGTGCAGTGACTCACGCTTGCAATCTTAACACTTTGGGAGGCCAAAGTGGGAGGATCACTTGAATCCAGGAGTTTAAGACCAGCCTGGTCAACATGGTGAAACCTGTCTCTGCAAATCATACAAAAATTAGCCAGATAGGTTGAGGCTCATGTGTAGTCCCAGGTCCTCGGGAAGCTGAGGTGGGAGGATCACTTGGGTCTGGGATGTTGAGGCTGCAGTGAGCTGTGATTGCATCACTGCACTCCAGCCTGGGTTACCGAGAACGACCTTGCCTTTAAAAAAGTGAATATTATAGACACCTTATTGTATTGATCATAGTGATCATAATGGTAATTAGTTGCTTAGTTTAGTGTAAATAGTGTTTTATTAACTTAAAGTCCTAAGGCCTAGTAATCATTAATCAGCTGTGATACCTTAGGTAAGGTGAAAAACCTCTCTAAATTTGAATTGTCTCATTTAAAAAAGGAAAAACATGAAGTATTCTTCGATCTCTATCAATTCATGAATACATGTGTGTAATGTGTTGCGCTGAGCGTATTCTACATCAAAAAATTGCAGATGTCACCCAAGAGGCATAGGGCAAAGAAATTTTTAGAAACACAGTTTTTAGGATCTGATACATAGTCCTTGAAATATTATGTCCTAGTTGTTATTGTTTCTCCTCTTTGAGTGGCTGCTCTGACTGAGATTTAGTATGCAGCTGGAAGAGGAAGCTTTCTTCCAACCACCACCAAACTTCCTCATCTTTTGCAGGAGGGCTGCTTCTGAGGTCATTGGACAAACCTGTTATGCCAGTCACTCACTTCTGTATGCTGACTCTTGCTTGTCCTTCTGGGAGCCAGTCTTGGGGCAGGTCAGGAGACATATACTGGCTACCTTTATTTCCTTTATTTGGATGTTTCTTTTTTATAGCCTGCCATCTGAATAGAAATTACACTAAATGATATCTTTGACATTGTCTGGTAAATGTGTTTGGAATTTGTGAATTGCTTCATTCTGATCAAATGATCTAAGTAGGTGAGGAAATGATACAGCAGGTAGCACTCGATACAATTTATAATAGCTTCTTCCCCTTTTGTCTCACCTGCCAGCTAACATAGTACACGCACACACACACACACACACACACGCACACACACACAGATGGAATCAGTATCACATAAAATTTATGGTCTTACTCCTTGGCCTCATCTTGAACCCCTAGCACAATGGCTTTTTGCAATTAATCAGAAGAGAAACTATAAGAAATTAATGAATGAATTGGCCTCAACATATCACCACCAAAAGAAAACAATTCAAAATTTAAGATGTTTAACACCCTTTAAACCACCACGTTTATTCTCTTATCGAAAGGATCTCATAACAGAATCTTCATTGTCAACATCATTGTCATCAAGTTTTTAAGTATTATTAAAGATGAAGACAAGAACAGGTAATTCTAATTTAGCATCGTGTTTTGAATAGATTCTGCTTCTAGTTTCCAGGGCTCTGAAGGCATCTAGGTAACTGAGATAATGTTCTGCACATGATCCTTCTCTTATGCTTGGTGCATATCCTTGTAAAAAGCCTGTTTGTCAAAAAAAATATCAATTAATCTTAATGATACAAATATTTGCTTAATAAGACTCATTAGGGAGCCAATATTAATCAAAGGCTCAGAATGATCTGTAATTAGCACTTTAATTTTACATATATTAGTGGATGGTTTGAAAGTGTTCAAGGGTTTTTTAAATGTTTTATTTCTTATTTTATTTAAAATACTTTATCTAACACTCTCTTTAAATTTCTTAATCCAGGACATCCTTGACTTTCACCTAAACTATGGTCCTAACCAAGCCTCCACTTAAACCTTGGTCGCAGAAAGCTCAGACAGTAACTTTTACATAACATCAATCGAAGCAGGCCTGTCCTCAGATAAAGCTCTCCAAAGCTTTTCCACAGACTAAAATAAAATCCAAGTTTCCATCCTGCTTGCATTTACTGACTCCCTCACATTGTATGTTCCAGCGATGCCAGCTCTCTTTGTGCCTGAAGACTTGTCTCTCCTAGGGGCTTAGCATTTTCCGTGTCCTCTGCCAGGAACACCTCTCAGTGACTCCCTCTTGTCTTTTCTATTTCAATTTAACTGACACTCCAGGAATACCTTCCCTGACTCCTGAATCCAAAATATGCCCCAATTCAACAAGTAACTCTCACAGCTTTTCTCTATGTCTACTCTGTTTTCAGCATTTGTTGCAATCGGAAATATTCTTTATTCTTTTTTGTTGATTTATTGAATTCTTTATGATGTGTATCTCAGTAGATGTGAGCTTCATGAAAGCAAGCACTTCCTGTTCAAAGCTATATTCCTAAAACCTAGAATAATGCCTGTCAAATAATAGGTACTCAATATATACTAGTTAAACTGAAAAGTACCTGTTACGTAGAATCCTTTCTTCATCTCACATTTTCTGACTTGACTTGGCTATAATTCATAAGATTAAAAAAGTACACCTGGACTAGTATCATTTATTATTTTTGTTATAGTGAGAAGTTTTATTTATGGGAAATACCTGATTTTTCACATAAAATCTTTTGTTCATTTCAGCGAAAACTTTGGAAGAAATGAAGGAACCATAGTGACGGTTTCGAGGCCTGCACAGTATCTCTTTTCCTTAAGAATTTCAAAACTTCATGTAGGCTGCTGATCTTAATAATACTTTTCTTCTTTTACAATATCTTTTTTTAAAGAAATAGCATGTTTGAAATTCTACTTGGGAGGGCAACCTACTGTGTAAATTGCCATTAGTTTGCATCTCATCTGATTCTAAAGACTCTCTACCTGTTTTACTATAAATTTGTTTGGCTTTATCTTTGCTCCCAACTTACCTGGTGTTCTGTTGTCTACCTGAATGCCGCTCTGTTTTCTTTGTGAACTCAAGTCTAAGAGAGATTAAAGTAAGGCCAGCTGAGTGATTTTCCAGTAAGAGGCCACAGTTTATTCTAATTTTTTTTAGAGTTGAAGCAAATCACAGAGTCTGAAGTGAGAAGAGAGAGAGCCTGTGGTGTGGCTTCTTGTGGATGGTAATATCACCCATATCTGTACTCCAAAGTGAATGTATCTTGTGCCCCATGGTATTTTCTGACAGCCCATAGAAGAGGACACCTTATTTCTTTATAGGCTCCATTTCCATTTTGATACGATAAAAAATACGATTCCTATACAGGTAGATGATCCCTGTACATTGTACACCATAAAGAAAAATACTTGTCCTCTTTCCTCTGAGCCTTTAATGTGGTAACAATCATGTTTTGAAATTCTGTAAGAGATATGATGTAAGCTAATTGAGATTCAATTAGCACATCACATGCTTTTTGCTATGCAGACGCTGACTGGGGATCCGTCTATTAGAAATTACTCGTTGCTGGATGAGAGCTAGATGAATAGCAATTTAGACCTTCAAAGACATGCAAGACTATAAATGGAAGTGAAAGTGATGCTAATGGAAGATCACCCAAGAACTTTTCAGAATTCCCCATTGAGAAATGCTCATTTTCATATTTGACATTAGGGCTTATGATAATGACAAGACCTCAAGATTGACTACAATTATATCCATAAAATGTATTGCAAATATCTTGAAAACTACCTATTAAATTGAATCTTGGAGCTGGATTTGTCTCATTTTCTTATAATGACTCACAACATGAGAAATTAGGATTTACTTTTCTTTGTTATTAACGACCAACATAAATCCACATTATGTATCTAATTATTCAGAAGAGCCAAAGCGATCTTTTCAAAACCAAAGACAAAATGTCACTCTTCTGCTCAAAACATGGTGATGGCTTATCTTCCCAAGAATCAATCTCTAAGTTCTCACCATGGCCTTCTAGGTCTCTGCCCTCATCACCTTCCTCTCCCTTGGTTCATCCATTGAAGTGACTGGGTCTCATATCCTATTTTCTTAGTAAGGACACAGAATGTCATTGTTCCTTACTATTTCCTTAGTAGAGAATATCTATCTACATGGCTCATTCCCTCATTTCACTCTGCTTTGCCCAACAGTCACCTTTTCAGAGAGATTTTCCCTGATGAAACCATTTAAGGTGGAATACTCGTCTTCCCAGAACCATCATACCAATACCCTTTACCCTGCTTTGCTATCCTTCTTAGTACTTGCAACCAGACACACTGCACTTCATTTATTTATCTCTAATCTGTATTTTCACCGTTAAAGACTAAGTTTCCCAAAGTTAAATACTTCAGATGTTTCTCTATGACTCTATCTCTGATACATATTAAGCACTTAAGTATCTGTCCACTGGATAAAGGATTTATGAGCCTTTGCTTTTAGGCTTCATCTAACTAAATCAGTGAATTGTGAATTCACTAATGAAAAAGAACAGAGTAAGAATTCTTACATACATTAGTAGAGACTAGCCTTCCTCTTCTAGTACTGCTATTGTTAAAATTGCTTACATAAGATTAAATTTTAAAAATCTTTATAGTATGTAATCCTTTGAAATTCAAGATATTTCTTTACTGTGTGGAAAGCAGGTATTATGAAAAGTTTCTGTTTTCTCAGATGCTTTTAGTAAATTGTATGCTAAAAAAATTATTCTACATCTGATCACTTACACAAAAGTATCTCTTCAAATGTACTTATCATTAATTAGTTTTTATTAAGCAGAAAAATAATAATTAATAAAAGGGCAGTTCAGTCCAAAATTGCTTTTTATAGCATTATTTTCCAGCATTTTTTCATTGCATTCCAAGCAATAAAAATTACTATCAAAAGCATATTTTGTTTTAAACTATAATAGAATAAATAATAGCATTGCCCATAATACTGTTAGCCAAATTAGTGTGCACCCAGTATAGAATGTAAGCAGAAATAATGTCTTAAGCAATTTTATATGAATTTCATTTTTAACAAACTTTTAATTTCCTAAACGTGTTCCTTTTAATGTCAAAATAACTGCCTTTTATCTTAGAAGATGGTTGCACAGAAATTATGTGCCTTAAATTTATTATATCATGTGGAATAATCAATTTACCTGCCACTAGTTAAAATTCATAATCTCAGCTCATCTAACATTCTGAACAGTTGTAGAGAGAGATTTTCTCATTTACCCATCAGTCCCCCGTCTCTTGAGAGATGTTTACAAAACTCATACCTGTACTTATATACACAAATTTTCATCCTCAGTGTAATAAGGAGATGAGGAAAACTTGAAAATGAAGATATAGACTCTATTTTTTTTTATTAATTGCTTTTCCCTAAAAGAATTCACATTAGCAGCAGGATGAGTCCTAGCATGTTGCGGGACACTAGAGATAACACTGACTCAGTGGGAAAAATTCCATTTACTGCATCACGACTTCCTGTGGTTTGTGCCCAAACTTTCCACAGTGAAAATGCTCACACTCAACATTATTTAAGTCATAAAACAATTTGTTATTATAGTCTGCAGGAAACTGCACAAAAATGAACGAAAATGGACTATGTGGAGCTTTTTATGTGATTTACATTGTTCAAGTGGACCCAGTTTCCATGAGAAAAAAAATGCCTAAGTAATCTACTTTGAAAATCAAGCCTCTTACCAGGATATATATATTTTTTTTTTCAAAATGAGTGTTGTGAGAGGCAGCAGCATTATTTGGAAGATGTAACCAGGTTTCATGATAATTTTGTGCAATCTGAGATTATTAATTCATTTCCACGAGTCTGTTTGAAGTATGTGTTATCAACAAGGAAATATTTATCGATACACAGTGATATGTATTTATTATTATTTATAAAGAAACATTACTTAAAAGTATAGACATGGCTAAAAAAACATTAATGTTCTAATCATTATTCATTTTCTTTGGTATCTAACCTAAATATCTAAATATTGCATTTTTAATGTTTAAAATAAAATAGGCATATATTATTATTCAATGAAATGAAATCAAATACTGAAAAATTCTATGATTATTTTTTTCTTAGGTGCCATATCAATAAAAAGGTAAGGTGTGTAATTACCAATAAAATAGTTGAGGGGTGAACAGGAAATGCTTTCTGTACGTGTTTACAACATGTGTATTTAATTAGTTAATCTGAGTCATGAGTGAATACGTGAAATAGAATAGTCAGTATTTTTTATAACGTGTGTTCCATTACTCACTGCTGCCTAACAAATTACCCCAAAACTTAGCAGCTTAAAACAAAAACTATTTATCATAGTTCACGGTTTTGTGGGTAAGGATTCAGCTGGGTGATTTTTGTTTACTCTATAGGTCATTGACTAAGGCCAACAATTATTGTTCAGCAGCCTGAAGAAATAATACAGAAGACTGAAGCAGCTTCAGTCACACACTTAATGCCCTGACTGAGATGGCTGGAAGGCAGGGCTCAGTTGGGACTGTTGACCACAGTATTTACACCTGCCCATTTCAGCATGAATCTGTCAGAGCATTTAGACAACTCACATGGCAGCAAAAAGCTCCCAGACTGACTGTTTCAAGAGATGGGAAATGGAAGCCGCCTGTTTCTTGAGAGCTGGGCCCTGAAAATAGCATGATTCCTCTTTTGCCATTTTCTCCTGGTCTAAGAGTAGAATATACATTCCTTGTATCAGGACGTGGGATCTATGTTCCCCTTCCTTGAGTCAGAGCCTACTCAGAATCTGAATGTATAGCAGGAATTCCAATTGACACTAAAGACACCTTGAGATGTAGAGGAGTCTATTTTGCTATGAGAAAACATCCTTTCTCGGTGACGTTAAGACCTTGCTTCACCAGTTTTATTCCCTTCCCCAATGTATTGTAGAAAATCTTAGTCTGTGTTTGAACAAAAATGAAAACAAAACAAACCATCACAATAAAAGAACCTTCCCTTGACTCCGTAGGACTCTTTTATTACGTATATTTTTTTCTATTCCATTCACCTTCAAAATTCTCACTAGAGTACTAAGTACTATGTAAGAGTACTATGTGTCTCCATGCCTGCTACTCTATCCATGGCAATGTGGCTTCTTTCCCAGGTGTTTTTGCAGAAATGCCTCTCTTTCCCTCAATGACTTTGTAATTCTGAACACAATGAACCTTCATTGGTCAGGTATTAACAGCCTTCTCTGATGCCTTTGACACTGTTTATCCCTCCTTAAATCTGGAAATCGTTCATTGGTCTTCTGAATTGTCACAATCTCCTGGTTCTTCAGTTTCCACACTGTCTTCTCTTGAGACTCCTCTTGCTTGGTCTGTAGATATTAGCTTTCTTCAGAGTTTGGCAACTAGGGTCTGCTCTTTTCATTCTGCGGTATCTCTTTGGGTGATGTCATTTCTGTTCACACTTATAAATAACCCGTCTATGCTGATGACTTACATAGTTAGATCTCTTTCTCAGAATTCCTAGCAGAACCTCAGATCTAACATCCAAATGCCAAATGCCAGCTCTGTGTCTCTGAGTAGATAGATGCTTCAAATTTGACCTGTCTAACCTGAATCGTTCTCTCACATTTATTGTATCTTTTCGGCAACATCAGCGTTCATTAGGTCAGTCATGTAATAAAACTGGGCTCTATCTTTGGTTTGTCTCTCTCTTTGTCCTTTTGCAACTCTCCAGCTACTTATACCCCTTAAATAACAAAGTCCTGTTGATGTACATACTAAATATTTCCTGGGTTTCAAAACTCTCCTCTCAATTCCTACTAACGCTGCTCTAATTTGTCTAATATTACCTTTCGAAAGAAGTATTACAACTGCCTCTTGTTTCTCTACCTAGACTTGTGTCCACCCACATACCAGAAAGAACTCTGAAGACGTGACAGTAACACCACTATGCTTCACAACTTTCAATGTCTCTCCATTGCCAAGAACAATATTTTTAAAACTGTCCACAGACACTCATTAATAAATTATAAAATTCGTTTAGTAGATCTCAATGAGTGTATTTAATGAAATAGAACAGGCTATGTAGAGTATTACAGAGAGCTTTGCATTTAGTAAAAGTCAGATATGATCCAACTGGTTCAGGTGTGTGTGTACACCTACTGGGTAGCAATAAATTTTTAGGAAATATGAAGGTCCCTACTAATTACATGTAACTGCTCCAATGCACCTTCATGAATCAACTAGACAGGCCAGGCACGGTGGCTCAGGCCTGTAATCCCAGCACTTTGGGAGGCCAAGGCAGGTGGATCACGAGGTCAGGAGATGGAGACCATCCTGGCCAACCCGGTGAAACCCCGTCTCTACTAAAAATACAAAAAATTAGACGGACGAGGTGGCGGCGCCTGTGGTCCCAGCTCCTCGGGAGGCTGAGGCAGGAGAATGGCGGGAACCCGGGGGCGGAGCTTGCAGTGAGCCAAGATGGCGCTGCTCACTCCAGCCTGGGCCACAGAGCGAGACAACGTTTCAAAAAAAAAAAAAACAAAAAACAAACAAACAAAAAATCAGCTAGACAAAAATTTCTCTACTGTTTATCCTAGCCAGGCACTAGGCCAGGTGCTGACTCATATGTCATTTCCTTCCCAACTCTTCTTTCCTCAGGTTGAGTTTCATTCCTTCCCCGGCCTCCCCATGATAACCTACGCACACTTCCCTCATTGCACTCGCCCGAGAAAGGGTGTCAACCCCAGGGGTAGTTACATCATTAGATTCATGCCCCCTGCATCCTGGACATTTTCTGGCAGAGGGCTGACACCAAAGTGAATCCAAGCATGTGAGTGTGTGTGTTTGTGTATGTGTATAAATTTATGAAAGTTGACTAAGCAGTGCTTTGCTTTACTCTTTAATTTGAGCACAAGGGTTAGAAGTACAAGAAGAAGTTTGCTTCATTAAAATAAAGATGATTTATTCCTATCTGTAACCTTCTTTGGGTATCGTGTGTTTATTCTTGAATATTCTGTGCACATAAAAATATGTTAATCAGAGAAAAGTGAAAGGATATTTACAATCTGTTATATACATAATTGTATATGAGTCTTTGCACATGCTGTATTGACTGCACATTTGCTGATGTGAGAAGAAGCAAAACAAGAAACTTCAAGATTAGCTGCATATCAAATGTTTACTATAGTATTTGCACATTGAATGAGACATAGTTTTCAAGTTGATATTTTTAAACTGTGACTGCTGTAGGTTTTTGTATAACATCAACATCACTTAAAAAATGTAAAGCTTTACATCAATATTTCTGGCTCCTGGCAATTATTTGACCATATCAACTTGTTTCACTTCAAGAAACCAGAATAGTTACTATATCATTAAAGTTACTAAGTAATTCACATGACATGTATCACACCACTAAGATGTCCTTAGGTTTTCCATAATATCAGTACATAAGCCAGCATTAAAGAATAAAGCAATAAAAAATATAAACTATATCTAATGGGATGTGTATTAGAAGAGATTACTTAGAAGAAATTGTGGTTAAAAGAGCGTTCCCCTACTTGATCTACAAGAAGAGCCACTTGATTGTCAACTGATAACGTAGTTCAGTAGCTGGCATGAATTTCTTTCTGTTACTCTTAGGTTATGTGTGTTTAATTATAACATGAAAAAATACATGACAGGGGTCTTTTTGTACAAATACAATAATTTTATATTTTCCTTTTGTTACTTTATACATTAAGAATAATGTTTCCACAACCAGAGCTATACATAAGTGCTTATATTTCCTATTTGCATTAAAGAATCTTTATGTACAGAGTCTAAGAATATTAATGTCTCATTCTATACAGAGCTAAAAATTTTAAAAGTTCCTGACATTCAGACTTGCCTCTCCCAATAGACTATTGCTATCAAGGTTGAACAACATGTACCTAGTAGAATCTAGCTGATTTCTACCTTAGGTAGAAATTGATGTGAAATTCTATAAACAATGTTCAACCTAATTAAAATAATTCAGAGGGCTTAACCTTTTGTTTGAAAATAGTTTTTATATGGCAAAATACTTGACATCTCCAGCTCCCAAGCTGTCCCTTAACCATGAGAACGCAATTTTTTCCTCAGTTGCATCTACATCTGTAAAAGATATCTTCTACTTCAGGTTAGCTGATGGGAATAACTTCAAACACTGAGCATAGAAATTGAATCTTTGTGTAAGGAAGTGAGTCAGAATCCTGCATTTACAGATTGTTAATCTCTGAGTTTGTCATCATGGGAGTGGGGTGAGACCAATGCTTGCACATGCTTTTATCATTACTGCCCAAATCCAGTGAGACAAACAAGGAAGCCTTTGCTTCTCTAATACTAACTCCATTACAACCCCACACAATGATGAGGAATAGGAAATGCTAACCCTACCCCAACCTCACCAAACATGCATCGTGAGGCTCTTCTGGAACCAGATCAAACACTTGACCATAAATGGGGAATATGGAGATCTTCCCTGAAGAACAATGAGATTTTCCTTGGACATTATTGGTTGACAGTGAAGGCATGGAGGGATAAGTGAATTAAATCCAGTTCCATATGTGAGCATCATCATGAGTTCACTTTCCCCACCAAAGAAAACTGTTTCTTATTTTCTTTCTAAATCATTAAGAAATAAGAGCATCTACTCAAGGGAAACAGTTTCATTCCATGGAACTAGAGAATCTAAGTCAAATTGGAATAAATTCCACTGGCATGGCCTTGATTTTATACTTTTTGTAATACTAGAAACCTGTATTATGGTTTTGAATAAAAGTTGGCTTTTTCCTCTCCCTGCCTGATTATAAAGAGCTCTGTTTTTGCTAACCAGGAAGAGTAGAATGTGATATAATTAATTTTTTTATTCTTTTGTTTGATAGTTGAGAAAGGAAGAGTATTAGTTCAGCACACTGCATTTAAACAGAATGTCAGTTTGGCTATTATGACTTTATACAAGTCTGTAAATAAGAATGCATTTATACGTGCATAATTAAGATGGACAGTTTTATGGACACATCTTGGACAGAGCAATTGGATGGCCCATAGAACCCTCTGTTTGTCCCTATCATAGTACTTACTGTATTGTGTTAAGATGCTTATTGACTTAAATGTATTTCCCAAAAGGTGGTGATTACTTTGAAGCCAGCGACTATGACTTGTTCACTTCTGTATTTCCAGTTCTTAATACAATGGCTTACATACCATAAATAAATTGGTGCTCAACAGTATGGTTATTGAATGTAAAAATGAAGATCGCATCAGCTGGTTTATGACATGTAACAAACCACCCACAGAGGTGGTGCTTAAAACTAATCGTTATCATTGTTGATGAGTCTGTTGGTCATCTGAGCATTCCTGCTGATCTTGTCGGACTAAGCTGATTGCTGCTGGGCTCTCTCATGCTTCTGCGGTCAGTAATGGACTTGGTCATGGCCCATGATATCTAAAATGGTCTTATTGTCACATCTGATGTTTTTCTCTCTACTAGCATGGCTAATGAAGGTGGCTATACCATGTCTCTCATCATCCAACAGTCTAGGGAGAGTTTGTTCACATGGCAGCAGGTGGTAGGAGTTCCAAGAACTTAATAAAAATTACAAGTCCTCTTGAAGTCTAGATTCAGAGGTACAATTGCATTTTTGACTCATTTATTTTATCAAAGCCAGTCTGAAGACAAACTTGTATTCAATATGTGGAAAAAAGGAATCCCCTCTCCCCCATGTTTTGATGGAAGGACTATGAATTATTGTGGTCATTTTTGAAATTCACTACAGATGATAAAGCATCCCGAATGTCAGAAGAGACTAAGCTACAGGGAAATCTGAAATCTCCTTTCTGTGACATTAGCAACGTCATTAATACCTTAATCCTTTTTCTGCCTGCGATCTGAATCCCTTTCAAAAGCCCACATTTATTTAGGTCAAATAATTAAAATGAAGGCAACTAACTTAAATTTAATCACTTAAAATTTTATTTTAGACAGCCATAATAAACACGAGGAGATAAACATAGTAACAGTTTAATGAAAAATAGCTGTGTTCTCTAAACAAATATAGTAAGAATATCAGTAGTGACTCACATTTTTACACATCTCTGTATATTAGGTTTATTTTAAAAATAGTTGGATTATCAAATTTAAAAAAAAAAACCTTACATGCTAGTTACTAGCTTTACTTCTTGTAAAATGTTTTCCTTTCAGTTATCTCAATTGTCCAACCCCTTAGCCTCTGTCTACCTGGGGAGGCTAGACAGAATTGAAAATCTAAGCAAAAATCCTACTCTGGTTATAGAAAGCTGTTTTGAGAGCTGGAAATTTCAGTGGCCTGCTGCCAGTGGTTTATTTTAGTTTTATTTTATGTCTTGATTCCACTCAACCTTAAGAAAACCATAGTCTGGATAATCATAGTTCATTTCTGAAGTGGGCTCAACAACAGAAAGGATTCACCGTTCTTTTAACATTCTTTTATCAGTGTAACTATCATTTGCTTTCTTCTTCTTCTTCTTTTTTTCTTTTTCCGATGTTCTGTAGCACCGTAGCATCAAATATTATAAGAACCCCTCCAGAGTTCAGGGGCATCATGAGACGGAATCACTGAGTTAGATGATATCTGTAAAGAGATATTGAGGATGTCATTAAAATAAACATCAAGCATTGTGAGGTAGAACATGAAATTCTAGATAAAGTGGTTTTCAGAATCAGATTTCAGTAAAACTGTGAGACCGAGGAAATGTTGTCTTGGCAACCTATGAGTTACTTTAAATTTTGCATCCTACTTTGTGTTAGAAAGTTTTCTATATTCACTAAAATCCTCCCTGATGATGCTTGGGTAGTTTCTGTAAGCAATGTTCAAGGATAGGACTATTTCAAAACCAGGAAGAATGGCTTTAATCAAAGACAAATAGATAAGGGTGGCAAACTTTGTATCACACTGTGGATGTCACTAACTACTCAAATAATCTTGAGTACTCCCACGCATGCAGTCATGTATTCATCTAAAAAACATTTATTGAGCACCTTCTATATATCAAGCCCTGAGCCAATTATAAAGAAGAATGTACATCCTTATCCTCAATAATTATACTGTCTGGAAAAGAAAGCCTACAGCTAAGTTGATGATAAAATATGAAGTAGAAATGAATATAAAGTGCCCAGGTAGCATACAAGGAAAGCAACTAAGTATTATCTGGAGAGCTACTGGTGAATTAATGAGGCACTTATATAACATAGAAGATGGATTTAAAAAAAAAAAAACTAGTTGCAAGTAGAACTCAAGCAGTGTGAATGGGACAAACCAATGCAAAAAACTAGAAAGTAATTTAGTGTCTTTGAGAAATTTTTCTAAAGCATAAGTTATATTGTTTTGGGGAAGATAAGAGTAGATTTAGGTAAAATATTATAAAGTCAGAATTGCTAGTGTTCAAATTATTGATTCATGTGCAAACATTATTATCTAGTGTAGCACATGCTCTGATCCTTCTAAGTCAGATGTGAATCATTTATCTTCTATGCCCTTCATAGGCACTTGGATTCTGTTACTTTTCATATTGCATTGTACTGTTTCATAGTATCTGTATTTTTACTTTAACCCTGAAAATAAGACTATCTTATATTTCTATCTCCTTCATGTGGAAGAATGCAAAGTACTTGTCATATTTGTTGACTGCTTTTCTATCTTCCCAAATTATCTTAATTCTACCTATTCTTAGTCTTAAAATAGTTGTCCACTTTCTTAGTGAGCCTACTTTATTGTTCCAAACTAGTAACACCAACTGATAACTTTGAACCGAAACAAAGAATTCACTTACGTCTAAATTGGTTTCCCAGTCCCAATGGATTCAGCAAAAACACTGAGCCTTAGAAATGTACACCAGTGGCCAAGCATCTTCAAACAGTGTCATTTGTACCAGGGTTTGTCCAAATACAGAGAACCACACAGTCAAAGAAACCATGGATTTCACTCAAGTTATCTATTTGAACAAATTTGTTTGTATCTACTGTTCTTTTATTATCCCCATGTATGCTTTTAATCAGCTAGATGTAGAGTAGTACACAGTCTTTGCTTCCAGCTTTTAAAGACTTGTGAAAATCTGAGAATCAGTAGTGACCCACTATCTGGTAATACTACTGAGCAATATGAGCTCACTGCCCACAACAGATAGAAACCAACACTATAGCAATGACTTTTGCGAAAAGAAAGTCTTTATTGCCAGGCTGGCCAGCAAGGACACAGGTGATGCAACTCACATCGATCTTACTAATTCAGGGTCTGGGGAAAGTTCTAAGGGGCCAGAGGACAAGGGAAAGGATTAAGAAATGTTCGTCTGGCAGAGTCTAATTGAAGGACTTCAAATTTGACCATTTACGGTAAGGTAGGTTGAGGAGGGTTTTAGCTCCTGATCTTTTGGGCCAATGGACCCCTGAGTTTTGAAAAGGTTTCAGGGTTTAGGTTCTGGTCATATCCTGGTCTTCTTGGTTCCACAGGGAGGAATCATGGGTTCTGGGTGTTGCTAAAGGTCAAAACTTTTTCTGTTGTGCATGCTTGGGCTACATGATTGACAATTTTGACTCTCATTCCTACAAGGTAACTTGACATTCTGTCATCAACAGAGTAGACCCAGGTTGGGCTGGTTCTGTTATAGTAAGGATACATCAAGTCTGAGAAAATATTCAGAAAATTCAATTTCTTGTGGCCATATTCAGAAAATTCATGTCTATAGAATTACATGCAAACTTATGGTGAAAGAGATAGTCATAAAATAACTCATGAGAGATCTTCCGAATACCTGTTTAAGTTAAGAATGAAATCCATAGTATTGGCATAAAACAAGGTCCTATGCCTGCATTGCACTGTTAATAGGATAGCCCCATGAGTGATTTCAGGCATATTTAGATGTCATGCTTCAGGCATTGTTGCCTTTTATTGACGAAAGAGATTGCATGATGGTTGTTTTTGAGAAGTTATGGCTTTCTGTGCAAGAGTCCTGCACACAGAACAAAAGTATTGGGCTTCTGAAACTGTGAAATTGCTACTGAATATTACCTGAGGAAAATTGATGTGATATGAAAGAGTTGTGATATTGTAGGCATTCTCCCAATTGTTCATTTTATCCCTGCTAATTTCCTGGCTTCCTTGCTTCCAGCTTTCTTTGAAGTTATTTTTATTTTCTCCGTTTTACACTTCAGCGAATGCTCTCCCTATGTGAGAAAAACCAAAGACCCAAGTTCATAGATGTTTACTGTCCTTTTGTCTAACACATGCATGTCAGAGTCTTATGCTAAAAATATCTAGCAAACTGCTTGTGGTTTTTTTTTTTCTCTTATGAGTAGAAAGGGTACTAGTTTGTATATATATTTTTTCTTAATGAAAATATGCTGCTATTATGACTCCAAGAATCATTGATAACCAAACTTGGTGACACGTTTTCAGTTGATTACATTATCATCAGTATCAGTTTTCTAGGATTTAACTCAGTGGCATGCAGTTTGGTTCCTGGACACTAATGCATTTCTAGGAGCACATCTGTGACTGAGTGGTTGACTTTAAAGTCACCCTCTGCCACTCCATTTCTGTCAATGCCTCTTTATTAGAAATATACCTAGAGAAACGTCACACATTCTGGCAGCTTGCAGTATAATATGAGATGCCTTCTAGGCATAAAATAAAAATGCTAGAAGCACAGTTAAATAATTTTTAACTTTCATGTTGTGATTAGACGAATAAACCTTACAAAATGAAAAATAAACATCTATACTCATTACTTTCCTGCATCTTCCTAAATCCATGTTTCAAAGGAGATCCTTAAATTGATCTCAACAATGGAGACAATGCAGGAAGTAAATTAGTTGCTGAGAGGTCAGTTATTTCAAATGTTGTAGGACGTGTTGATTTACCAAGGCATAGTAATAGTATTAGTGATTTATTGGTGTATTTATTTCTTTAAAATGTGTCAACTTACACAAAATGTATAATGTCACCATTATAATAAAAGATCAAGTATCATCTATCCATCAATCCTTCTATTTAAGACACATTTGAAGAGTAAGGTACAGTAGCACACTTCATGGTGCTCAGGCTTTGGTAGGATGCACAAGAATACAAACAATTACAGTGCAGAGTATAGTAAGTTTAGTAAAACAAGTTAGTTCATACAAAATATTTTAGAATCATAGGGAACAAAGCCTTCAATTCTGCCTACATATGTCCAGCAATTCCTCAGAGATAAGTTCAATCTTCAGCTGGTTCCAAGGAATAAGTAGTACTTTGCCAAACCAATAAATGGTAGGAGGCATTTCAAAAAAACTAGAGACAATATGGAAATGAAAGAGTCATGAAATTGCTTGACATGTTTAGGAACCTATGAAGTTGGTTGCTGGAGCAAAATATTCAAAAGAACTTGCAGCAAATGCTGCTGAAGAGAAAACTAAATCATGGCCTCTTTGCTATACGCAGCTGAAGATTTCTCATTATTTTATCTAGGTAATTGTGAGGAGTTATGTATGGTTTCCACCAGAGTAATGAAAGATCATAACATAATATCAGTATTGCTTAGACTGTGCTTCACGGTGGAGGGTGATGGGGACAGAAATAGGAAGGACTGACCATGGAGCAGACATTAACAAATGAAGACATTGTTACATCAAAGAGATGATGTAGCTTGAATAAACGTAGAATAATTTGGAATATTAAAAGAAAAGAAGTAATTGATATTATAAGCCACATACTACACAGCTTTGAATATGCAATGAGAAATGTCTTAATGTAGCCCTGTAAAATTGTTCAACTGAAAAATATGTATTTAAACAAGAAGTTTATAAATACTTGAAATCTACACTTTTATTTTTTAAATAAAAATACTTTAAAATATTTTAAACATAAAAACTAGTTTTATGTTATATAAAAAAAAAGTCTTTCTATGTAGAACAAATTGATCCTGAGTTTCTAAATGAATCTTGAATGTCCTTGGACACATTTCAGTCTCCTTGTTGAAGAAGAGTTCTTGGGTTATGCTTGTAGTGTCTCTGACACATTCACCAAAATGATACCATGAAATGTAAATTAAATCAGCCAATTTGCAATAACCTCTCATTAAAACAATGTTTAAGAGAAAATTTCTGATTCAGATAACTTGAAAATTCTATACTCTTATTTCAAGATAAACTATGCAAAATATATATAATTGCAAGTAATTTTTTTAAACATGAACTTTATGGCAAAACTTTAAAAAAATGCTTGAAAATGCTTTTCCATAGGTTATTTTGTCATTTATTTTCCATTAAATGTGAATGAGCAACAATATGAAATAGTGCTTTCGACAACCCAGATGATTGCCTTAGGAGATAGCAATAACCTGATCAGCATTACTTCGAGCATTCCCATGTTTAATTATTCCTGATTTAAAGACAATGATTATTACTAGCTTTTGTGTCATGTTTATATTTACGTTCCATTTATGTAACATTCTTGATTCTTAAAAAAAAATCATTGACAGATTTAATGCATATGCCATATCTTGGTGGGCAATACATTTTTGGTGGGTTTTTTGAATACAATGGTTTGTTTCAAATCTAACACCTGTGTGCTTTGAAGTCTAACTCCTAGAAGGTATTGAACTATAACTCTAGAGCCATTAAAAGACATTTAATATATTTTAATACCAATTAGCTATTCACTTGGCTATAGAGAGATTTTGCACACATTTACTAATTCATCTAGTCTACGAATACGTATCGATAATCTAATATATGAAATGAGTACTTGCAAAGTACTATAAAAGATGAACAGAGATGAATAAAATTTGGTCTTGATCTCAGTGAGCTTAAGAAGCTGAAAGGCAAAGTAAGATATACACGTGACCCTCAAACAACCCGAGCTTGAACCAGGAGGGTGCACTCATACACTGATTTTCCTCAGCGTCTCCCACCCAAGACAGTTGGACCAACTCCTCCTTTTTCGCCTCCTCCTTATGGTTTTCCTAATAACATATGCTTTTCTCTAGGTTACTTTATTGTACGAATACAGTATATAATAGATATAACATATAAAATATATATTTACTGACTGTTTATGTTATCAATATGGCTTCTAGTCAACAGAGGGCTATTAGTACTTGAGTTCTGGGAAAGTCAAACGTTATATGTGGATTTTCAACTACACAGGAGGGATGTTTTCCTAACCCCCATGTTGTTCAAGGGTCAACTGTATTCACAAACTATCTCAATATAAGCTAGAAAGTAAGATATGTGAAGAAAGGTATGAGATAAAGAATCATTGTTTGGAATAAGTAGTGATTATTTCTATCACGATATAAAGAAATGATTTATTCATTTATCCAGACAGTATTTTTGATATTCTACTGTAGGTCAGACAGAATTCTTAGCATAAGAACTACTGTAACAAAAAGGTAGAGTCCCAGCTCTGAAAGCATTTACAGCTTACATGAGCGGACTGAAAAAAAAAAAAAAAAAAAACCAAGCAGATAAATAGCACAATTTCACAGTGTTTGCAAGGATTAAAAAGAAAATGAACACAGATACATAGCAACTGGCTGATTGTTGGAAGGGGTTTAACCAAAAGTGCTCTCTTCAGGGGTGTCAATTAAAATTAGCACATTGGAAATTTTTAAGCAAGAGAGTGAAATTACTGTTTATGAAAAAGTTGGTTACTGAGCTCAGCCTGGGGACTAATTTGGACCAAAATAAATCACGCTAGGGCAAAGCTCAATTTGGAAAGAAGAATATGTATAACAAGAATATGTTCACTATTATTTTTATTTTATTTTATTCTTATTATTTTTTTGAGACGGAGCCTGGCTCTGCGGCCCAGGCTGGAGTGAGCGGCGCCATCTTGGCTCCCTGCAAGCTCCGCCCCCCGGGTTCCCGCCATTCTCCTGCCTCCGCCTCCCGAGGAGCTGGGACCACAGGCGCGGCCACCACGCCCGGCTCATTTTTTGTATTTTTAGTAGAGACGGGGTTTCACCGTGTTAGCCAGGATGGTCTCCATCTCCTGACCTCGTGATCCACCTGCCTCGGACTCCCAAAGTGCTGGGGTTACAGGCCTGAGCCACCGCGTCCGGCCAAGAAGTTTTAACAGTAAAATGCTGCAGCTGTTCTCAAGGCCGAGCGCTGTGGCTCATGCCTGTGATCCCAAAATTTTGAGAGGCCGAGGTAGGCTGATAGCCTAAGAGTTCAAGATCAGCCTGGGCAACACGGCAAAACCTCGTTTCTACCAAAAATACAAAAGTATTAGCCAGGCATGTTGGTGCACGTGTTATCCCAGCTACTAGGTAGGTGGGAGGATCCCTTGAGCCTGGGACATTGAGGATGTAGTAAGCCATGAGTACGCTGCAGCCTGGGCAACTGAGTGAGAACCTGGATCAAAACAAAACAGAAAACAACAACAACAAAGTCTAAGTATTGTATATATGCATGAATTAGCGACATAGGGTAGCATTGTGCTTGACAGTGGGATGCCCCGCGTGCCATTAAACCAGGTTTAGAATCCAACATGGCCACGTATTAGCAGTGGGCCACAGAGCGAGACTCCGTCTCAAAAAAAAAAAAAAAGAAAAGAAAAAAAGCTTCTTTAGGAGGCTCAACCTAATACTCTTCTATGATTGTTCAATCTGTTAAAAAAAGACAATGAAGTGAATACTTTAGGGCATGTCTGCATTGAATAGGAAAGAAAGAACAGCCAGGGAAGGGACAATTACAGAAGTAGGAAGAGGACATGGAGAAAATGGGTTTTCAAGGAACAGTCCAAATTGTAAATGTTACATGACTGAAGAAGGCCAATGCATCTAATACGTAGCATCTAAGTGACCTTCAAAGGTCGTTCAGCTTCTCTTTGAGACTTAGTGGTTATAAGGAATTAAGGAAATAAAGAGGATTCTGTCAATGAGATCCAGGCTAAGAAACAGAAGAGAAAAAGGTTGGTAATAAAGTTTGTTCCAAGGATAGGTAGACTTGGCATAATTTTAAACTCAGAGTCAAATAAAGAAGAAGAATTTGAATTTGTAAGCCACTTAAAAAATTGAACAATTTTTTGAAAGATGTGGGAAGTACACGATGGAGTAAGCTGGGGAAAGGCTAGTATTGAAAATAGTGTTTTAAAAATAGCAAAAAATAGAAGAGAGAATTTTAACATAATTTCAAGGCTCAGATATGTTTTGTCCTCATCCCTTCTAGTATTCAACATTTTTAATAGATATTGGAACACAAGTTTTGTCTGTTCAACTCTGTTCCCCTTTATAAAACTATGCAATGGATGAATAGAGAATATATTCAGATTTATAAAGGGGAACAGAGTTGAACAGAATACTAGAAGGAATGAGGACAAAACAGCTTCCAGATGAGATACATAAGTCAAAATAGATTAATATTCCCTCTGATGAATATATTGCTGCTTTTGGTGCTTGTATATATTGATGCTTATGGCACTGTTAAGAACCCTGAGTTTACAGTCATGTTATTTTCATTTTTAACAAATTTGGAATTCAAAAACTTTTTATGTCGTTTTCCTCATAAATAGTGCTTAAAATACTTGTCAATATTCTGTTCCAAGAATGCATACAAATTGGATTTTGTTTTTCATTTGATGTGTGTTAAGAGTGGGGAAGACGCATAACTGATGTGCATCTGGCATATCTGATGTGCCACACTGCCAACAGTTCAGATGACTTTATGGTGGTCACAGGTCATTCATAATGAAAAAAAAAAAAAAGCATACCGAATCCTGTTAGAATAAACCAAATAATCCCTGACAACATGCAGTAAATGAGAATAAATGACCTGAAAAAGCAGGATACTTTAGTTTGTGAACTCTATGTAAGGTTACATGAGAGACTCGGAATTTTCTATGTGTCAGGGAAATTTCTGTGCAGGATATTCCCAGAGGATGGAGTGGTTTAAACTTAGACTTCACAGTGGCAGTGTCTGCTGCAGAACTGGCAGATGTCAGAGCATGTGACAAGACAGGCTGGGCAGAACTGCAGAAGAGCATCCCTGATAAGGCACTGGAAGAGAAGGGATTATTTGTTTACAGTTGCAGATTATAAATAAATCTGCCACGTTAATCAAGGGCATATCAATGCTTTCTTTGCCAACTGCATAGTCATTTCAATTGGAGTGAATGAGTTGCACTGATAAATTTTTTTCTAAGTGGTTTTCTTGTAATTGTTACTAAAACTGTCCTTGGTTGCACATAATGCATAGAGAAATGTTAATATATTTCTTGATTTAGCTTTTTAGTATGCTGTTTATTCTCAATAAGTAGCTTAGTTCTGGCTTTATAGACAAGAAGCACATAATTGATTTACTGGGTATATGTTAACATTCAGCCATCTAGACCATTTTAGCCAAGCCTTAGGAACCCTGTTTTGGTCATGAGAATATTTCAAAACAAAAAGCAGAGAAATAAACCAGGTTAAAGGGTAAGACCTGTAATTGAGAGCAGGGAGTCTGTTAAGCTTTAAAAATCAAAACCCAAATTTTGGTACTAGTGTGTGTACATGTATTAGTCTGTTCTCATGCTGCTATATAGAACTGCCCAAGACTGGCTAATTTATAAAGG
This sequence comes from Chlorocebus sabaeus, assembly GCF_047675955.1. Taxonomy (NCBI): domain Eukaryota; kingdom Metazoa; phylum Chordata; class Mammalia; order Primates; family Cercopithecidae; genus Chlorocebus; species Chlorocebus sabaeus. The sequence goes on from NC_132925.1 coordinate 681,476, forward strand.
AAAGAGGTTTAATCGACTCACAGTTCCATAGGACTGGGGAGGCCTCAGGAAACTTACAACCATGGCAGAAGGGGGAGCAAACACATCCTTCCTCACATGGGGGCAGGAAGGATAAGTACTGAGGAAAGAGGAAAAGCCCCTTATAAAACCATCAGATCTTGTGAGAACTCACTTGCTATCGAGAGAACAGCATGGGGGTACCCACCCCCATGATTCAGTTACCTCCAACCTGATTCCTCCCATGACACATGCAGATTAGGGGAACTACAATTCAAAATGAGATTTGGGTGGGGACACAGCCAAACCCTATCAATGCATGAACATCCAATCTCTTTGCAGTGAGGCCAGAGACTGCATTTCAGTTCTATACTATTTTGTCTTCAAAATATCTTTTGTTTTGTTTCGTTTTTGAGATAGGACTTGCTTTGTCTCCCAGATAGGGTCTTGCTTTGAGTGCAGTGGTGCAATTATGGCTCACTGCAGCCTCAACTTTCCGAGCTCAAACTATCCTTCCATCTCAGTCCACCAAATAGCTAGGAGTACAGGCATGCACCACCATGTCTGGGTAACTTTTATAATTTTTATAGAGACAGGACTTCTCCATGTTGCCCAGGCTGGTCTCAAACTCCTGGACTCAAGCCATACACCCACCTTGGTCTCCCATGCTAAGATTTACAGGCATGAACCACCAAGTCCAGCCTGCCAAGTGTCTTTAAAAAATTTTAACTAGTTTCAAATATTTAAAAATCAGATTTTATATAAAGTTTCTTTAGTTCTCTTATAAATCCGACACCTGAATAATGAACCCATATTTGGGATGGTGCCAATGGGCACCATTGCTTTCTAGTTTACATAAGCTGCACAGTCTGTCACCTTATCTACCTGACCCTAGGAAAAGAATTGAAGCAAAGAGATATAGATCAGGTTTTTGACATCCAAGAATTGTGTGACTTGTATGGAAAGCCTACCCGCAAATTAGATATTTGGTTACATACAAAAATAGAATTTGCATAATCATATAATTGTTAAACTCAGGCATTTTTCCAAGGCTTTGAAAATCACACAGTCCAATCATTCTAATATTCATTTTTTTCTTACTCTCCAAATGTTATTTTCATTTAGTTTATTCTCCCTTGCACAAAGTTCGATCTAGATATTGAATCAGTTTCTCTGTGTAGAAAGAGTAGCAAAAAAAGACTGATTTAAGTGGAGAGATTTAGTTTATTAACATATTTATATCCCTTCTGCAGTGTGACTATTCATTTTCCTGTGTTTCTAGATTAGAAACTTCTTGTCATAAATATATGTCAGTTTCTAAGGCCAACAGAAAATAAGCTACTATCAGCTCCATGTGTGAAAGGTGACTAGAAACTGGATGATCTGATACTAATTAATTTGATGATTTAATGAAACAAATTTTGTTTTACCCTTGAGTATCAATCCTAAATGTATACATCCTTATATTTAAACTGAAATACCAATTTTTAAAGAATAAAAGCTATAACAACTGAAGTCATATTTAAATATAAATTCATTTGATATATAGTAATATGTATATTGATTTTAACATACATATTTCTGAGGATGTATTCATAAACATTTAATAAACACATATTTTTAGACTAGTTTCACCTATACTCAGAAGAACACAGATTATCTTACTAATGCAAACTAGATCTTTCTTCATATCCCTGCCTCCCTCCCTCCCTCCCTTCCTCCCTCCTTCCTTCCTTCCTTCCTTCTTTCCTTTCACAAGTATTTATTGAACACCTACTATATCTCAGGTATTGTTCTAGGGATATAACAGTGAACAAGACAAGCAGAAGATTCAGCACTCATAAAGGTTGTATTCTTTATTCCATCTATTTCAAAAATACACTTTTTAAAGGGATTTTTAGGGTTTTATTTTTTTTTAAACCCTTAAAGGTTGCATGCCATTGTGTTTCCTTCTTCAAAATGAGGCCAATTTTCTCTACGTTGATCCTAGAATGGCAGATGTTAAGGTAATTTTCCAAGTATAATTAAGTCTAAATAATCGCTTAGGACAAAATGCTGGACTATAGTATCAAAAAAGGGAGTTTAAAATACAAGTAATGTGGGATAGGTTTATGATTATTCTGTTAATTGAGTGTTGAAATGGCATATACTATCATTCATCAAATGCTTAGAAATTTCCAACTGTGGGACATACACATGCTAGGGGCTGGCAAGAGAAAGGGGAATAAGCTTTGGTCCCTTCACTTGAGCATCATAGGGTAGCTGTGGAGGTTATGAGTACTACGATGAAACGTGTTAAGATAGAAGATACCTTAAAAAGCAGGTGGGAGACTCAGTATACTCCTGCTGCTATAACAAAATTCCACAGGCTGAATAATTTTAAGTGACGGAGATCTATTTCTCACAGTTCTAGAGGCTAGGAAGTCCAGGATTAAGGTGCTGGCATTTGATGTCTGGTGACAGTTGCTCTCTGCTTCCAAGATAGTGTCTTGATGCTGTGCCCTCACATGGCAGAGTCGAAGGGGAAAAAGGTTTCCTAGTTCTCTTCAGCCCTTTTGTAAGGCACTAATCCCATCCATGGGGGCGGAGGCTCTTAAAGGCCCTACCTCCCAATCCTATTGGGTTGGGTATTAGCTTTCAGCATGAATTTTGGAGGGAATGCAAACATTCAAATCATAACAGAAGGTCACAGTAGCAGATCAGAAAGGATTGAGGGCAGGTTTCCCAGAGAAAAGGATGTTTAAGCTGAATCTTGAAGAATCATTTATTATTATTACTATTTATATTAAAAAGCATTATTAACACAAATTAGTATTAATGATTTTATTAGAATAAATGAAAACAGAGATTTTTACTATTTTATCTGCTTCTGAACCTCAATTATCTAAAATTATGTGTTGCACATAATAGGCAATTAATACATTTTTTCTGAATGTGCCAGATATGGTACTAATTATGAATTTTTCAAGTCTGCAAAACAGCCGTATAAAGAAGTTATTGTAATTATTTTTCCCATTTCACAGATGAGAAAAATGGGGATTTAAAAATTAGCAACTCATTTAAGGTTACGGCAAAGCCAGGAGAGTGATTAGGCAGGGGGATTCCAGAGCCTGGTCTGTGGATGAGTAAAGGTTTTGGAGATGACAAATGAACACCATGTTTGTTGCATACAAAGGACAAAGGCTTAAAAATATAGCCAAATCTTTAAGGTTGTTGCATTTCTTCCAAGGAACTATGGGTTTTATTAGTAAAACAAAGGGCAGTTATATGAAAAATTAGAAGCAATGGGATGAAATGATCAGAATTTTACCTTAGAAAATTAAATTAAAATACCATATCAATATTCCTCCAGAGTAGACAAAAATTTCAGGCAGTAGGGTCAGTTAAGAGTTTCTTCCAGCAAACATACTGTGGATCATGAGAACTATTTTTTGTTCTATGCTTCTCTTTTGTAATTACTGGATCACCAACCTGCAATTTGTGCCTTTGTAGATCTCATTACTTATGCATTATAATTTTAACTTTTATTCATAAAATGGTTTGAATGTGTAAAGGAAAATGCTTGTTGTAAAGGAACATTGTCCATGTAATATAGTGTAATTTTAGTAATTGTAAATTTACCAAATCTTATTTGTATTTACTTTTCTGTCCCTACACCCAAATTTCATTCATTGCTCCACAACCGGTTTTGCAGGTAAACTGAGCTACTTGTAATTTTCAGAATGTGCCTTACATTTTGTCTTCAGCTCTATATCTTTTTTTCAAGAAAGTTAATGTTAATTGATAACTCTATTTTTTACCTTTCTGGCCACTGTTTTTATGTATCTTTCCATCATCCATCCATTTTTCCATCCATCCATTTATCTATTTAATAAATATTTTATTATTTTATGCTTATAGATATTATCAGTGATAAAGAGTATTATATATTAAACATTTTTTTCTTAAACAGTGCATTTGCCTTAAAAAAAAATTTTCAATCTAAAACTTTAACTTTCCCGCGCCCACTTTAATTTCTGAATAACAGTACAATTTAAGAAAGAAAACAAAATGGCATTTTAAATCTGTTTTCAAAAACTATACTTAAAAAAAACTATATGTGGAAAATATTATTGCCCTGAAGTCAGAAAACACATTTGAAAAATGGAAGGACTTTTGCCTACATCCTGCTCAAATTTCATTCAGCGTTTGTACCTCATACATTGATTTTGGGTATGCAGGTCAGTGCATAATATGCATTGTAAGCTGGTAATGAAATATAAGCAGTAAAAGCTTATTGACTGTGGTATTAGCTGATATTTCAAATGTAGAATCTCCTCAAGAGCTCCCTTCAGGGGATCTTCAAAGAATGTAGCAGAAAAGTTATCCACTATCACGCAATAACACATATTTTAAAGCAAAGAATTTCCACATAGCAAGAATACAGACTATGTTAAGAAAATGATGGAGCTCTAGGTTGGTGTCAAGATGGAACTCTGAATTAGGCTCACCACTACATGTTTTGGAGGGAAGTAATTTGTTAGCTATGAACAGGATATTTGAAAACAATAGGAAGATATCATCTTGAACTGTGATTTATTGTTGAGATGCATTTTCTCCAAATATATTACTGCATGTGCACTCTTCAGCCTATATGCTCCATACTTATAAATCTTAAATTCATAGTGTTACTGATAAAAAAACATATCCATAAAATACTTTGCCTCTGTATCTTTTTAATAAAAGGCATACATTATCCCCATAAGACAAGGCTGTTTTCAGATTTGATGGTTTGTATGACACATACAAATACAAACTGTGATAGAGCTTCTTATGAAGTCACTTGGCAATTCATCTTTCCACTTCCCTTTGTTATATACATCTATATTAAAATTAAGTTTCATCGATTACATCTAAGCAATGAATTTTAGCCTCTCAGTTTATTTCACTTGAGCATAGATTCCAGAGTTAGGAAACTTATTTCTGTGTTAACAGTTTGCATCTTACCTTGGGAAATGAGAGTTACATTTATTTGTAGCTTATTGTTTTCAGTATTCTACTCAGAAAGCAAATTGCAGTCATTCTTCACTAAAGCTCAAATGTCCCGTGTGAGGTTAGCAAATTCCTGCCAATTGCCATTGGTTTGGAGCTTAGAATAAAAATTATCTTCGAATAAGGACTATTTAATTTTAAAGATGATACTCATCATATTTGTTTAGACTATACCCTAATAACTTAATAATTATAACAAATAACCTCTGTTCAAAACACTAAAATATGCCCCACATCCTCCCCCACAAAAGTAAATAGTTAGTTTAGGAACATTTGAATCAAATACAGAAACACTATCATCATAAAATCTCACATTTTTTTTTTTACAATACTGAGTACTTTTATTGGTTTAAACCTTCCAAATAATCAGCGATTACATTCAGAAGTTTAGTTAATGTAATAACTATATATATATATAAACTATTTTGTATGTATTTGCATGTATATTTTGAAACTGTCTTATTACAAATATGTATCTTATGATTTTAACTTGATGGAAAATGATAAGACATACATTAAAGAGATTCTTTTTAGATGATATTACTTAATGAGATAATTATAACTGTAATTTTTACCAATATGCTAGACAATGCATCCAAGATGAAATTCATTAAAGTTTCATTACTCTGAGCTGTGTTAGCCCACGTTAGTTAAGTAGTTGGACCTGTACACTTAAATTCATGATCCTACCCTACTTTATTTATTTTTCATCATGTTCTTTCTTTCTCTTTGGCTTTCTACTCCTCTGTAGGTTTATCACTAAAGTGTGGAGGCAGTTCTGTCTTCCCTCCTTTCTAAATGATTGTCATTATTCTTTTGAGATAATTTTGGTCTTGCCCCTCTTTGTATTTCAAACTATTCCATGTGCAACTTCTGTATTGTGGATTAGTCATATCTCATCAGAATTAAAACCTCTAAGGACAATATGTTCGGTATCACATTGAACGTGTAGACCCTACAGTCTGCCAGATAGCACAGACAGTGAGGTGTACACAATAAATAAAACAAGGTAATTTTGTTGTTATCTTGTTAATGTGGACCATATGGACAAAAACATAGGAATTATAGAATAGAATAAATTAATTAAATTCAGTTAGATAACCCATATAAAGTCTTCAGCACAGTGCCTAATAAATAGCAAGCATTCAATTAATATGTTATAATAAATATTATAAAACGTATTATTATCATTAACAGTATTTTGCACCTTGACTCAAGTGTAGATTCTCATTGTATCTATTGATACAGCAAGTATTTCTCAATGATCAAACAGGGCAGCATACATCTGGCCATAGATTTCAATTCACAAAAGTTGTCAACCTTAGTTGATGAATAACAGCTGTTTATCGTATTTTGCTAAAAATGGTTTTGAGGCTAAGACCGATTACGAGTGTGTTATGCAGTAGTTTAATAACATCTGCAATGGACAGAGCCAGTCTGCATGCCACATATATGGAATATGTGTAGAAATGTACTTATTTAAAATAGAACTAAAGCTCATACAATGTGTTTCTAGTCTGAAACAAATTGTATATTATCTCTATTTTTCTTCCAAAATGTCATAACATCTTCCTCATGATGTTGTCATTTTTTTTTTTTTTTTTTTGAGATGGAATCTCGCTCCATTGCCCAGGCTGGAGTGCAAGTGCAGTGGTGCAATCTCGGCTCACTGCAACCTCTGCCTCCTGGGTACAAGCGATTCTCCTGCCTCAGGCTCCCAAGTAGCTGGGACAAGAGACGTGTGCCACCAACACGGCTAATTTTGTATTTTTAGTAGAGACAGGATTTCACCATGTTTGCCAGGCTTGTCTCGAACTCCTGACCTTGTGATCTGCCCATCTCCACCTCCCAAAGTGCTGGGATACAGGCATGAGACACTGCGCCAGGCCGATGTTGTTACTTTCTATTTTAAGAGAAGTGTTTGTGGTAAGAAGCATAATAATCAAAAATAGTGAAAATAAATGCCTCCTTGAAAATTATAATGATGCAAGTCTGTTGTTTAAAACAAGATCTTTTAGGAAGACCGTGGACTCTTAAGTTTACTTCATCATAATAAAATAGTCTTTAAGAAAAATTATACATATATATGAGCATTCTTATTCAGGGATAATTTTATAACATGTTTTCTTCATAATATTATTAATTATTTTCTACATGGCAGTGAACTTAATAAGATTTTCTTTTTCTGTATATATTTATACCTAATTATGAAGAATATCCTTGGCATTAATAATGCAAATCTTAATTACAAGTTAGAAAATTGATGTACCCTTTTGGCTAAACTACTGCAATGACTTTCTATAAAGTAGGATTATTTGGATAACAATCTCTACGGTATCTGAGTTTTGCTTTAATTGTTTTCAGTTTTTTTTGCAGCCCTGCATGGCTTAGAACTTTGTGTTCATGCATAGTGAACAGTCAACTTCAAAACCTCATGAATTGTACAGTTCAGATACCTGCACACATTGTTTCGGTTTATAAAAGCTATCATAGGCATTAATAATGTCACATATAAAGTCCTGTTAAACTAAATTGATATGCATGTTGCTTTCTTAATTCTTTATTTTAAAAAATGGGAATCATGACTGAGTAGCTATTAGACTGATTTTAAGAAATCTGGTAAAATGCTTGCTTTCATTGTACATTTTCCCACAAAATGATTGCTTTCCACTTTAGGGATTAAGTAACTTTTAGAAAACTGTGAAATAAGGCAATGGTTGACAACTTTTTCTCATCATGAAACAATGAAGAATAATCGACATTTTTTTTTGTTTCATAGACGATAGATATATTTGAAATATCAGAACATTTTATTATAACCTGGCACCATTTAAATCTGACAAGTTCTACATTTTATGTAGGCTGGGATAAAAATTACTTCAAAGAAACTGAATTTTGATCATCTTCACAACACTGTTTCTTGTTTGAAAAATGAAGTTTAGTGTAATCCCACCACTGCTACCCAAACTTTTGCTAAACTGTCTAGAATAATTACACTTTGGGGCTGAATTCAGTTTACTAGAGAAACAAGGATTAGCTTACATGCACATTTTAAAGAACATAAATTTGGACATGAAGATGTATTATGAAACTCCCGCTTGCTGATACCTTAAATGAGGACCTGTCAAGTATCAAACAGGTGGCAGCTATTGTTCTATACTAACAGTAAAATGCAATGTTTCCCAGATATAACATCGTTTTGTGTATTGCAATCATCATGGGAGCTTGTTAAAAATACAGATGTCCAGGCTGCAACCAAGACCTATTGAATAAGAATCTCTGGATACAGAAACCAAGGTGTTTTAAGTAACTCAGGTGTATTTGAAATTGTGTCAGAACCGCTGAAAAAGTAAGTCCTTCATTGAACTATGGAAGTATCTCTACCTTAGAAGTCATACAAGTCATAGCTGAGAAGAATTTGAACACTTTTTAATTCATACCTTAATAAATAAAATTTCATTGTAGAAAATTTTAAAATTATGGAGTATATGATACTAAAATAATAGAAAAAATTAGTTTGTGGGGAATTAAATATAATTGTAAAGACATTTATAAGATTTCTAAAGTTTTTGTAGCATTTTTGCTTTATAAACTTTGGCCTACTTCTATATGAGTTCTTGCATTTATTAGAAGTAAAACTCTCTAAAGTAAAAGATGTTTGTCCTTGTTTTGAGAAACGCTGTAGATAATGAGGAAGGTAGGGACACAATAATTGACCTTGATAAAAGAAACGTGAGGGAAGAATTACCCAGAAACCATGCAGCCTGCAGGAAGTGAAGCCTGGCATGGAGTGAAGCTTTTGGAGCCATCTCTGGACAGAGGAGTGTATCTGAGTCTTTAAGGCTCATGTCAGTTCCTCAGCATGAGCCATATTGCATTATTTTTTTTCATGGAGTCGCATGGTCCAGGTTTTATTTGTATATGTATTATGCAACACATAAGTGTGAAATTGTAAGTAGTGTAGATTTATTAATAGGGATATAGGTAGATGAGGGGTGAAGAGGGAAAGAAAAATAAAAAATTCAAGCTATATATATTAGTTAAAATCTTCCTATGGAAATTTTAGCACCTAACCTTACCATTCAATACGTGCCCTCTTCTGTTTTCACACACAATTGCACCTCTAGGCAATATAATTTTTTAGTATATTCTAAACTAAATATACTATTAAGTTTAGTATATTCTATTAGTTTAGTATATTCTATTAGTTTAATATATTGCCTTAGAGGTACAACTGACTATGAAAATGGAAAAGGATACATATTTGATGGTAAGACTGGGTGCTAAAGTTACCATGTAGGGCAAGAATCTATTATTATCAAAAATGACTTTAAAGTTAACTAAATTATGCACAAATGAAACTTTACATGGTTTTGAACATACAAGTCTGTAGAGTGTTTTGTTTACATAAACATGTAGTATATACAATAATATTTAGTTTATATTAGGCACGCAAGCATAATATATGTTTATAACATTGAAATCATATACAGAGAGATGAAAAAGAAATAGAAGAATTAAAGAAGCAAAATTTTGTATATTGTTGAATTTGTTTTTTTTAAAGACACAGAGCTGTAACTTGTCTTGGGTAGTAAATAAGATGAGTAGAGAAACAGAACTAACATGACAGGTGTCTGCTGTGTGCCAGATGTTTTGTTATTCTCTCTGAAAATGGATCATCTGTTCTTTATGACAGCACCTAGAGGAAGGAACCATTTGAGGGAAACATTATCGCTATTTTACACATAGGACTGCAGAGTTTAAATGCCCTACCTAAATGTTGAATCTGGGGTTAAAACTAAGGTCCTCCAGGAATCTTAAACTGTACTATGATGTGAGAAAACACGCCTTCTTTATACCCCGAAGAGCTTTCAACATGGATGAGATTTGTAACTGAAACACCCCAGAGGTTTCTGAACAAATTAATGGCATAATAAAACAACTTTTAAAATGAGATCAGTGAAATAGTTCAGAGTGGAAAAGAGATGCAAAAAGCCATGTACAAAGTGATAAAATTCCATCTTATGGTAATACGATTAAGCATTAGGATGTATGAGGCTTTGCCAAAGAATAAGTGATAGAATACAGAGGCTGTCAAGGGAGTCTACCCACAACTCCTAACTCTGTAAAACTCTTTATTCAGGAATGTTTTCTTGTAGAATAATCACTTCAAGAGCACACATTGGCGAAATAACAGCAGAAGCATTTTAGAAAAACTAGGCTCATAGTATTATAATACCATATATTAGACATAGTTTGACTTTGACAGAAAAATATCCAGCAAACTTTTAGCAAGAATAAATTCATTTTAAAATTGGCTTTACTCCATAAATTCAGGGTATGAGAAATAGATGAATGGATATTAGTACAAGTGTAGCAACTTTTCTATATAAAGAATATATTCATTTTCTGAAGCAGGATACCAATCCTAAAATCCAAAGCACCTGAAAACAAACTTTCATTATGTGTATCTGTTTAGTTGATACCTGTGGTACCTTAATAGTTAACAAGAAGTTTGTCCTTGGAAAACATTCTGGAATACTTAAAATTGAATATAAAATTGCATTGAAGCAATATCTTAAGATATCTAGACACTTATTGAATTGGAGAAATCAGACTAAGCCTCAATAACGGTTTTCATTTCTGCCAGTGAGATAGTGAAATTAATATTTGTAGATTCTCTCCTTCCTCAGTCATGAGACACATGAAAGTGACTCACCAAAAAGGGGACAGCAACATCTAGATGCCAAAGTTATATTTGAGTGGCATAGAATATAAACGTTCTAAGTACCATTATCACCTGAGCTAGCTGAAGAATATTCAATTTTATGAATTTTTCAAAAATTATATTATTGGTTTGGACACTGAAATACAATTACTTCAAAGAAAGATACAGAATACATTGCTTTAACAAATGTTTATATTTTTGCTTTAAAATATATGGTAATTTGTAAGATTGAAAAAATAAACTGTAACTAGTGTAGCAAGATGTCAGAAGGCTACATCATCACACATCTGATACATATTTTTAACACAATATACATTTTAGTTTTTAATAAAAATATAACTTTATAAAACTTGCTCATTAAATATCTGCTCTTTGTGAAACCAAGTTTGCTAGATGTATTTGTACTTATCATCATTAGAATTGAAGTGTTATTAATATTTAAAATAATGTAGACCATTCAGTGTTCTCTCTATAACCTCCAAATACAAGTTATACAAAATAGATCCACAAGAAAGGTTCAACTCTTGTTTTCCAGATTGCTACTTATGTTCAGGATTATTTGTTATTGTGGAGGAATAAGTACACATGTGGGATATTAAGTGTACACACAAATATCTCTGGCTTTATTGCTGCTGACCCATGAGAAATTATACTTCACATTTTTTGAGTTTGAATATATCCATGAGATTTTGTGTTGGTCAAAATAATGAGAGAGGAAACGCTGATTTGCCTGTTTTCTTCTCCACTGTTGCAGGGTTGGAGCATATGCTCCTATAAGGTGAGATGAGTTGTGTAGCCTTCAGGACTCAGTCAACATTGCAAGAAAAAAATGTAACTTTATCTTGTAAATTTTTTAAAACACCGAGATTTGGAGAATGTTGGCTATTGTAGTTTAACTACATCAGATCGAATGACACACTACGTGACTGTAGTGGCCATTCTAATTTGAAGATACTGGACCCTGAGCACCTGGAAGGTAAAGGAAGTTTGTGTTTAAATCATTTTCCTTGCTTCAATATCTGGCACATGCCTGGAGTTTAAAAGGTTATTGGGTAATGAAAAAAATTAAATGAATAATCAATTGTAACATATAATATATATGGGAAGCCTCTTGAAATGGGCTTTTAAAAAAGGGCAATGAAGATGATAAAAGATTAAGTAAGGATGAGCAATTAACAACAATAACGAACCAACAAGAGTTGAAATTTATGATGACGTTACAAGTATTAGGCGCTGTTCTACATGGCTCCCATACATTACCATATTTAAGCCTCACAATAAATTTATGGTACAGATATTAATATTATTCTTGCTTTAAAGGTAAAGAAATAAAATCAAACCTTTACTCTGACAAGAAAAAAAACCTATCACAAAACTGCAAAATCATTAAGATTATAAATAAATTGAAAAGAATAATTTGTCATGTCCTAAGGTATCAGAACAAACTAATGAAATATTTTACATGTTCTAGTTTGCACAATGGTAGTAAATTAAGTGAATTCATCATAGCCTAGAATACAAGGAAAAATTTTTAGAAATGTTTATATAAATTCTCAGAAGGCAGTTCTATAATTTGATCAATACGAGAGGATAACTTCTGAATTTTTTAGTTTAACACGAAGAAGACATGAATGCTTGAACAAACATAACTCTTGGTGTCTCTGAAAGACAGAAAATGCTGAGCTGAATATACCTGAGCTCTAACTTAGAACAAGTCTTCGGATGTGCTGAGAACAATTTTACTTCTTGTACTTGTGATTGTTTTATTACCCATGTTTGCCTAAAATTGTCAAGTGAATGTTTACTTACATCTTAGCTTGGTCCTGGATTCAATTGCTTTTCCATTTAAAGGTGTTAAACCGCAGTTATCACTCTTATGTCCCCAGTGGTAAACACTGGGTTGCCATATGTTGATCCACACACATAACTTGGCAATTGTGTAGGAGATGATGCTTGACGGCATTTCTGTAATTGTGCATTCAGGTGGGGCAGCTCTCTTTCTCGTGAAAATTAAATATTCCCTTTTACTCATATGCTTACTAAGTCAGTATATCAGTTTTTTATAACTAATGTAATAGATTAGCAGGAACTTACGGGCTTAAACGACACAAATTTATTATCTCACAGTTCTGCAGGTAACAACACTGCTATTGGTCTCATCCAACTAAAATTAAATTGTCAGTAGGTTGCATTATTTTCTGGATGGTCTAGGGAAGAATCCATTTTCTACTCATAAATTCAGTTGCTTGAGGTTCTAGGACCAAAGTGCCCACTTTCTAACTGGCTGCAAACTGAGAGCTGTTCACTGTTTCTAGAAGCTGCTACACTTCTAGTCTCTTGGTACCTCTGTTTCAACTAGAAAGCCAGCAGCTGGGGATGAAATTCCTCTCAATTTGAATTTCTCTCATGCCCTTGTTTTCCATTTCATTTCCACTTTTGTTTGTTCGTTTTTTGAGACAGCCTCTCGCTCTGTCACCCAGGCCTGAGAGAGCGGCGCCATCTTGGCTCACTGCAAGCTCCGCCCCCCGAGTTCCCGCCATTCTCCTGCCTCAGCCTCCCGAGGAGCTGGGACCACAGGCGCCGCCACCACGCCCGGCTCGTTTTTTGTATTTTTAGTAGAGACGGGGTTTCACCGTGTTAGCCAGGATGGTCTCGATCTCCTGACCTCGTGATCCCCACCTCAGCCTCCCAAAGTGCTGGGATTACAGGCGTGAGCCACCGCGCCCGGCCTTCATTTTCACCTTTAAGAACTCATCTGATTAGATTGGACTCACCAAGGTAATTCAGGATACTCTTTTCATCTCAAGGCCCTAAAATTTAATTACATCTGCAAAGTCCCTCTTACTATGTATGACAACATACTTAGAAGTTTTGGAAATTCTGACAGAATCTGACAGTTTTGGAGAGTCTGACAGAAAGACTGGGGCCAATGTTGACTTGATGATTTGGTGCATGATTCATTTTAGATACATACAATTTTGGAATGTACAAAGAACTGAAATATAGTTTAGTTAATTCCCTTGGCATAAACCTCTTTGGGGGGCCATTATCATGCCTATCACAGGCAATGAGATTTTGTTTCTTAAACGTGTTCAGACTTGACTACATCAGATAGAAGGCGTATCTCAAAAGGAGATCATTCAGCAAAGTTTTTTTTCTGTACAAGAAAATTAGATGCCCACAATGAGTCTCTTTTTAATTTATAATTCAGCAAAATCAGTATTTTACAGATGTTTGTAGTACTTGGAACTTAAAAATATTTGTCTATGTTATTATCAAATAATCTATTTTTAAGAACGATTGACAAAGAGGCATTTATATTTCTTTTCTCTCAGATTCTGAACCATAAAGACAGGTTGTTAGAGCAATTTCTGGTTCTGGGGAGCTTTCAGTACAATGAGACTGACCCAGACTAAGTTCTCCAAAATGCTATATTGAAATGACATTCCCAGAGGGTTCTGCATTCCTCTTAACCACAAATTTTACTCCATTACATAGGTGCTTCAACTGCAGGCCACCACTTCTGTACAAGGTATGGTTTGACAACAACTATCATCATAAGCACTGGCAGAGTCTATAAAACAAAACTGAACACAGCAGAGCCATTATTGCTTGTTGGTTATATTGAGGAGGAGATGCCAGGTATCAAGCGATTGTCATTATTTCAAATGTTTGACACAGTGACTTTTCCTTTCATCCAAAATGCTTCAAGTATTAAGTAATGTCAACATTTTGCTCTGAGAAGATGTATATGCCATGCCATATTATTATTTCCTTTGATATTTAGGACTATCCTTAAGAAACAGTTTAGTATTTGAATTACATGATTTATGAGAGATTATCTAAGATGACAAGCTATCTGGACTAGGAGTCAAGACATCTGAGTTTAAGTTCTGACTCTGCTACTGGTGATATTATAACCACAGACGTGTATTTTACCTCTCTAGGTTTTAGGCAAATGAATGTTAAACAGCAAAGTTTGTATCTCTTATTGATACTTCCACATACACAATGCTTAATTTGTGCTATCTAAGAGGCATAGAATGCAGCACCTTCCATCAAGACCACATCAACTGGGTTGGGAGAATCGCATTCACATAGAACAATTGGCCGTAAAAATGATGACAACAGAGAATAAAATTTATTAGGTATATATTATTTAGTTTATAAGTGTGATTGGATTTTGGAGAAGGAATACATCACTGAGAATTTAGTACATTATATATATGAAAGTAAGTCTTAAGCTAGGCTTTGGAAGGTGTTCAGTTTGGATAATTGAGAGTAAAGCAGTTAATTTGGAAGAAATACAAGTAGAGAAAATAAAATGATTATGTACTCTTAGAATAGTAATGTCATTGGCCTAAACTGAGATTAGAGTTAGGATGTTTGAAAGCTTAAGTGAACCAGACATTTCAGGACCTTGAAAACTAAGAGGCGTAGTTGATCGTAGGTTAATAAGGGCAAACTTTTTTTTTTTTTAATAGTTGCAAGCATGAACATAAAGCTACAGTCTTAGGCACATTTTACTTTATCATTGAGGAAATATAAAAAATGAGAGACTCAAAGTTGCTTAGAGGTAGATAAAGAAATGCAGGCATATAGGTTGGGAATAACTATCAAAAAACATAATGGTAGAATACATTGAAGAGTGAGGGAGAGAATCGAAGATGGTGCTAAGCTTTCTGATATAGAAAACTGAGAAAATTGAAAAAGTTAAAAGATAATTCAGAATTTTAATGGCTTGTGAACATGGCATATGTGAATAAGAGAATGGGATATAAAATACAAATATTCTGTCTTGTTTGAAGAATAATGGAGTACTGACATATAATAAGGCATAATATTAGTTGACACAGAATTCAAAATGGAAATGCTTGAAACTCTTCCCAGAGCTTTCATTCTGACAGGATGAAATGGGGAAGGGAATCAACTTTGGACAATGGCATATGTTGAGGGAAATATGAGTGGTAAAAGGGATGAAAGAATAAAGGTGCTTTAGGTAGAGTTGAGGTCGATGTTGAATTGTTTGAGAAAGGCCTCTTTGAGAGAGTGTCAAATGAACACAGATTTAAATAATAAGGTGTGCACCGTGGGAAAAATCCAGAAGCTTCTTAAGGTTCTCATATAAGGGTAAAAGGCTCTTATCTGAGCACAAGTTTGCTTGTTCCAGGAAGAACAAGGTTAATGTAGCTGAAGGGTAGAGTAAAAGATTGGAGATGAAGTCAGAGAGAAAGACTGGAGCCAATAAATGTTTACTTGATGATTTAGTGCATGATTCATTCTAGATACATATGATTTTGGAATGTACAAAGAGCTGAAATGTAGTTTAGTTAATTCCCTTGACAATGCAGAAGAAGAGTAGAAAGGTCATATATCTAAAGGAAATGCACAAATTTACGCAGTCAGGTAAATCTGGTCATCAGTCCATCATTCTTTCTATTACTTAGCAAAGTCCTTCAACATGTTTTATTTCTTTGCTTAAAAACATCAGATCATCCCGGTTACATATACGTATCCCAAACTATCATTAAGAACTATGGTTGTGAAGGTTTGGAGAGCATAGGTTTCTTGGCAAGAGTCCACATGTTCATCTTCTATTTGTTTTTCCTCTACCCACACTCTTAATGTCAAAAGCAACCTTGAAAAGAAAAGCACTCTTATAAGTAGCCGATGGGAAAGGGAGTTGGGGAGCTGAGGGAATCACTTTTCTTGCTTTGCCAGGTGATGCATATGGGCAAATTATATCTGGAAAATAATCCTGCATTTTGAAAATGATTTGCTTGTATGTTTCTATAATACATTGCAGGTTTTTGGCACCCTTATGTTAAACCATAGTTTAACAATTATGTCTTGTCTATTCCATGTAGTTATTTGTGTTTTGCCTAATATAAGCTTTTCAAAAATGAGTATAACTAAATAGATGTCTGTATGTGGTAATATGCATTTTTAACATAAAAATTACACAAACCAAGAATTATATTTCTTTATTATACAATTTCTTCATTTGAGTATTGATTATATTCATATTTATCTGAGTATCTTACATCAAAACACTTAGAATATTTCAGAACACAGCATTAATTTTCCCTTTATTGTCACGTTAGCACCATATGAATTTTACTCCCAGTAAAAATTTAAGAAATCGATGGGATTTTCCTTTTTGTTATTAAGCAAGTTTTGTGAAACATCCACAGTCAGGTATGTCTTTAAAATGTAAATGTCACAGGAATGCTCTCTATGATGATAACTAATTTTTGGATTAAATACTTTGCCAACTCAATTTGTAGCAATAGTTGTAAACAGATGAGAATGGGGACTTGCTGTGATATTTGTAGTCCTTGTATGGACAGCAGTGATTGTTTCATATTTCATTTTTTCCCTTAAGAAAATGAGCCACAGGTAAGTGACTTGATAAGGAATAGGACAAGAGGAAAGGAGTGGTTACACCTCTTCAAGGTGATCCAGTTATCTCGTTTTTCACAATTAGGGCACTAAGTCTTCAAGAAACGTGATTCACTCATAGTCACACAAGTAAGCATAAAATCCCAGTAATGGTATTCTGATTCTTAGCCCAAATATATTTTCTTTATTCTACTACTTGTAATGATAATCATTGTTGGCACAAATTAAATTTATGGTCCAAAAGTGATTTGTGTGAAAATAGAAGGCTGATTCATCTTCTCTTCTTTGTAGGTCCAGTCTCTTTAGACATTTTTGCAAAGATTTTGACCTGTGGTTGTTTCATATATGTAGTCAAGAATGATTTTCTTTGAAACCATTTATCATGTATCCAACTGGCTTAAAATCATCCAATGACTTTTCATTACACTTATAATAAATTTCACATTCTACTCTGGCCTACAAAACCCCACATAAACTGGCCAGACCATCTTGAGTTTTTTTTTTTCTTCTGTTTATTTTGAACTACTTTACCCCTTGTGTTCACTGTGTCCCAACCATGCAATGTTTCTTTTCTTAGACACACCAATTACATTGGTTGCAGTAGGATTTGCTCTAGCAATTCCTTCTTCCTGGACATTTTTCCTTCTCTGATGTTTATTAACATAGTCACCTAATTCTTGATATTCAGTTCTCAGTTTACATTTTACATAGAGAGACCTCCCTTTCTCACCTGATCTAAAGTAGAGTAGTCTTCCATTTGCTCACTTACAACAGCCTGTCTTGTTTTTCTGCATAGCAATTCCTGCTGTCTAAACTATTCTTGTTAATTTACATATTGTTTGGGTGTTTCTTTTTAAAATATACCTTTTATTTGCTCAATGAGATAGGAATGGGAACTGTCACTGTTACGTTTTTAATTAAATCCCCAGTGCCCAGACAGTTGTCTGATAGACACATAATAAAAGCCCATATGGTATGTTGAAGCAGAGTTAATACTGGAAATGGCATAAAAATGGGAAAAGATGCCCATGTGAATGTAGCCAAAGGATGCATCTTACCATTACTGCACACACTTCTGATGAGAGACATGGAGAGCAACAGGAAAAGTGTCAGTGTCTGAGTGAGGGAAATCAGATGGAATATTAATGTACCAAATATGAACAGTGGGTAATAATCTTTGTTATCTGGAATTATGTTTTATTATTTTTTTCTTCATTATACATACATACAAACATAGGTGCATTAAATTTTCAAAGTATTTTAAAGCAAGCACGTGTTATAATCAGCAGAACCCTTTTAGAAAAAAACCAGGATGCAGAACAAGCTAGTCCAACCCATGGTCCATGAGCCTCATGCAGCCCAGGATGGTTTTAAATTAAGCCCAACAAAAATTTGTAAACTTTCTTAAAATATTATGAGTTATTTTGTGATTTTTTTTGTTAGTTTATTTTTTAAGCTTATCAGCTATTGTTAGTGTTATTATATCTTATGTGTGGCCCAAGACAATTTTTCTTCTTACAGTGGGGCCCAGGGAAACGAAAAGATTGAACACCTCTGATGTTATAAAATGAATGAGATAGTAAGACAGGCATTATGCCTACAGCTAAAAGTATAACAAAAATAGTATAATATGCCTACCATCAAAACTATCTTAGTCAATGTTTGCTTGAGAATAGATTCAATATTTCGCTTAATTCGGACACTGATGCCAATCTCCCTTGATAAGTTTCCTGTGGATAATATTTGGAAGGGATTGAGAAATGTGGGCTCAGTTGGCATGGGTAACAGCTCAGAGGCAGTTATAGTTTTTCTGTTATTAAATTCATGGACAAAATTATATTTTGTCTGTCCTTGCCAATTGCCTGATTTTGCTCCAAATACAGATAATTTCCAAAAGACTCAACTCTTTTGAAGCCTATGAAACACCTTGTAGATTTTGTTCAAGAATAGTGAATAAATTTGTAATCACTTTAATTTAGTATTAACCTTACAAAAAGTATCTCATTTAACAGAGCTTCAAAAAATGTATTTAAGCAAATCTATTCATTTCAGTAAGAGAAAAAAAATTAGAATGTACCTGGAAAAACATGTTTTTGCATACATCAATGTGCAAATACATTTGACAAATATATAGAAGATGACAAATATATAGAAGTTTATCACTGATTAATTGGAGAAAGGGCTATGATAAAATAGTATGTCAGGGAGGGTTAGTTAAGATATCATGGAAAATAAAAGATAGATAAAATTGTTATGAATACTCATCCTCTATATTTATGTAAATTTGGTGGTTACAGAATATTTTAAATGTTGTAGGTATCTGAATATATCAAAATGTTGATAATTTAGAGTAAAATTTTGCCAGTTTGCTAAGCCTGCCCCTCTTCCCCTTGCCCACTGAAGTCACTAGTTATTCATGCACTTTGTCAGTTTAGAGTAGCATTTGGGAGACTGCAGGGATTCGAAATGAAGTGTAATACACCAGAGTGTAGAAAAGTTTAGACTGGACACTGGGGTATTAATGTGTGTTGAATGACAAGAGTTCTGTAGTCAAAAATGTTTAGAAGACTAAGTTTGACATATGAAAGCTTCAAATTTTGTTTTAGTTTTTATGGTAGAAATATTCAGAACCTATTGGTATACAAAAAACTAAGCATACACTGAGAAATGTAGAAATCCCTAAAGACTCATGGAACTTTATATTCACTTGGAGGGTAAAATTACAGGTATCAAGATAAATAATAATCAGATCCAACTACAAGATTTTGTCATGCTGGCAGTCGGTCATTTCAGAAGCAATTTTTTCCCTTAGTTTCCACATTTCTTAGCAGAATATCTTTAATTTTAAAAAGGCATCTTGAATGAAAGTCCCATAAAGATAATATTTTTCCTAAAAGTAGCCTACTCATTACTAGCCTTTTCATAATTTTTTATTCCAAAATGGCTCACTCATAATCAGCCTTTTCCTTATCAGTTACCATATGATCCATTATGTTCCACAGTATTTTGAGTAGAGATTTCTCAGTCCATTCTCTAGCTGTCAAAACAAAACTCACATTTTAAGTTCTCGCCAGATATAAAGCCTACATAAGAGCATGTAGTTTATTGAGGAGGAACAGGTGCAGTAACTTGAAGCATAGTATCTGGAACATAACCCTGAATTTCAAACTAAGCTGTATTCCTTAGTAAGTTATGACCTTGAGCATATAACAAAACTCTTTGAACTTCAGCCTTCACATTTTTAAAAGGGGGATAAAAGTAGGACTGTATCAAAACCTAAGCAAAATAACAACAACAAAAAATTGGCACAGTGTTCAGATAAGAATATGCCTTAAATAAGTGAAACAACTGATTATTATTTTTTAAATTATTGGATTTCAGTGAAGACATATGATAAAGTACAGATCTATTTCTAGCAAAAGTGTTGCTCCCCCAAACATGTGTTCACAGCAATCCATTTTACATCAATTTCTGAGAGGAGTCAGTTACTCTGTTTATTCAAAGTGAAGAGGACTGGACAAAAGGCAAAATTTTTGTTTTCACATACATGTTTTGTCATTGTTTAGACAAAATCATTATCTCAGCGTATTTTTCTTGGGCTGCTTTGTTTCTACTAGAAATTTGCAGGCAAAACCAAAAATTTCCAGCAAGTCTCTACTTTCTACGCCTGCCTAAAAGTCAGTGAGGCCCTAAGGGTTTAGCATCTCAAGCACACCAGTGTTCTTTGTGATTTTTTTTTTAGATGCTGTATTCTGCCCTTAATCAGATCTTTGCACTAATCTAAGTTATACATGGAACATAGCACACAGCAGGACAGACGGTGTATATACTGTGTCTATTCTAAACGATCAAGACTAAACAATGAAGATTATGAGTACTAAAGGCATGCTTTTATCACCTCATAGATGAAATGGATAAACTTAAATATTTAGAATATTGAAATGGACTTCTTAGTGGTAGGAAAATGCGTGTGAATGTGTTTGTGTGTACTTGACAATTTCACAGACCTAATCTGCATTTTAAGTTCAGGTTCTAAGTTATCTTCTAACTTGAGACCACTGATATTAGATTCCTATGTTTTAATCTTTCTACTCCTTATTTTTGCATCCAGATACTTTTTAGTTTATTATTTGCCTAATGTAAGTTTGAACACCCGATTACATAGAAGAAATGTTTCTGCTTATTGGTGAGTGACACTTCAGATTTATGCCCCAAATGAATGTCAGCTCTAAGATATATGAGAATACACATGTCTTTAATGGTATAAACATATTGTTGAAAGGCTATAAGAATCTTCACTCTGCAACTACTTGTAATTATTGTTATTAGATGAAGTGTGTGAAATGTGATGTTTCAGGGAAATCATATCTAAAATTGAATTAATAAGTAGGATTTTGGTCCTATGAAGAAAAAACTATTGTCATGGCTCAACAACTCAGAGTGAGTGTAATAAATCCTACTTTTAAAAGGAGACAAATTGCAAATTACCCTTCCATCCAGGGAACTGGATTATTTTTTTTAATGATGATGAGGTTATCATGAATGAACAGTACTTAGGGACATGCCCTTCCATTGTGTTGAGTCATTATTTTGGATGACAAAGTCCAATGGCCATGAGCAAAACTTGGCAGAGTTGAAACCCAAGAAGAGCCAAAATTATAAATAGCTTATATGCTGAATTATGGAATTCCAAATGACAAGATAGAACGTTGAAGTTCAATTTAATTCAACAAACACATATCAAGGTTTCTATCATGGCCAGGCAGTGTACCAAGATGAGTAAGACATGGTTCTTGTTCTCTAGGAGCATACAGTCTAGCTAGAGAGACACCTAGATAAGCAGAAAGTAAATGTAATACATGCAGTAATAGAAACATACAAAATAAATTGAAATAGCACAGATAATAAAATCCTAATAACAAAATACTTTTCTATTAGGTGGTTTAGAGCAAAGGAGATCTTGTGGTATTATCTTGCCTTGAGTAAATGTGTGATTGCGTCTAAATTTATTTCAACTGAACCTTATTAAAGTAAATTATTTTTATTTTTTTCTACCATAGTTCTTCAGATAAAATGCCTTGCTATTGGGAAGACGTTTTTTCCACCACACCAGTTCAAACATATCCAACTCTCCCTCCATCATTTAAATATCTCATACATTATTACAGTTACAATGGATATCTCTGATTCATATTCAGGTAGCATAAATGCTGGCACGCAAGTAATTTTTGTGAAAGTAGCATAAACCTAAAGTGTTTAACTCTTATTTCTCTGCAGTGATAATACTGATGAATACTATTGTGTAGAACATATGTATGTCCTATGAATGGGACAGAAGACTATAGGGTTATCAAGTCCACGCAACTTGTGCCTTTCACACTCAATAGAAATGGGCCATCCTCTGTCTTTTCCCTTTGCCAAAGGTATATTTATCCTGTGGAAGTATGTGCCTGAAAATGCCTTGTATTAGTCCATTTTCATGCTTCTGATGAAGACATACCAGAGACTAGGAAAAAATAAAAATAAAAAATGAGTTTAATTGGACTTACAGTTCCACATGGCTGGGGAGGCCTCAGAATCATGGCAGAAAGTGAAAGGCACTTCTTACATGGCAGTGGCAAGAGAACAATGAGGAAGAAGCAAAAGCAGAAACCACTGATAAACCCATCAGATCTTGTGAGATTTATTCATTATCACCAGAATAGCACGAGAAACACCGACCCCATGATTCATTTACCTCCCCCTGGTTCCCTCCCCCTGGGTCACTCCTACAACATGTAGAAATTCTGGGAAATACAATTCAAATTGAGATTTCAATGGAGACACAGCCAAACCATATCATTCTGCCCCTGGTCCCTCCAAATCTCATGTCCTCACATTTTAAAACCAATCATGCCTTCCCAACAGTCTCCCAAAGTCTTATTTCAGCATTAACCTAAAAGTCCACAGTCCAAATGTTCATCTGGGACAAGGCCATTCCCTTCCTCCTATGAGCCTGTAAAATCAAAAGCCAGCTAGTTAGTTGTTAGGTGCAATGGGAGCAGAGGTCAGGTAAATACAGCCATTCCAAATGGGAGGAAACTAGCCCAAACAAAGGGACTACAAGGACCATGCAAGTCCCAAATCCAGCAGGGCAGTTAAATTTTAAAGCTCCAAAATGAACTCCTTTGACTCTAGGTCATGCTGATGCAAGCGGTGGATTCCCATGGTCTTGGGCAGCTCCACCCCTGTGGTTTTGCAGGATACAGCCTCCCTCCCAGCTACTTTTACTGGCTGGAGCTGAGTGTCTGTGGATTTTCCAGACTCACAGTGCAAGCTGTCGGTGGATCTACCATTCTGGGTTCTGGAGGACAGTAGCCCTCTTCTCACAGCTCCACTAGGCAGTGCCCCAGTAGAGACTCTATGTGGGGGCTCTGACCCCACATTTCCCTTCTGCACTGCCCTAGCAGAGGTTCTCCATGAGGGCCCCACCAGGTGTTTCCATACATCTTCTGAAATCTAGGCAGAAGTTCCCAAACCTCAATTCTTGCCTTCTGTGCATCTGCAGGCTCAGCACCATGTGGAAGCTGCCAAGGCTTGGGGCTTCCACCCTCTGAAGCCACAACCCAAGCTGTACATTGGCCCCTTTCAGCATGGCTGGAGTGGCTGGAACACAGGGCACCAAGTCCCTAGGCTGCACACTGCACAGGAGCCCTGGGCCCAGCCCACCAATCCACTTTTCCCTCCTGGGCCTTCGGATCTGTGAAGTGAGGGTCTTCAGTGAAGTTCTCTGACATGGCCTGGAGATATTTTCACCATGGTCTCTGGGATTAATATATAGTGTCACCACATGCTATGGGCACCTGCTACTTATGTAAATTTCTGAAACCAGCTTGAATTTCTCCCCAGAAAATGGGTTTTTTTTTCTATCACATAGGCTGCACGTTTTCCAAACTTTTATGCTCCACTTTCCTTATAAAACTGAATGCCTTTAACAGCACCCAAGTCACCTCTTGAATATTTTGCTGCTTAGAAAGTTCTTCTGCCAGATCATCTGTCTCAAGTTCAAAGTTCCACAAATCTCGAAGGCAGGTGCAAAATGCCGCCAGTCTCTTTGTTAAAACAACAACAGTCACCTTCATCCCTGGTCTCAACAGGTTTCTCATCTCCATCTGAGACCCCCTTATCCTGGACTTTATTGTCCATATCATTATCAGCATTTTAGGTAAAGCCATTCAACACGTCTCGAGGAATTTTGAAACTTTCACACATTTTCCTGTCTTCTGAGCCCTCCAAACTCTCCCAACCTCTGCCTGTTACCCAGTTCCAAAGTCACTTCCACATTCTTGGGTATCTTTTCGCAATGCCCTACTCTACTGGTACCAATTTGCTGTATTAGGCCATTTTCATGCTGCTGTTAAAGACATACCCAAGACTGGGAGAAAAATAAATTTAATTAGACTTACAGTTCCACATGACTGGGGAGGCCTCAGAATCATGGCAGGAGGTGAAAGGCAGTTCTTACACGGTGGCAGCAAGAGAAAATAAGGAAGAAGCAAAAGCAGAAACCCCTGATAAACCCATCAGATCTTGTGAGACTTATTCGCTATCTCAAGAATAGCACAGGAAAGAATAGCCCCCATGATTCAATTACCTCCCCCTGGTCCCTCTCACAACATGGGGAATTCTGGGAGATACAATTCAAGTTGAGATTTCAGTGGGGACATGGCCAAACAATACCATGCCTATTTTGGTGCTTTTTGTTTGTATGCTTATAAATAGATATTTTATTTCTAGCTTTCAAAGTATTATAAAATTAACACTCATCTCTCTATTTTCAAATTGTATATAGCAGAGTTTTGTTTACTGCTAGAGTTCAGTTAGTTTGTGGCATATCATCTGTACTGAATCTTCCAGGACTTTCCAGTCATAAAAAAACATCTAGAAAGTCATGGGAAAACAACAACAACAACAACAAAACTAACTAACAAAACATATTCTAAGGGAAGTGATTGACACACAAGCTTGGCACAGCTGCACTGTCTCTTTGTGAAAGCAGATGGGTGATAGTGGGTAGAGAATGCTTCTTATCAATTGAATTTCTTTCCTCACCAGGTCTTCATGACATCATGGTTGTTATGAGCTTAGAGAATGATGGGTGCCAAAGGATTACATAAAAATGAGACGAAAAGACCTCTTATTTTTCTCTCCCTAAGCTCTGTAAATCATTAGGGAACAAGGTAGTATGTTTTTGATCTCTGTAAGTGAAACAGGAACCAGAATCTCCTGTTTCTCACGTATGGGATATATCAAGGGGCCAGAAGTACATCGAAGGCTCCAGTGCACCTTTTTCACTTCAGGCGTCCCCATATTGATAGCTCTGAGGCAATGGGACTTCAACAAAAATGGGACCTTCACAAGCATCCAAAGTCTTGAGACTAAATTAAGGGTAAGGGAAATTATGTGAGAGAAATGTATGCCTCTCAGAAACGTCTGAAAGACTCTGAAAAAGGCTAGATATCACAATGACTTTGCATATGTATGTGTTAATGGGACCCTACTTTTAACCTCAGATTGATATTGCATGGTGACATAGGAGCTCATTAGCAATCATCATTCTTCTAACTTTATATCATAAGTACTAAATATTTTAATAATGACTTCATAATCTCTACCAAGTTGTGGAGGCAAAATGTCAGCCTAATCAGTAATTTGTCAGCACTAAAGAAAAAGACTTGCACATAGTATTTATATCTGGTCTATGTGTGTGCATCAGTGTAAACTTTTAAAATGGCAGGACAATATTGCTAATCGATGAAAAATGGACTAAATTTCTTAGAGCTGCTCCTTATAAATACACATAGGTATATGAATTTGTAGACTGAGATGGTCAACCTGTCATCTTGTATGCCACTTTCATTAATGTTTGACCCACTTATAAAAAAATGAAAATCAGACAATAAGGAGTTACACAATTTTAATAAGAACCAAACACTGCCTGAATTTATCTTCAAGCATCACAACTGAAATTGGAACTTTCCAGATCACTTTAAATTAAATTGATTAATAATACATCATGTTAAAATGAATTTTTCATGGTTTGGGAGCTAATGTTCTCAATTATTTAGCAATGCAAAGTGTCGGAAACCCACACACAACCAGCATGCAGGAGCTGATCCGTGAACTTTCCCTTAAAACAAGATGATAAATGGCCTATTTTTCTATCATACTAAAGCAATATGTTAATTTTTTCCATTCTGAAAACACGTGCTCTCCAGGAAAACAAATCAGGGCATGTTCTGTGGTTTTAAAAATAATAATACAATAAAATAAAAATTATTTAAAACACTTTTAAAAAATCTTGGCCCTGAATGTCTATAATAAAGGAACATGTAAATTAGCTAACAAATTCCTTTGGCATATTAGTTTTATGTCTTTTGATTCATATTTTCACAGTCTTTTCAATTCCATCTTCCATTTTAAATGGAATATCAAGTTAAATAGGAAGTAGGTTTGGAAGGATTATGTGCTTCTATGCCTTTAACATTAAAACTGTGTTTGTGTAGGGGGAAATAATTTACATTAGAAGACACTAAATATAAAACAGTACATAATTTACATTTTGACCGCTATATTCTTTGTAATTAAAAATTACTTTAAAGGGCTTAAGTAGTTAATGTGATAAATTAGTGAATTTTTTTTTCTTGACAATTTTGCCATGCTCACTTTTGCCAATGTTTTGAGAATCAGAGTAACACTAAGACGTTTAGCTCTTTAAGCAAGTATTTTAATATACCGATTTATAGGAGAGACGATGACCACAAGACACAAGGTCATATAGCTTTAGACGAAGTGATTTGACAGGCTCTCTAGACTAAGTCATCTGAAGACGCTGCTAATCTCTCTCATCATCTGCACCATCCACTTTCTTTCTTGCCTCTCTTCGGTTTGCTTTGACGGGAATCTCTTCTTTGTGATAATGTAGAGTTCGAGTTGTCAGTTTCCCCAGAGTTTTATGAGCCATAGTATTAAACTTTAAATTATGCAGTCTTTAAAAGATTACCATATTATTGAAAGAAAAGTTTCTCAAAGCCACTGAGGATAGCATTAACGTTATAAGCATGTTATTAAAAGACTAGTTGTTGAAGTAGACTCTATCCTGCTGTGCTGGCTCTTCAGTTATCATGGCATCATCAGCACAAATACTCACCTTTTAAAGATGTTGTGTCCTTTTACATGGTTATTGTAGGTGGTAAAATCAAACGACTGGAGGAAAAAAGCTCATGTTATCGGGAATGGGTGTAGGCTGACCCCACAGCATGTTATAAGATATTAGACCCTGAAGGAAGCACTAAACATGGAAAGGAACAACCGGTACCAGCCATTGCAAAAATATGCCAAAATGTAAAGACCATCAAAGCTAGGAAGAAACTGCATCAACTAACGAGCAAAATAACCAGTTAATATCATAATGACAGGATCAAGTTCACACATAACAATATTAACCTTAAATGTAAATGGACTAAATGGTCCGATTAAAAGACACAGACTGGCAAACTGGATAAAGAGTCAAGACCCATCAGTTTGCTGTATTCAGGAGACCCATCTCACATGCAGAGACACACATAGGCTCAAAATTAAGGCATGGAGGAAGATCTACCAAGCAAATGGAGAACAGAAAAAAGCAGGGGTTGCAATACTAGTCTCTGATAAAACAGACTTCAAACCATCAAAGATCAAAAGAGACAAAGAAGGCCATTACATAATGGTAAAGGGATCAATTCAACAGGAAGAGCTAACTATCCTAAATATATATGCACCCAATACAGGAGCACCCAGATTCATAAAGCAAGTCCTTAGAGACTTACAAAGAGACTTAGACTCCCATACAATAATAATGGGAGACTTCAACACTCCACTGTCAACATTAGACAGATCAATGAGACAGAAAGTTAACAAGATATCCAGGAATTGAACTCAACTCTGCACCAAGTGGACCTAATAGACATCTACAGAACTCTCCACCCCTAATCAACAGAATATACATTCTTCTCAGCACCACATCGCACTTATTCCAAAATTGACCACATAGTTGGAAGTAAAGCACTCCTCAGCAAATGTACAAGAACAGAAATTATAACAAACTGTCTCTCAGACTACAGTGCAATCAAACTAGAACTCAGGACAAAGAAACTCAATCAAAACTGCTCAACTACATAACAACCTGCTCCTGAATGACTACTGGGTACATAACGAAATGAAGGCAGAAATAAAGATGTTCTTTGAAACCAATGAGAATAAAGATACAACATACCAGAATCTCTGGGACACATTTAAAGCAGTGTGTAGAGGGAAATTTCCAGCACTAAATGCCCACAAGAGAAAGCAGGAAAGATCTAAAATTGACACTCTAACATCACAATTAAAAGAACTAGAGAAGCAAGAGCAAACACATCCAAAAGCTAGAAGAAGGCAAGAAATAACTAAGATCAGAGCAGAAGTGAAGGAGATAGAGACACAAAAATCCCTCCAAAAAATCAGTGAATCCAGGAGTTGGTTTTTTGAAAAGATCAACAAAATTGATAGACTGCTAGCAAGACTAATAAAGAAGAAAAGAGGGAAGAATCAAATAGATGCAATAAAAGATGATAAAGGGGATATCACCACCGACCCCACAGAAATACAAGCTACCATCAGAGAATACTATAAACACCTCTATGCAAATAAACTAGAAAATCTAGAAGAAATGGATAATTTCCTGGACACTTACACTCTCCCAAGACTAAACCAGGAAGAAGTTGAATCCCTGAATAGACCAATAGCAGGCTCTGAAATTGAGGCAATAATTAACAGCCTACCAACCAAAAACAGTCCAGGACCAGATGGATTCACAGCTGAATTCTACCAGATGTACAAGGAGGAGCTGGTACCATTCCTTCTGAAACTATTCCAATCAATAGAAAAAGAGGGAATCCTCCCTAACTCATTTTATGAGGCCAACATCATCCTGATACCAAAGCCTGGCAGAGACACAACAAAAAAAGAGAATTTTAGACCAATATCCCTGATGAACATTGATGCAAAAATCCTCAATAAAATACTGGCAAATGGAATCCAGCGGCACATCAAAAAGCTTATCCACCATGATCAAGTGGGCTTCATCCCTGGGATGCAAGGCTGGTTCAACATACGCAAATCAATAAACGTAATCCAGCAAATAAACAGAACCAAAGACAAAAACCACATGATTATCTCAATAGATGCAGAAAAGGCCTTTGACAAAATTCAACAGCCCTTCATGCTAAAAACTCTCAATAAATTCGGTATTGATGGAACGTATCTCAAAATAATAAGAGCTATTTATGACAGACCCACAGCCAATATCATACTGAATGGGCAAAAACTGGAAGCATTCCCTTTGAAAACCAGCACAAGACAGGGATGCCCTCTCTCACCACTCCTATTCAACATAGTATTGGAAGTTCTGGCTATGGTAATCAGGCAAGAGAAAGAAATAAAGGGTATTCAGTTAGGAAAAGAAGTCAAATTGTCCCTGTTTGCAGATGGCATGATTGTATATTTAGAAAACCCCATCATCTCAGTCCAAAATCTCCTTAAGCTGATAAGCAACTTCAGCAAAGTCTCAGGATACAAAATTAATGTGCAAAAATCACAAGCATTCTTATACACCAGTAACAGACAGAGAGCCAAATCATGAATGAACTTCCGTTCACAATTGCTTCAAAGAGAATAAAATACCTAGGAATCCAACTTACAAGGGATGTCAAGGACCTCTTCAAGGAGAACTACAAACCACTGCTCAGTGAAATAAAAGAGGACACAAACAAATGGAAGAACATACCATGCTCATGGATAGGAAGAATCAATATCGTGAAAATGGCCATACTGCCCAAGGTAATTTATAGATTCAATGCCATCCCCATCAAGCTACCAATGAGTTTCTTCACAGCATTGGAAAAAACTGCTTCAAACTTCATATGGAACCAAAAAAGAGCCCACATTGCCAAGACAATCCTAAGTCAAAAGAACAAAGCTGGAGGCATCACCCTACCTGACTTCAAACTATACTACAAGGCTACAGTAACCAAAATAGCATGGTACTGGTACCAAAACAGAGATATAGACCAGTGGAACAGAACAGAGTCCTCAGAAATAATACCACACATCTGCAGCCATCTGATCTTTGACAAATCTCACAAAAACAAGAAATGGGGAAAGGATTCCCTATTTAATAAATGGTGCTGGGAAAATTGGCTAGCCATAAGTAGAAAGCTGACACTGGATCCTTTCCTTACTCCTTATATGAAAATTAATTCAAGATGGATTAGAGACTTAAATGTTAGACCTAACACCATAAAAATTCTAGAAGAAAACCTAGGTAATACGATTCAGGACATAGGCACGGGCAAGGACTTCATGTCTAAAACACCAAAAGCAATGGCAACAAAAGCCAAAATTGACAAATGGGATCTCATTAAACTAAAGAGCTTCTGCACAGCAACAGAAACTACCATCAGAGTGAACAGGCAACCTACAGAATGGGAGAAAATTTTTTGCAATCTACTCATCTGTCAAAGGGCTAATATCCGGAACCTACAAAGAACTCAAACAAATTTACAAGAAAAAAACCCCATCAAAAAGTGGGCAAAGGATATGAACAGACATTTCTCAAAAGAAGACATGCATACAGCCAACAGACACATGAAAAAATGCTCATCATCACTGGTCATCAGAGAAATGCAAATCAAAACCACAATGAGATACCATCTCACACCAGTTAGAATGGCAATCATTAAAAAGTCAGGAAACAACAGGTGCTGGAGAGGATGTGGAGAAATAGGAACACTTTTACACTGTTGGTGGGATTGTAAACTAGTTCAACCATTATGGAAAACAGTATGGCGATTCCTCAAGGATCTAGAACTAGAAGTACCATATGACCCAGCCATTCCATTAGTGGGTATATACCCAAAGGATTATAAATCATGCTGCTATAAAGACATGCACACGTATGTTTACTGCGGCACTATTCACAATAGCAAAGACTTGGAATCAACCCAAATGTCCATCAGCGACAGACTGGATTAAGAAAATGTGGCACATATACACCATGGAATACTATGCAGCCATAAAAAAGCATGAGTTTGTGTCCTTTGTAGGGACATGGATGCAGCTGGAAACCATCATTCTCAGCAAACTATCTCAAGAACAGAAAACCAAACACCGCATGTTCTCACTCATAGGTGGGAACTGAACAATGAGATCACTTGGACTCGGGAAGGGGAACATCACACACCGGGGCCTATTATGGGGAGGGGGGAGAGGGGAGGGATTGCATTGGGAGTTATACCTGATGTAAATGACGAGTTGATGGGTGCTGACGAGTTGATGGGTGCAGCACGCCAACATGGCACAAGTATACATGTGTAACAAACCTGCACATTATGCACATGTACCCTAGAACTTAAAGTATAATAATAATAAAAAGAAAAAGAAAAACAGACACTTCAAAAGACAAAAAAAAAATTATCGTTAATATATGCCATAGAAATAACCTAACTCAGTTTACTCATTTTGCATATAAGACAACTCTGACTTAAAAGAGTTTAGATGTCTTGCCACAGACCATCTTGTGAGCTGGAAAGCCAGGCACAGAACAGGATTCAGTGACTGCTTTCACGGTGTTCATTCTAGGACATCATGTTATCATTCTTTTACTGCCTAGTGATATGCAGGTACTAAGAACAAAAAAGGGCAAGAAAACAAGATAAATGAACGAACAACAAATCAAATATGACCAGGGTTTACTCTGCCAGTTACAGAGTTAAAAGTGGGATGAACATTTTTGATTCCAGTTCATTATGCTTTCTCCTTCAAAAGGAGTTTAGCTAGTTGAAATACTGAGGAAAAAATAAAGTTAGCCTAAATGGCATGGAAAAAAAGGGGGGATTTATTCAAATAATTGGGGAAAAAATAGTGGTATTCTGAACTTCCTAAATGGTAAGCCTGTAATACAAATTGAAAAGACAGGGAATAGGCAATAGAATTTCCAAATAGAAGACAAAAATCAAAATTCATATTGAACTGTCTCTGCAAAACCAAACTATTACATTCAGAAAGATAACTAGTGAAAAAAAAATCAAGTTATTTTAAATTTTGTGGTTGATTCTTGTCTAATCACTTTCAAACAAAAAATAATTTTTTGCAAGGATGTGTTCTCTACCACATACCAAAATGATCTTCCAACTGTTAAAGTATTAGGTTGGTGCAAAAGTTATTGTGGTAATGGCAAAAACCACAATTACTTTTGCACCAACCTTTAATAAAACGAGAACAAGTCCTGAACAGTCCCTTGAGGAGGTAAAGCTAGTTAAGCTTTGAAAATAACCTTAACGGTGCTTAAATTGCAAACAGGCAAAACTTAACTTGAGCTATTTCTTACAAATGCCTATATTAAAGAAAAAACAAACTTATGCTCAATCAGAAGCAGCCTACAAATGTATAATTATATAACTAGGGACTTGCCAATGGGATAGACCAAATAAGGCCACTATATAACTGTCACCAAACAAATAGAGAGAGAAAGAGAGAGAGCGAAAGAGAGAGAGAGAGAGAGATGGAGTCTCGCTGTGTCACCCTGGCTGCAGTGCAGTGGTGCAATCTCGGCTCACTGCAATCTCCACATCCTGGGTTCAAGTGATTCTCCTGCCTCAGCCTCTAGAGTAGCTGGGACTATAGGTGCATGCCACCATATCCAGTTAATTTTTGTATTTTTAGTAGAGACAGGGTTTCACCATGTTGACCAGGATGGTCTCCATCTCTTGACCTCGTGATCCACCTGCCTCAGCCTCCCAAAGTGCTGGGATTACAGGCATGAGCCACTGCCCAGTCCAAACAAATATTTTCTTTGCTTTAGTTCTGTGTTGGCCCAATAAAAGTCTCCTCATGGTGTTCCCTTGTTGGAACTCCCTACCTACTTCTGGTTCAGAGCTATTTGCTCAAATAAACGCTTTAAAATTTTATTATGTTTCAACCTGCCTTTTTTTTTTTTAACAAAACCAAACTCAGTTCTCTAAAAATGATGAAAATTTTCAAAAAAAAAAAAATCGCATGTACTCTTTATAGTCACATTTGGTTGAAAATATACTCAAAGACCTTGTAATCAGTTTTGTCAATTGTTAATGGAGTTAGTTTGCAAGTCATCTTAGTTACCTAGTTTACTGGTGTAAAAAAATCATTAAACTAGAATTAATTCCAGTACTTCTTGTGTGCAGTGTAACTAACTGTTCGTGCGGTACAGCCTTCTTTTTGTTTATGGGAATTAAGAATGTCTTACTAAAATATCAATGCAACTACATTTTAATCATGGTTTTACAAACTCATGTATATAAAGGTTAGTGTGCCATCCATTTCTTTTTTAAAATTCTCCAACCCCATGTATTTTGTTTTTTAGATTTCACTGACAGCAGGTAAACAGTGGGTTAAGGAATAAACACAGATAAATCACCATAAAATGGGAAAATACATGTCAAAAATTATGTCATCACATGCCACAGTACCAGTTATTTGTGTTACTTCTGGGTTTCATTCAAAGCTGTGAACAATATTCCCATTAAACATGTGTTTTGGGGAAGAAAATGAGAGTCCAGAAAATGTAAAAGGTGAATAGTAACCACAGAATGCTGTGTCTGGACTCACTTTTCAGCGTAGGCATAAGCTGTGTAATTGTACACATATAAATTAGATAACATTTTTATTCAAAGTGATACAAATACCAATGGAATTGGGTTACAAACTTTTTTTTTTTTTTAAATTTAACCTGGGTTCCAATGAAAGCAGGTGAAGGTGATTTGTTTTATTACCTGAACTACATTTTTATTCAGGGCAATCAAGATCTTCTAAATGAACTACCTGTATATCTTTTTTTTTCCTCCACAGAGGAAGCTGTAAAAACTAGATCACACTGTGTTGCAGTGATAAGAACTTATTTTCTCTGTCTATTGAGGAAAAAGATGTACATTGTCGTGTTTTTTTCATGAAGGTAGGAAACATGATGTTCTTAAGGTCAAATGCATCAAGGCGATTTAGCCTCATATTTTATTAATAGTAATGGGAATCATGTAGCTAAATCCTGGCAAATTGTACTGAATAGCTATTTCCAATGTTATATGATTAGATTCAAAATAAGTGTTCATTTGATATTCAACGTGGAGCAACTCATTCGAAGGGGTTTTGTTTTAGTAATAGTGATATGCCATTAGGTAGAAAGGCCATTCCATTTGGCATAAAAAATACACCATAATCAGTGTTTTAATTAACTTTTCTCTAGGGTTTTACCTGTAATTCTCTGGACTATACACAGTCCCTGTTTTAGCATATTATTCATCATATCACAGGTAATATCATCATTGCTTAAGATACTGGTTTTCTGAAGCTCTCATTATTTTATTTGGAGGCAATAACTATAAATGATTCTATACTGTATCACCCACTTATTATGTGGCCTTTTGACAAATCCTTGAATATTATCATTACACTATTTTTCATTTTTGTAGAGATGTGGTCTCCCTATGTTTCCCAGACTGATCTTGAACTCCTAGGCTCAAGAAATCCTCTCATCTCAACCTCCCAAAGTGCTGGGATTACAGGCATGAGCCACTGTACCTGGCCTATTACATTGTTAAGAATACATTCTTTATCAGTTTTGCTTGTGTTGGTTATAAAAGGCCTAACTACAGAAGTTAAGCTCTAACCTGACGTGTTTAAGTGATGATGTGTTAAAATTGCCAACATTGATCTACTT
This sequence comes from Chlorocebus sabaeus, assembly GCF_047675955.1. Classification (NCBI taxonomy): domain Eukaryota; kingdom Metazoa; phylum Chordata; class Mammalia; order Primates; family Cercopithecidae; genus Chlorocebus; species Chlorocebus sabaeus. The sequence goes on from NC_132925.1 coordinate 716,437, forward strand.
CTGTGTAAGATGTTAGTCTAAAACATTGAGAATAAAACCTAAGTTATAAGCAATGTTTTTGATTAAACACACATTTAGAACAAGAATTAGTACCAAAGATCTCTATGTTCATTAATAAGTAAACTAATACAGATATATGCATACATGCACATAGAATTTTATATAGATCCCTTTTTGTTACTGACATTTTATATCAATATGAAAACATCAATATTTTATAGTAATCAGCCATAAACACTATATAGTTCAATCAATTGCATTTTTCACTAAGAAATTCCAACTATTTTTAAATTAAACATTTATATCTAGTGGAATTTTACATTTTCTCTAACAATATTAACAACTGATAGAAGCCATTTTATTTTTCAAAAATCTGAATTGGAAGTATTTTGTGTCTCCACAGAAAATTGTCATTCCAATCCATGTGCTTAAATATATAAAAGCTGTCACTTATGAGAAAGGGTTTTCCACATGTCTAAGAAGTAGTGAACTGACAAGAAATAGTTCGTCCTCACCCCTGGAGATGGTCAAGAAATTCATGCTGATATTTAATAACCCTTATCAGCAGGAAATCAATGAGATTTTAGGGAGCATAACTAGTTTGACAATAATGCTAGGTGCAAAACATCTGTTAAATTGTTGAACCTCTTTCAACTGGGGGAATAAATATTCAATTTAATAAAATGCTGTAACAAACAAGTTGAACATCTATTTTTTAACTCGACCCATATTTTGGGACGTATTTATAGCTGGTTGTAACAATACATGAAAATTTCCTGCTGTGGATTCAACAAACAGCAGTATTTGGGTAGATAGCAGCCTCTATTCTGTGGTGAATTTTGTACTCATTCAACTGCAGTTTCTGAAAACACTAGCCAAAAAAAGGTTCAACATGCCTATTGAAATAGTTAATTATTTTTAAAATGAGATGCAAACTTTTTTTTGCCAACAATATTTTTTGATTAGTCATTTCTTCTATTAAGAGTGTGTGTAGGCTGGGCACAGTGGCTCATGCCTGTAATCCCAGGACTTTGGGAGGCCGAGGTGGGAGGATAGCCTGAGGTCAGGAGTTCGAGACCAGCCTGACCAACATGGAGAAACCCTGTCTCTACTAAAAATACAAAAATTAGCTGGGCGTGGTGGCGATCGCCTGTAATCCAAGCTACTCAGGAGGCTGAGGCAGGAGAATCACTTGAACTAGGGAGGAGGAGGTTGCAGTGAGCTGAGGTCGTGCCACTGCACTCTAGTCTGGGTGACAAGAACGAGATTCCATCGCAAAAAAAAAAAGAAAAAAATAAATAAAAGAGTGTGTGTAATGTAAAGCAGGAAGAGACTAAACCGTTAGAGAACATGGAAGATGTTTAAAATGCTGACGAAATAGTCGTGTGTCATTTACTGGACCTGGAATCAAGATCTTCCTATCACAACTTGATATAAATATGATCTGAATGATTTTTATCTTAAAGTAGCAACGGCTCTCAATGCTAGATGCATCTTAGAACTGCCTAAATAACTGCTTTTTAAAAATACAGATGCCCACGACCCACTGCCGACTTACCTATTCAGGTCTCGTTGGGTGGAGTGTGATGGTCTGACCATGTCTCTTATTTAAAACCTCCACCAGTCATTTTGATGGTAACATCGAGAACCTTACAGTGGATACAATATCCCAGAAGGCTGTATGAGCTGTATGAGATGACAAGATCCAAAGGAGATTAGATCAGATATTGACAGAAAGTGTGGTTCAGCATGTTCTTCAAAACAAGTGTATTTTAAGATTGGCAATATGGCCGGGCGTGGTGGCTTACACCTGTAATCCCAGCACATTGGGAGGCCGAGGAAGGCGGATCACCTGAGGTCGGGAGTTCAAGACCAGTCTGACCAGCATGGAGAAACCCCGTCTCTACTAAAAATACAAAATTAGCCAGATGTGGTGGGGCATGCCTGTAATCCCAGCTACTCAGGAGGCTGAGGCAGGAGAATTGCTTGAACCCAGGAGGCAGAGGTTGCGGTAAGCGGAGATCATGCACTCCAGCCTGGGCAACAAGAGCAAAACTCCGTCAAAAAAAAAAAAAAAAAAAGACTGTTACTTTGTCCATACAACATTATTCTCAAAATAATAATAATAATAATAACAACAACAACAACAGATTGGGACAGACACTGATAGCCCTGAAAGACATTTTTTGCATAGTTTTGTCATGAAAATCACATTCTTTACATGTTTCTCTATATAATTACTTTGATCCTTTTATGCTTTCTTTTTGTCTTCTCTTTCTGCCAGTTGTTTATATTCCTATACCTAATTCTTGCTTCCTGACACCCACATATTGAGTGCTCAATAATGTTGAACTGTACTGTAGGTTCTTAGTAACTGCTTTTGCCAAACTGGGCCAATAAGCCGCCCCACCTGGCCCTGTACAGCCAGAGACTGATCGTTCCACTTTGGTGTGATGAAGGCGTTTATGTAAATGCCTGTTGACATTATAACCTATTATGTATAGTAATCGGATAGAAATGAAAGAAATACACATTGCACAACGACCTTTCTATAAGCTTGCTTTTCATTTTCTTCACTGGTCCCCACTGCCCACTCTCGTCTCTCCCAAATGTATAATTTTATGATAGCTTCTTATCAAGAGGTTGTATGTCTTGGCTCCAGCCCCTTGTTCAGTAAGGCTCAGATCTGAATCTGGACCTAGATTTGACTTGGTAAGATAACAGAAGGAAAATGTGGATAAATTTAACTATTTCTACATGAACAGGTGGGCCTGTGCCTAATGCAGGTTGCTAGAGTTCTATATTAGGCAGTGAATCAACTGCTCAACAAAGATTAAAAACTACTTGCATGTTTGATCTGTATTAACCTCTCAGGTCACTGGGGCGCCATTTAGTAAATTGCATCGTCTCTTCGGAAATGGGATCACGGCTATAAAAGAGTTGTTTCATCGAACTTAGAAAATAAATTTACGTTCATGCATTAGTCTGGGCATCAGAAACATGGTTGAAATTCTTACTAGCAAGGTGATGATGTACTTTATGTAAAAATGACTATTTTTTCTCTTCAAGCACTTTGATACTGCAAAATTCTTTTAAAAATAAAATTGAAGTAAATAAGGTGTAAATAAGTAGAAAACACAAGGTTCACAAAGTTAGTCCACTCATCCATAAAATCTTATTTTGAAGGAGAAATGGGTGGTAAATTAAGGGGTCATGGTAAAGAAAAAGGTGAGATTTCTTTGTGATCCAAAGACACCAAGAAAAGTATCTATTTTACTAAAGATGCATGAGAAAAAGCGGAGAATAAACACAGTAGGATACCTAAAGATGCAGGCGGAGGTAGAGTCTTGCCCATACAGGAAAGGAGTCTGTCCTTAGAAAGTGGCCCATCAGTCCCGTTGAACAGGAGGGAGAGTGAAAGGCATGATGGTGAGTGCAGGTCAGTTTATAGGTTTCACTACAGAGGAAAGTAGTTGCCATCTAGTTTCTTCTCTTTCTCAGTAAAAGCATAAGGTGGTACTAGGCAAGTTAAAACAACAGGAGGATGATCCCCCTGGAGAACAGAAGAGAGAGCAGATAAGGAAAACACAGAACTGCTGAGAAGCCTCCATAACTAGCTCAGGTGGAAGACCCTTAAGCTGTAGTGACACGACAAAACCAAACAAACAAAACATTTATGTTTTCCTCCAGGGGCACTCAGGAACCAGGATGTTCTCTGGCAGAGGCAGACAGTTGACATTACCTGAGTAATGGAATAGCAAGACAACATGGAAAGAGAAAACTGAGGCTGTTTACATGAGAGTAGCTGACTAGTGGACAGAAAAGAAGTAGAGGCAAAAGTGTGACAATAGTGAAAACAGATGTAAATGAACCTGATGGATCAGAAAATAGGAAAGCAGGGAGTAACCAAGAGAAATTGGAAGATGGGATATGATCACTAGATGATTAAATGTTTGTATTCAGAATTTTATAACCTGAGAATTTCAGGGTGCTTGCAAGGTATAGTCTTAAGGGGTGGGAGGGAGGAGGTTAAAGCAAATGAAGATGAAGGTAAAGTCCACCCGATGAGAGGTCAAAGAGTTGAGAACTGGAGTTCATGGCTAGTCATCCATGGAGATTTTGAAATGTCTAAAATGATGGCAAGACTTGAGTTAACAACGATCATTGTGAGCCAGGTATCAATATGTCCAGCTAGTAAAGGGTAAATGGATGTGGGTAAGTAACGAGCCCCATCTGAGTCTGTGGAGCAGTGGAGCCTCCTCAGTCCACTTTGGTATGATGAAGACAACTGGAAAAGGGCACTTTGACTTGAGGTCCATGGGCCTCTGAAGAGTCGATGAATCAAGTTCACATGGTTGTGATCTTGGATGAAAAAAGATTACATTTCTATTTTCACGATCTTTAATATTTAGCACTCCTTTTACTTACGAATATCAGCGATAAGCCACAGTACTTAGCAATATATGTGTCTTGGTCACCAATACAAGTCATGAACATTTTCATATTACCTTAAGAATACGTAAAAATATTACTCAATACTTATCATACATTTAAATTATACAATGATTTGAACAATTGTCATTCATACTTATCAATATTTTCTAAATGTATGTTATTAGACTTGCTAATATTTAAAGGGTTATTAACAATGTTTATACATCATTTCATTATTAGTATGCCTACAATTGTATTTAGCATACTACAAATATTCTGTGAAATAAGCCAGATACAGAAAGACAAATGCTGCATGATCTCACTTGCATGTGGTTTCTAAAAAATGGATAAACACATAGAAGCAGAGATTACAAGGGTTGCTGCCAGGAGCTGGGGGCAGGGAGAGATGGGAAGCGTTGGTCAAAGGGTACACAGTTTCAGTTACGCAAAATAAATAAGATCCGAAGAGACACTTTATAGGGCCTATTAGCAACGCTGTGTTGTACAGTTAAAAACTTGCTTAGAGGTTAGATCTTCTATTAAGTGCTTTTAGCCGAAAAGTTAAAAAGGTGGGAGAGTGACAACAGGACAGTTATGACGTCACTAGTGCTGATACTATGGTAGTTTCATGATGTGCATTTATTTCCAAACACATCAAGTTGTATCATTAAATATCCACAGCATTTTTACTGCCAATCATGCTACAATAAAGTGATCACAATGTTTACCAACCATTCTGTGAAGTGGTCCAAAGGCGTGCACGGCACACACAGCTCCACTGGAGCTTGGCAAACTCAACATTCCCACCCCAGAACCCTTTTTGGAAATCTGATCTTCCACCACACCCAGGCACATCTCTAATGTTTCTATAGTTCTAAACCGATAACAACACAGCCTAGATCCGGCATAATCTGAACTCTTCTACCCTTATAAATTTATTCCCATCCTTCTTACACTCCATAACCCAGCCACGTGGAACTCCTTTTCAGTACTTGCATGAGCCATGCTTTTCTCACCCTGGGCCTTTCCACCTGCCATTCAATTTGCCTAAAATAGGATTCTGTCCTTTTTTTTTTTTTCTTGATCACCACCCCTTCACATAGTTAATGTGTATTTTGCTTTTTGACTTTCCCAAATTAGATGTTCTACTTAAAATACAGGAGTGCATAGGACCTGGATATACTAAAATTATTCATTGTGTATCTGAAATTGAAATTTAACTGGGCACCTTTGTATTTTTATTTGCTAAATCTAGCAACTCTACCCATGGACCTATACTGTCCTCTCATAACATTTTCACACCTGTAATTACTTCTTCAATACCTGTCTTTTCTGGAACTTTGAAGATCCATGATGTAGCAAGTGTGTGTGTGTGTGTGTGTGTGTATTCTTCACCATGGTATACCCAATGCCTAAGGTAAAACTGCTAAGCATGTAGTAGTCACTCATAAATTTAACATGACCAAATTAATGAACTCTATTCTATGCTTAACGTACCTGTTTACGTTTCTGACTTTCCTAATAGACTATGAGTTCCTCAAGAACACAGATACCTTTTGTGCCCAAAGCCAAAGCTCAGTGCCTATAACACCCAAGAAATGAGTTGGCCAGAGCAAAATCTCCCTCACGTTTTCTTTGAAAGCCACTGGGAGAGGCTCCGGCATGTTTCCGTCATGTCTGGGAGGTGTTCAGCTTACCTCGTTTGGGAAGAAAAGAGCTGTAATAAGGACAAAGAGCTTAAGCATGTATGCATTTTTAGTCCCAGTTTCCCAGTCAGCATCAATTATTTGGGTAAAATTGAAACACTTACTGGTTTATTAATACCTCTGTTTCCTTTAATTCTTTTATATAAGAAAGGATGAAGCTGAAAAGCATGAAGATTGTCAAGTGTTTGTGTTTATGCACACAAATGAGTGTTTAGACCGTTACAACACAGGCAGAAAGTTTAAATGTGGATGAAGAGAGGAGAGGAGAAATCCGGTTTTTGAAAAGGTTTGGAAAACTGTGTTAAGTGAAAGAGGTTAGGGATTTGTAGCTCTGGCAAATGTTATTTGAGTATTTGACTAGTACCACCTTGACCATATCTCCTGGAGAAAATCACCTCTAAATTACCCTCTCGCTTTAAAATTCAGTGTGCCTCCGATATAAAGTATACTCACAATTAAGAATCACAAGAGTAGCCAGCAAAGGAAAAATAGCCAGGGAATAGTGAGGAGCCTGGGATGGTTACAGAGAATGGAACTCTGGGGACATATGGAAAGAATGCAAAAATGATCAACAGACATCTGCATCCTACAGAGTTCACAGACGGTGAAGAAGACATGACCACTGGGTCTAAAAAATAAAATGACCCTTTTCTTACAGAGAATTTCATTCAAGTGCTTGGTCACAAAATTAGACCATAAGGGAAAGATACATGCAATTTGAAGAATGTTGACATTTAAAAGGAAACAAATATGAGAGAGTGGGAAGCAGGCTTAGATGACAGGGGTGATTTTTGTTGATTCTGTGTGCTTTTCTTTCTTTTAAAATATGTAATTAAATGTGCTTGTCAGTAGAAGGATAGATTAGTAGATTTCAAAGGAAGGGAAACTGAAGATTTTAGGAACTTAAGGTTCACAGAATCTCTAAAAGAAATGTGAGAGTGATGAACTTCAGAATACTGATTTTATACAGGTAGAGAGAAATATATTTCAGATATCACTGGATGGTTAAAGGGTGCATATCCAGTTGTAGATGAATGAAGTTACTCACCATGATGGTGAGAGCATCACAGAAGAGGAATTAGACTCCAGAAGGAAGACACAGTGTACCTAATTGCTTATTTAGCAACACATAGAGACACATTAAATATGTTGTGTTGTGCTAATATATGTTTTCCTATGAGCTATTACTCTATACTCTCAGCCTGATTGTGCTAGTCGAAACTGATCAGTGAGCATTAGCATTCTATAATACAAACGCCCTTCACAATGTGGGATTTACGTGATTCTCTTATTAGGTGTGTTTTGCATTGGGGCTATTTCCACTGCTGTGTCCTTGCTTTCTGACATTTATTATGCATTCTGATGAACAGTTTTGACCTTTAATGCCTAAAAAAAAAAAAAAACCACTTGCAACTGATAGTCCTGGAGACCACAGGAAGGGGAGAAGGGGGAAAATATCATGTTGGATGTAAAATGATAGATATAATCGGGAGAGCTATCAATGAAATGGTGAAAATATGATAATGACGAGCAGACAGTGGAGGGTTGCTGGATGTACTTTAAAATTTTGAAGACTACTGCAAATGTAAGGACAGCAAAGGAGGTTGTCAGAAATAGACCTGTGGCTGCAAAATATATAACTTAATTCATGAATAATTTCATGGGGTTGGAAGAAAATGGAAGAACAATTCCCAGTTGTGATGTCAGGAGAGCAATTCCATACATTGCCAATTCACTAAGAGAAGAAAGTGTGTTTTATCAAATACCACCCACAAAATTGATAATCATTATTAAATAATACATTTAATACATTTTGTAGCTCCCTATGAATTAGGATAAATGCTTATTGTAATTGTAGTCTTGTTGTTTAAAGATTACAGTTATATTTTTTGGCAAAGTAATCTGATTTTAAAGCTATCTCTTTAAATGAGCAGGCTTCCTTTTCAGATTTCTTCCAAGAATCTGGTTTTTCAATGACTGTCTTAGCACAAACATCTTAATCAGTCACATTGATTACTATGTATCTCTCCTCTTCAGTTTTAGACACTGCAAAACCACCCTTGAATGTAAATATGTTACTTGTGTTTTTAGAATTTACAGGTTTAAAAATAATAGATACTATCAGGGGAATGTGTGAGCAATATATATATATATATATAGATAGATTAAATTTCAGATATATAACTAGTTTTAATGCTGTGAAATGGATGACTTTTTTCTCAGTTTATGTTTATGATATAAAATAAGGAACCAGGTGGTATTTCTGCTTCAGTAGTCTGTGTCTATTCAGCAGGAAATATTAAAATATAGAAGACCTCATAAGTTCCATCTGCCCACATACCTGGTTTCAAGTCTTCCAACAGGTTCCAGACATTCACACTGAACATCTTTGTAATGAATCCATCACGTAAGACCAACCCGTAAGGAGCATAATTGTTTAACACTGTGGATTCCTCCAAAAGAGAAAGCAGACAAATGTATCATTATATTGTATATTTTTATATTGTGGAGACATATTTAGGAAAATATAATTTTAAGAGACATTTTAAAGAATTCTAATGAAAGATTTGAAATCATCTTTGAGAATTTTTAAAGATCATCAGCACTATTCATCAATTTTGAATGTTAAAGATTGTGTAGATTTTCACTGATAAAAGGAGAGAAAAAAATGCTTTTTAGAGTCGTGATACTATGAAAATACTTTACTACTTAAGGAGTTGGTTTTTGCTTTTCTAGCACATTCTAACACTATAGTCTAACAGAAACAAAAAAGTGAGTTTTTTTTCTGTAAAACAAATACATTTCATAAAACTTCAGATAAACTAAAAGTGCATATATTAGATTAGGTTTACATTTGACTACTATTATTAGTGGGCAGAAAATACTTGGATAGAACTTTGAGATTAATATTCTTTTGGGTTGAGCCAAGTGAAGTGATCATACGGGAAGCGTCACCTCCTGAAGCTGGTTCCGTAACCCTACTTCCCCCTTGTGAGCTGCCGATGGTGACCTTCATGGTAGCGGGACTGACCATCTGGCACCAGCTGCTTTAGCACTTCAGCCCCAGCTGCCTAGAGTCGTGTCTCTAGTCCATAGATGCATTTCTTCTCCGACTTCTCACCTAGAGTGATAAGACTGCAGGATTCAATTCCAAATTCCAACATGTTGTAGGAGGAAAGTAATAAATTAAGTCTCTCCTTAGGAAAACATTTGTTGACTTCCTAATATATACCTATCATATATTAATTAATTCTTCTGGATCCAAACATTAATAAGATAGCAAGCATTACCATCCCAGAACTCACAGACCAGGGGGCGCGCGCGCGCGCACACACACACACACACACACACACACACACACAGTCAGTCATACTCAGGGTCTTAGGAACAATACAGTGTTTTGTATATGCTATGTCCAAGATCTGTACCTACTGCTCACAGGGGTGGAAAGAAGGGAGTACTTATTCTTACATGGGTAAAAAATGACAAAAGGAATAGCTGTGTTCTAACATTTGTGGAATACCCATTGTTAGGGTTTTTATGTGGATGGAGACAGTATTTTAAAGCACTTAGAACAATTCCTAGTGCTACATAATTATTGGTTCAATAGATAAAACTTTTATGGCTTTGAGAATACATTCTAAATTTTACTTCTTGATTATCTGGTTTGGTATGATAGCATAATATGGAATGGTTTGGCATACATCAGAAAAATGTATGTTATCCTTCCAGAGGAGAATTTGGGTCTTCCATAAAAGCAGTAAATGTTAAAAGGAAACTAAGTAGAACATTTCATAGCCTCTCTTGGTCCAATTTAAATTTAATGAGCTCTTAGTAGAACTGAGTGTATCATTCTCATAAACTTAGAGGCACAAGGTTTACAGAAACTGCAACTTCAACATTCTTCAACAGTAAATATGACTACAAATCAGGGGGCACATTTATTTTCTTCCAAGGCTCTGGTCTTTTGCCATCTGCTAACATGGCATCTTGCCCATTTGGAACACTGTCAGGTTATGTAGGATAGAGGTGTTGCCTTCCTAATCTGCTCCTGACTCAGGACTGACCCAATTGCTTTGGGACATGGTGAGGGTAAGAACAGCAATCAAAGTAACAAACAGCACAGACGGTTCGGATTCCTGGACAACCTGCCCAGGACTCGGGGACACTGGGAACACAGTGAGCCTTTGTTCACTGCACCAGTAGGACGTGATTAGGCACAGAGGTGAGGCAAAGGGGATCTGTCCTAGTTAATTACAGAAGACATTCGGGTCTCTGGTTTTTCCAGAGTTGCCAGGTAGGCTTGGAGATACACAGTTACTCAAAACCCCAAATACCTTCTGTGTTTCTTCTGTAGAATCGATCAAGATTTCCACCCACTACCTTGGACAGGGTAGATCTCCTAAGGCCACTTCCCTGAAACTGTAATAGTCTCTTAACTTTGCCCTTACTTTACAATATTAATATGAAATAAAAGGTAATTTGGTCCTTTCAGTCAGTTAGCATGAAAACACATCGTCATTTAGTGATCACAACTATGCAAAAACTCAATATTCCCTTTTCAGAGTATCTCACAAATGCCAGCTGCTTTTACACTGATTTATCCCTTTTCCATAATCTTTGTGTTTTTTTAAATCAGAAGCCTATTTTCATTTTCTTCTATTTGTTTTTAAGGCGCTGTTAGATAATATTGTGTTCGGCTCCATAGCGATAGGTGCTAACTCCGTGGAATTGTTAAGGACATTGGGGAAAATGGGAATTCACCTCTTGGTCAGTCAGGCTCAGAGGAGAATGTTAGATGACTGATATCATTTGCTATCCTTATTGCCACATATATGTCTCAGTTATTTATTTTACTATTCTGGATACTTTTTGTGTTCCCTTTTCAATATATTATTCGTCTTCAATTAAATTAAAACTAGGAATTACTGCCGGGCGCGGTGGCTCACGCCTGTAATCCCAGCACTTTGGGAGGCCGAGGCGGGCGGATCACGAGGTCAGGAGATCGAGACCATCCATCCTGGCTAACACGGTGAAACCCCGTCTCTACTAAAAATACAAAAAATGAGCCGGGCGTGGTGGCGGCGCCTGTGGTCCCAGCTCCTCGGGAGGCTGAGGCAGGAGAATGGCGGGAACCCGGGGGGCGGAGCTTGCAGGGAGCCAAGATGGCGCCGCTCACGCCAGCCTGGGCGACAGAGCCAGACTCCGTCTCAAAAAAAAACAAACAAACTAGGAATTACTACAAAACAAACAATTACATTTAACAAAAGACTATTATTTCAGTCATTCTTCAACAGTTTTATCAACAGTATTGTACTTTTCTATCTAATCATCACCATTCTTCCTTATACTTGGGGTTTTACTGATCACAAAAATGTTTACATTCACACCTAAAAAATAAACTTTGTGTTTATCTCTGAGTTTTACTGAAAATTATGGTTTTTATTATTATTATAGTTTATTATTACATAATTTATAGTTTATTAATATTCTATGTTATATTAATATAGAATTATATAATTCTAATATATGATATAATATTATAATATTCTATGCTATATTATTAACTATGAGACATAATTGATAATTTCAATAAGCAGCAGAATTCGGATATGCTATTCAAATTTTTTTTATGAACTACCTCTGGCTATTCAATCATTTTATTTTTTTCAACATTTATTGCAGACCTGCTATGAACTATTCATAACACACACAGATAAGTAATCAAATGATATGTTGAGCATCATATTCAGGTTTTTATTTAACAAAATTTTGTATTGAAAACACAAAATGTTGTTTAATAAATGTTGATTAAACATAAAGAAATATAGAAATAACATGGTTATTCCGGCATGAATACAAAGTCATGGATATCAGAACCTTCTGACAGTATCACCCATGCATGCTGGATCTAGATTATTTTAGAATTCAGGTGTAATTATAACTAACTTCCTTCTAGGCTTAACTATGTGCCCACAACTTATTATTTACATAACAGATAAACCTAAAGGTTCACAACAGTACGTAAAGTTTTACAGATTCAATATTTGCAGATTAATATTACAGGAAACTCCACTAGCCCTATCATTTTGGGTTTCTGATATTAAAATAATAAAGCAACTTTTAAATGGCACATTTTTCCCTGGATGGAGCCTGTGTTCTAATTTGATGATTTACATCAGTTTATTTATGAAAATCTCTGTAAAAACAGTAATCATAATTATTTTTCTTTTCAACCCCAGTGTTTAACTCATACTTAAAGTATAGATACTGCATGCTTAGTAGTTGTTCAACCAATAAATAAACCAGCTGGAACACTTGGTGTATATGTTATTTGAAAAATAATGCTTAAAAAGTCTTAGAGGCTTATTATACATATTTAAAATATTCCAATTATTTATTTTGTAGAATCTTAGCTTTTAATTAGTGAAATTATGAAACTCTTACTGTTTTTTAACTAAGTTTTCTCAAACTAATTAAAGAATAGCCATTTATAGATATTTCATGAAGTCAACAGTATAACTATGTTATAAGGGGGTTTTGTTCATTTAATAAGTCAGCAGTAGAAGGAAGCGTTTACCTTATTTCTGAGAAACTGAAAATGTCAGAATCCTTTGAACAGTGTAAAAGTTGATAAAGAAACAAACCATTGTTTCAAGAAGTATACTGCCTAAATATACCTGCATCTTTGGTTTTATGAAAGCATAACACAATGGCCTTTTATTTTTCAGCAAGAAAAATTCAAAATTAATTTTAAAATATATCCAACCCTTAGTAATTAGATATTTTTGCAATCTTTTTAAAAATTAACATACATAGTAGTTTCTAAGAATTCTATAATGACTAAAAAGTAGTCTTATAATATTAAAAAATACATTTATGTGTTTAAAATCAGATGAATCACAAATGTGGCAATGTTTTAAACGTATAAGAAAGACACTATAACATGTAGTATGGTTGAATAAAACATGAATGTTATAGTAAATCTGAGGCCTTCATATTTATGACTATACTTTGTAAGCATTAATGCCAGTGGATTAAGCTTAGTAGGGCAAAATAATGTGATTAAGTGGTCCCAAGATAATCTTTCGTATAAACAAGCAGAAACGTTAATCTGAGAAAATGATCCTTTGCATAAGAAAATATCACTAAATGGAAAGAAATGCTGTTGATGCCAAATTAGTATTTTGTGACACCAAAATGACAAATAAAAAAATAAAGAAGGAGGGTGTTATGCTAATCTGGTACCAAATAAGTTTTATTTGTTTTCTGCTTTTGTCTTAAATATCAAGACCATGTAAATATGTTCATAAATTTATTGCTATCTTAATGCTGGGGGGATTTAAATGTATTTCATTTTATACGAACTACATTGTTTTTTGACATTTTAGGACATTAGAAGGTCAAAAATGAGATACATTGATCTGTGTAAGAAACAGGAGAATGATGCCAAGGCACAGGGGTTAGAGGCTATTACCTAGAATCGTTAGAATCCCACCTATAAGAAAAGGGAGGAAGTTGTGGAACAAAATGGTAATCATCAAAGTTGAGTGTGTCATTTGTGCTGTATGGCATTTGGTCTGCTACAAATTGTATGTTTACAACTTTATAACACAATTTTAAAAAGTCCAAAGTTGGACTTTTGCTTAGATGAGACTAGAGAAGTGGTCTGGATTTTGCAGAGACAGTATATATTCTGCTCTAGTGTTTTATGGCCTCTAGAAAAGTATTTAGAGAAAATGAAGACATTAGCATCAATATTTTATTATTTTCTCCCAAAAGTCCATTTTTATAGCTTATTTTAAGTATATTACTTATATTTTGCCACATAGAAAATTACTGCAAAACTCAGTGGCTTAAAACAGCAAATATTTATTATCTCACACAATCGGTGAGAGTTGGCCACTTCAGATTGTCTTGGGTGGGTGACTCTGGCTCAAGGTCTTTGATGAGGTTGTAGTCAAGATATCAGACAGGACTGCAGTTATCTCTAGACTTTACTGTTTCGAAGATAGCTCATTCACATGGCTATGAGTCGAAGACTTCACTTTCTCCCTGGCTACCGGGAGGAGACCTCAGCTCCCAACCATGTGAACCTCTCACGACAGCAGCTGGATTCACTCAGAACTAGTGATCAAAGAGAATGAGGCAGAAGCCACAATGCCTTTCAAAACCTTGCCTTGGAAGAAATGTACCCTTACTGTTGCTGTATTCTACTGGTCAAATCAAACAATCCTAATACAATTTGAGAGAAACCTGTACAAACACATGCATAACCAGAAAAACAGGGCATTGGGGCTATCTTTGAGGCTATTACAGTGAGAGAAAAAAGAGGAAGGAAAGAAGGAAGGAAAGGAGGAGGGAGGGAGGAATGAAGGAAAAAAGGGAGAAAAAGACGGGAGGAGGGAGGGAGGGAGGAGACTCACCCACTCCAGAATCTTCGTGATCATTTGTTTACATTGGACAAACTAGCATTTAGAAACTGTGACCACCATCTCAAAATACAACTTTATTATTTAAGGTTTGCCAAAGTGCCAATCTTTTTTCCATAATTAGTAAAATAGCTGCAGTCTGCTAAGTTTCTCATCTTTCTGCAGTTAATTGGTCCGAACATTTTCTTATTAATGGGACTACATTAAAAATCCTATACCTTGTAGGACAAGATTTTCTTTCAAAAGGGAATGTAAAGTTATATGGTACTTACATGTTATTTATAAGTTTAAAATGTTACTACTAAGTAAAACCTTAGATTAGAATAGCCAGGTTTAGCAAACAAAAATGCAGTATGTCCAGTTGAATATAAATTTCAGATAAACCATAAACAAGATTTAATATAAGTAAATACACTAAATAAGCAATTGCAATAAACATGTAATAAACTTTTATTTATCTTAAATTTACATTTAACTGTCTAGTATTTTATCTGGCAACCTTATCTTAAATAGCTGTCAATCTATATTTTGAGCAAACATAATGAAATTTAAAATAGTATAAATTCTTTCTTTCTATGTGTATTTTTTCTGCATAAACCTATATTTAAAACAATAAGTACATCAAGTAAAGTAGGTCACATTTATAGTTATTACTCATTAAATTGTATTTGTGTGTGGATGTGTGTATTCCAAAACTTGTGTAAGATGATGACAGAACAATTGAACAAAGATGTATACGTTGCTGTGTTTACTTGTGAGATTGTTGGTGTCCATGTCCAAGAACACGCATAAGGGCCCAGCTTCCATTTCTACAACAGTTCCAATTCTAAAGTCAGTTCCATAGATTGATTTGAACCACTTTAAGGCTTTAGAAATCTTTAAACCTTAAAGACATAATTGCTACTTTAGAATTCACATGTCTACCTATTTTCTTTGAAGTTTGCAAGCTGTTTTTCTCATGACTATTTGTGACTTGAAT
The DNA here is from genome assembly GCF_047675955.1 of Chlorocebus sabaeus. Lineage (NCBI taxonomy): Eukaryota > Metazoa > Chordata > Mammalia > Primates > Cercopithecidae > Chlorocebus > Chlorocebus sabaeus. The sequence goes on from NC_132925.1 coordinate 731,988, forward strand.
TTATTTACCCATCTTGGGATTCTACTCCAATACAATCTAGAAGAAAATTAAGAGAAATCCCAGGAAGTTGAGCTCAAGCAAGTAATAATACAATATAGCTTATCATTCATGCAGGTGTCCCGTACGTTGCTTTTTATATAGTGTTCATTTAAACAACCTGGAAGGTAACTTCAACTTGACCATACTTTCCTGTTGAGGTCGTAAGTGGGGTGCGCTGGCTGAGATAAGCAGTACACAGAATCACTGATTTTAAACTGGAAGGCCAATTTGTTAGCTATGCTCGTCGATCTAGCAATATCTCCCCAAGCCGCAAATAAATATGTGAAATGCTATCACTTTAACATTTAAATATTTAACAGCTGTTTACTTAACTCTAGCTCAAAACTCAGTTTGTGTAACAGAATGAGATCTTCGCACAAGACTATATGAGTCATTGTGATTTGAAGTTTGGATTCCAAAATCTTTATGTAAGAGATGGTAGTACACTGAAGCTTTTGAAACCCTAATTAACACCAAAAATTTCAAATATAAATAATTTGGTATAGAATTTGGCATTTTAAGGGAAAACATTTTACATAAAGGAATTACGTATGAATAACGATAAGGGCGATAAGTGAAAAGATACTAAGCAGTATACTGCTCTCTAGTTAGAGCTGGTCACCTCTATCTGGGTTTCCTATATTTGAAAAAACCAATACTAGTTTTCAAGTAGTACTAAGCAGGGAAATTGATATTTAAAGGAAAGAAAAACAACAGATGGCATGGAAGAAAAATTTTTAAATAATTTTAAACACTGTCCCCAAGCTTGCCAATGGTTTGGAAAGTATTTTTGGTTCCTTCAATTAAAATGTCACATGTGAATTTTAAACCATATTGAAAAATATTAGTGTTCTTCTGAATTCTGGACAGATAGTTTAATAAAACAAAAAAGGGATGTTTGAAAATTATTATACTTACTTGTTATATTAAAAATTCAGAAATTCCCCCTTTGTAAACAAAAAGGAAGACTTTACAATGTTTTTCACTTTTGTTTATGCTGTGAGTCTTGTGCTGTACTTAAGTGAATAACGGAAAAATAAAACAAAGAAAAAAGATGATATTGCTTCTAAAATATTGCCTGCTACTGCTGGGTGTCTACCCTTTTTCCATGTCATTAGCAGTTGTTTAATTATGCCAACAACATGTCTGCCTCTTGGATAGATCATTATGCCAGTTAACTTCTTTTAAGCCTTCAGACATGCAATTCATTATGACAACATGGGAAGGGTACTGCTGCCCTCTAAAATGTAAGTGTGCTCTTGAGTGAGCTGAGTTCTCTCAAGGATGTAAGACCCATTGCAAAAGGTTAAGCATATACAGTTCCAGGATTGGAATGACAAATTTTATGTCTCCTAAGAACTATAACTTTGTTGGATTTGCAAGATTTTGTGCAAGCTACAGCATTTATAAGACAGGCAATATTCATTCTTGAGAAAAAATTTATATTCTCTGGCAAATGCTGAGCAGAGATTTGTTAGGGGAGCCTATCAACTGAAAATTGTGTAAATATTGGCTACTTACGTTTTATCTAAAATATGCCGTCCTCAATTGATATTTTTGCAACAAAGTTCTAGAAGGCACTAATTTGTGCTGTATTTGGAAAATTGTATGTGGAATTGTATGTATGATCCATATCCATTTATATGTAACCTAACTTGGGGCCACTTTGACTTTTTAATTTTTAAGGTAATCAGTTGACACACACACACACACACACTGCACACATATATAATGGTAGCACGTATTTTACATAAAGTAATCCTATAAAAATTATACTGATGTCTTTCACTGCTTTACCTAATATGGTAAAGTCATAGACTGAGCAAGTTAAACAAATCAAAATATGATTATTGGTGGAGAGCAACTCACGTGTAAAAATTATTTTGAAAGATTAAATTCCAGATTGTGTCACAGGGTAATTTATATAAGTGTAACTATACTTGTAACTACATTTTCAAGTATATATCCTATAGGAATAATTGGATGTAAATTTATTAATTTTATGGTTAATGCAGAAACATCTTGAGTCATTTCTATTGCAATTTTTAGTTATTAACTATGGTTTATTTAAATATATACATTCAATGATTAAAAAAATTTAGAATCTATCTAAAACATATGAGATTTTCAGATAAGTGACAGTAAGCCCTGAATTCAAGGCATAAAGGTCACAAGATAAAAGGAAGCAAAGGGATTCTCAGAGAGTCTTTAAAAGTTGTGGTTTGAGAACAACAGGATTTGGGGATTTTTTACACTTCCTGGCTATTTAGTTGTGACTGTGTGTTGCTGCATAAATGACAATGGAGAAAGGATAACTTTTTAAAGGTGTTTTTCTAGAGAATAACCACGAAGAAACAGAACATGCAACTAGCGGGAACCACCATTACTGTTTATTTCACTTACCCACCTACTAATCTAGTAAATATGCATGGAATGCCAACTGCATGACAAGTACTATGCTAAGGTCTAGGCAATTGTGAATCAAAAGATACAAAGGTCACTGCTCTCAAGGAGTTTAGAAGTAGTGGGAAAACAGAAACAAATGTAAAATGGGATTCTGCTGAAGATTACAAAGAAGAGGTACGAGAGCTGAATCAGGAAGACCAGAGAAGGTGCCCCTAAAGAAATCGACACTGATGTGGACTATGAGAAGTAGAAGATGACGATCAATCAAAGAGCTAAATGATCTTCGGGCAGAGAAGCACGTACAAAGGTGTTCTTGCTTGTAGGGATTATGCCAAGCAACAACAAAATAAAACAAAACAACTGCATTGCTTGTACTCAATGAGGGCAAGTGCCTAGCGTAATGCAGATGTGAGATAGTCTACAATTTCTTGTAAAGAAATTGAAGAAAGAGCTAGAAAAATGTAGTTAATTATCTTAGGTCTATTTTTAATATCTGCCTGTCAATGCATGATGAAAGAGTGAGTTAAATCATTTGCTAAGTATGAGAATTTCCTCCTACCCTCTTTCTTTTTCTGTTGACTTGAGGGGATGTATTCTTCACGCTCCCACTGTGGGGAGTTCATCACATCGGTGGCCCCAGAGAACCTTGCCTTCCAGTATCCATGCCCTTGTGTCGTCCTCTCTCCTGAAGCCTGAGCAGGTTCTATGGATTGTTTTACCTAACAGAATGTGGTAGAAGTCACACTCTTCCAGTTCCAGCCCTTCTTCTTAAGAAGAAGTGGCCGCTTCTACTTTTGCATTCTGGGGAACTCTGAACTACCACGGATGAATCCTGTCTCTCCTGCTAGAGAGACTACCTGAAGACGGAGAGGATGGGAAATGATGTGGAGGATAAGCAAGAAATTCCACTAAACAGCAAGACCTGAGGTCCAGATATACAACCCCAATCAAGTCCCAAGCAAGGATTTTAGAAAAAGTACTTTATTTGAAAGGGGAGTCTAGGAAGCATGGTCAGGGGAATAAGGAAGTAGAAAAAGGAAGGGAAGAAATCTGTGAAGGGTGCTTTACTGAACAGATTTAATTGAAGGCAAGTAAAATACAATTCCTCTCATAGGTCAAGGAAACAGCGTAGAACAATACCTCACTGTTACCCCTTCCAAGAGCAGAAATGTGTTCTGTATCCACCAAATCACCACACATCATTGGTGAAGGGCTGCTCCTGGAATCACTAACCCTCTGACCCTTTCAGCTTGCCCTAACAAGGGCCAAGTGTGCCTCCATACCAGAACTCCATGAGCAGGCAGTCACAGGTATTTAAGGAAAACAGGGTGAGTGCTGACTAAATATCACAGAGCTCTGAGCAGGCTGCCTTCACTGTGAAACACAAACTTCACGTGGCATGTGGCATGTGACAATGTTTATTTGGCCTATTATCCCATCTCTAGCCTAGCGCCCAGCACATATAGCTGAAAACATGCTGAAAATGTGAATATTAACAGTTAAATTTGACTTTTCTAAAAAGGGTATATGTTATATTCAATGGGCTTGGTAAATATTAGATACTAGAACTCATTGGGATAAAATTGAAAATGTTGATTCTATTCCAAAAAAAAAAAAAGCCAACCAAGATCCCCTCGTCCTGCCAGAACTACAGATTTTGTGCTCGTTTTCACAAAGCTGGTGCTTGGCTGTTTTATATAATATTAAGGCACGATTTTAATTACTTGGATAGAGAAAAGTTCTAGAAGAGTCTCTAAGAAGGCTAGAATATCTGTTGTACTATTCTTCCTTTGCCAACATTCTGGTAAACCCATGAATAATATGTGTCAGTACTTGAACTACTTGAAATGGAAATGGCAGAAATTTAAGACAAACATTTCCTGGTCTTTAATTCAAAGCTTTTATTAAGAAACTGTTGGTCAAAAGAGTATCAGATATTTGGAAGAAGAAAAAAGCCCTTCATTCTTGAAAAGTTGTGTATTCAAAACCAGAGGGAAGAACGGTAGTTTTCAGGAGAAGCAGATTGACAGCCCCAGAGTCAAACACCTGCAGAATGAAGCTCGGTTCAGTGTGGAGCTATTACGTTTCCTTGTTGTTACATTCAGTGTGTCCATGTTCATTCCATCAGCAGTTGAATAAAAACTGTGTGAGTGTGTATCCTCCTGGAAAAGAGCAAGGGAGTCCATTTGCATCGGGAGACAGTTCTCCCCTTACCTCTTTTAACTACATGAAGAAATGCAAATTCAATGTCAAGCCAATTTTCATGTTAATAATAAGGGGAATAACTCGAAACTTCTTGCTCTAGGCTGGATTGTCTAATATCCAGTCACAGCTGCTAGACTGGCTTTGTCCCACACAACCTGACTTTCACTACTTAACAGAAAACTTCAATTGTATTGGTATCTGGCTTTAATTTAGTAAACGTGCTACATTTAAGGAGACAGAGGAAGGAAGAAAGAAGGGAGAGAGAGAAAGAATCTGAGATCAGGACATAGGGCAGATGGCAGTTGCCTTAGTGGTGTCCACCCCTTACTTGCCTTTCAGGAGAAATACAGTGAATAAAATGGCCAAAGACCATTTTCTCACAGGGCAGAAGGAAAATGAGTAAAGGCTCTGGATAATCCACAAACTGAGGAACTGAGTTACTAGTACTTTCAGGAGGTATAGAGAATACCTCAGAACTCAATTCATTTCTTATTGCGAAGTCGTATATTTTTAAGAATGATGGGACAAAAAAACCTAAAGATATGTTGTGTTCATCTGTGTCAAAAACTACCCCAGTAACTTCTCCCTCCATATCCTAATTTAATCAGGATGCTCTCAAGGATGTGTCCCATAAATGTCTCCAGAGACTTCTTCAGACATTTCTAGTTTTTTTGTTTCTCAAGCGGAAAGACAGCAGAGCACAAAACTACCATGCGTTATTCTTTGCTGTTATTTTAATGGAGATGGCTCTTTACTGGTGGCTCAGGGCAGTACTTTTCCCCGAGCAAATGCTATAGAAGTACAAGCAGCTCACACTACAGTGGTTCTCCTTTATCCATGCTTTCACTTTCTGGTGTTTTGGTTACCTGAAGTCTACTACTGTCAGAAAATATTAAGTGGAAAATTTCAGAAATAAACTATTCCTCAGTTTCAAATTGCATGCTCTTCTGAGTAGCATGATGAGATCGCTCATCTTCCCGGTCCATTCTGCCCAGTTTGTGAATCGCCCCTTTGTCCAGCATAGCCATACTGTATATACTACCCACTCATTCTTGTTATCGGAGCGACTGTTGCAGAATCTCAGTGTTTGTGTTCAAGTAACCCTTATTTTAATTAATAATACTTTACTAATAATAACTGAATTATTAGTTACTATTACTCTCCACTATGCTTAATTTATAAATTCAGCTTTCTCATAGGTAAGGGTCTTAGTCTGTTTGTGTTGCTATAAAACATTAACCAAAGCTGGGTAATTTATGAAGAAAAGAGGTTTATTTGGTTCACAGTTTTGCAGGCTTTACAAGAAGCATGGCACCAACATCTACTTCTGGTGAGGGCCTCAGGAAGCTTCCACTCACAATGGAAAGAGAAGGGGAGCAAGCATCACATGGCGAGAGAGGAAAGAAGAAGGAGAGGGGAGGGAGGTGCCAGGCTCTTTTTAACATTCAGTTCTCACAGGAACTAATCAAACAAGAACTCACTCATTACCTGCAAGACAGCAACAAGTCATTCATGACAGAGCCACCCACATGATCCAAATACCTCCCATCAGGCCCCACCTCCAACACTGGAGGTCACACTTCAACATGAAATTTGGAGGGGGCAAAAATCCAAAATGTATCAGTATGTGTAGGAAAAAACATAGTGTATACAGGATTTGGTTCCATCCATGGTCTCACGCATCTACTGAGAGTCTTAGGATGTATCCACTGAGTGTACGTAGGGACTATTTTCTAGTGCTGCTGCTACTACTGCTGCTACTATGATGGCTACTACCATAACTACTGTTAAAAATTATCCAAGTGTGTTATAGAACTTCAGGTAAGAGTCACTTAGGTCAGCATGCTTTATATCCCTGCTAAAAATGCCCTTTCTCCAAATGCTGCAGGGTCTACCATGTACAAGATAATCACTAAAAAAGTGAAAACACAGTTTAAATGTCAGCTTCAGTCCAGTTTTATTTAGTGGCCACCTGCAACAGGATCATCTGAGGTACTTCTTAAAAAGGCAACTTACTGGGAACTACGTTAGACTGACTTCATCACAATCCGGAATGGGGCTTATGAATCTTTCATTTAAACGAATTTTCCAGATATTTCTTGTTGAGTAGAAAATTTGAAAACTTCTGCTGGTCTTTTCTGGAAAAGTTACACATAAGGTTTTGACCTACTTTGATGGAACTTGAGGCAGAATGTTCATACACCAGAAACGGTCAAACATTTCTCCAAATGCTTTTAGATTTTAGAAAATATTATTAAAATTATGATGATGATGATGATGATTTTAGATAGAGTCTTGTTCTGTCCCCCAAGCTGGAGTTCAGTGGCATGATCTCGGCTCACTGCAACTTCTGCCGTTCGAGTTCAAGCGATTCTCCTGCCTCAGCCTCCTGAGTAGCTGGGATTACAGGCATGCGCCACCATGCCTGGCTAATTTTTGCATTTTAATTTTTGTATTTTTAGTAGAGATGGGGGTTCACCATGTTGGTCAGGCTGGTCTCAAGCTCATGATCTAGTGATCCGCCCACCTCGGCCTCTGAAAGTGCTGGGATTATAGGCGTGAGCCACCACGCCTGTCCTAAAAATTATTTTAAGATAATTATATGTATATTTAAAAACTGTTAAATATCTTTAAAAATCTAGTAATCACAAGATGCAACGTAACTCATAATTCCAAATATTTTCCAAAAGGTTTGTATTAGTCCATTTTCATACTGCTATAAAAAACTGCCCAAGACTGAGTAATTTTAAAGGAAAGAGGTTTAACTGACTTACAGTTCAGCATGGGTAGGGAGGCCTCAGGAAACCTGCAATCATGGCAGAAGGTAAAGGGAAAGCAAGGCATCTTCTTGCGTTTTCTTCACAAGGTGGCAGCAACAAGTGCTAAGTGAAGGGGAAAGAGCCCCTTATAAAACCGTCAGACTTCGTGAGAGTGCAGCCACTACCGCGGGAACACCTCGCGAGAGGGCAGCCACTACCGCGGGAACACCTCGCGAGAGGGCAGCCACTACCGCGGGAACACCTCGCGAGAGGGCAGCCACTACCGCGGGAACACCTCGCGAGAGGGCAGCCACTACCGCGGGAACACCTCGCGAGAGGGCAGCCACTACCGCGGGAACACCTCGCGAGAGGGCAGCCACTACCGCGGGAACACCTCGCGAGAGGGCAGCCACTACCGCGGGAACACCTCGCGAGAGGGCAGCCACTACCGCGGGAACACTCGTGAGACTGCAGCCACTACTACGAGAACAGCCTGGGGAACCACCTCCGTGATTCAATGACCTGCCACCAGGCGTCTGCCTTGACACATGGGGATTGTGGGATGAGGGAGTCTATAATTCGAGATGAGATTTGAGTGGGGACACAAAGCCTAACCGTATCAAGGCTTATCTGCATATTTTCACTGAACTGGGATTATAATAATAGTATAGTTATTTTTACCCCTTTTTTACTCAAAATATATGGTAAATATTTACAATGTTACTAAAAATTTTCCTACACACAACATTTCTAAAGGTTTTATGCCATTTCCTCAAAATTATATGCAGGCATTTAATAAACACCATTGTTAGATAGGCTTTTTTGTTTTTTCTCTGAGGTTTTTTGGAAATATGAAACATTCAGAATCAACATTCTTTATTACATACTTTTACTTTTGAAAACCATGAAAATATCATTATATACTCTTTACAATTCCATGTTACGATCACAGACTTCAGTTTACTAGCAAAAGGAGGGAAATATATTTTCTAAGTAGTTGATCCATAGAATAAACATATTTATTACATAGTCCAAGTAGATTATATAAATCATATTTCAAAATTAACCTTCTGAAAGTATAATTGTACAGGGAAGTGCGCATGAACCATCAAACAGAAGAAACTCCAAATTGTCGACATTTAATGGAAAGTGTGTATTTTCTAATGTCAAATGGTATCGTCACTTGAAATCGGACAGAAAACAAGCACAGAGAAATGAAGCTATAGAAAAACTAGGGAAGGAAAAAAAGCTGAGGCACTCAGTAATATTTTAGTAGATATTGTTTTTTGTTTAAAGCCAAGGCAGCTTCAAAATATTCTCCTTTATTTTATAAAAATGATTTTCCAGGCTGAAAGGGTTTTTGAAAGAGTCTTTCCAGATGAGCCACTTTCCAGAAAATTATCTTGTGTGTGAATATGGAGGGCAGCAAATTTAAACTTATATGAATAGTCATCGGAGTTTGTCTTGAGAGAGCTGCTCTCTGTACTTCGAATGCAGAGATCTGATATATCTTGCAATTGATAATGAGTTTTAATACAAGGAAATGACCAAAACATCCGCAGTGTGCTCCTGGTTTCCTGAGAGAAAAAGGTATATCTGAGATAATGAGCACCAGGCCCAGTTCACCAAGGGCAAAATCCCTACATTTGTCCTTCCTGGTTAAGGGCTTCTGTGACACCCCAGTGAGGAGAGACTGCTGATTGACAGCAGGTTGTTACCTACCCACAATTGTATAATTTGCTTAATCTACTTATGATCTCTATAACTCTTACTAAACAGTTCCATGGATATTCCTTTCATAGCCATTATAAAATGTAGTTGATCCATAGAATAAACATATTTATTACATAGTCCAAGTAGATTATATAAATCATATTTCAAAATTAACCTTCTGAAAGTATAATTGTACAGGGAAGTGCGCATGAACCATCAAACAGAAGAAACTCCAAATTGTCGACATTTAATGGAAAGTGTGTATTTTCTAATGTCAAGAATCCTTCCAAACATTTTTAAGAAGTACATACAATTGTTGGAACCAACTAAGACTTTCTTCTAGCTAAGCTGTGTGAGACCCTTACTCTGAACCACACTTTACATTTGTTAATCCATCTATTTCTCACAATAATGCTAAAAGGTAAACCTAATTACCCCCCGTTTTGCAGAGGAGAGCTCAACTCCAGGGTAAAGTACCCACGGCTGTGCTAGTAAGAAGTGGTGGGATCACTAGTGAAAGGCAAGTCTCAATCCCTGTGTCCCTATTCATTATGAACAAGCTGGACCCTAGAAGAAACATCAGCTTTGAGACACTACATTTCATACAAGGGATACATTCTTACCAAAGCAATTTATAAATTGTAAAGAACAATGGAAATACAAATTTCAGTTAAAGTCAATTTTTGAATGATTTTTCATTCACAAATAATAAAGAGGAATATCTTGACTTTTTCATTCATGTAATGAACAGGGTTCTCAAAAACATATGGAAATGTCCCCTTAGTAGAAAAAGCACTTTGATCTTACCAAATATATGTATTTAAAACTATGTATAAATGATATACAGTACATGTTGTACTGTTATGTATTTTTTATAAATTATATCCAACAATGAAAATTAAAAAGGATGAAGTGTATGAGCCAAGTTGAATTTTTTTCTCTCTCCTTCATTTTACAGGGAAACTAGACCATTTTACATACTCCACTGTGTAGAACACTAGAATCGATTTTTAGCATTCACAATACGCTTTCTAATGGGAAAAAGATGCTAATCATGGGTGAATGTAAAGAAAAAATTCATGCCTGAGATTTGCTACCCTGCATGCTGGGGTGGGGGAAGGTCTCTAAATTTATATATTTCATAAGAGTTCTCTTAACCAGACTCGATTTAACTGGGGTTTGCAGGATTTCCTAGAGCTGCTGAATGTGCGTGCTTGATTGGCAACTCTCTAGCTACAGTTCCTGCAGTTAGAATTGTATACATATCAAAAATCAGTCGTTTGTTCCCCGCAAAACAGTGTTTAAGTGTTTTGCATTGTCTATGATATAATCTTTAGATTTTACTTCTGCATCAGTGAAACTAAATTAGGGAGCACCAAATAGGACATTTACATTGAAGAGAGTCTTTAAATACTGGTTCAGCATCATTAGGTTGCTCATAAAGGAATCACGAATAAACATTTTAGAGAGGTTGAGTTTATTGCATATATTGGATATTTACAACATAGTAAATATTCCACCTGCTTATATGTGCTACAAATATATAGATGGAAAAATGTTTTTGACCCTGGAATAAAGAAGCAATAAACAGCTTTCCACTACATTAAGTACGAAAGTGAAGTTAAGGAGTCTGATAATTGGAAAAGTCATTTATTGAAATAATCTTCATCAAGAACATTGTTTCTATTGTAATACCAGATAATATAAATACCCAACACATCAGATGTTTGGAAAAAGGGTAGGTAGGTCTCTTTACAAGTATTCTTAGCCCTGGGGTTTTATGTTTTTCAATGCTGATAAAAGTAAAAGACTGGATAACCAAGCAAAAATGGGTTCTGGAATAAAGAATTGCCTAAGAATATAAGTGTTTACAATAAACTCTAAGTGAGCAATTAAAAGAGTGAGAAATTTCAGGAAATTGTGATGTTTAAGATAATTCTCACCTTTAATAAATTTTTATAGCTCATTGAGATTTTAACTTTCATAACTAATTTGCAGTCATAAAATTTATCTCCTCTTTTAATCAAAACTTATTTTTTTCTTAACATGGTTTCTGAAATTTTTAAAGTAAAAGATTTTTAAATCTGGCAGAAAAAGATGATGAAAATTTTAATTTATTCTATTATGTGTGAAAAGGTGGGAGTCCTGCTACGTTTCCCATGCTAGTCTCGAACTCCTGCACTCAATTGATGCTCCAGTCTCATCCTCTCCAGTAGCTGGGATTACAGGCACATGCCACTGCAACCTGCTCACAAAAATTCTAAACAATTGTCTTTGTGATGAAGTTACATGACTTTAAATATTACTGACATTTGTTGAAAGTATTTCTTGCATTCAATATTGAGTTATTCTGTTAATGAAGATATACAAACAAGATGAAATACTAAAAAAATTTGCAAATTTCAAATGCTTGCATTTGAAATATATTTTTATTTTCAGTGCTTTAAAAAATATTTTGACATGTTCAAAAACTGTGTGAATGCATTTTTATTAGAGATAGGTTTTAAAAATTTGTAATATACCTGTGATATTATTCATAATAAGCCAGGTTGTCCTGTGGTAGCATACAACCACAAGATTTGAGTGGCTTCGGATCACAAAGGTTAATTTACCTCTCATTTAATGTCTACAATGGCCACAGATGCCTTCTAGGGAAGTTGTTCTCCATGTTGCCATTTGGGGTTCCAGGCCTCTTTAGTAGGTTGTGTAACAGGATGAAACACTAGGGAAGTAACACAAAGTTCTTCAGTGCTTTCATCTGAAGGCGACACCTGTTACTTGCCATACAGCTGATCAGATCTGTCATGTGGCTAGTCACGTGGACTCTTCCAGTTGCAAGACAGGATGAGAATGAGGTCTCCTTGTACTCATAAATGATAAATAACTGAATATTGGTGAATACTAGCAATGTCTACTTACATGAACACAAACAGCATTATTTGTTCCTGTTTTTGTAGTAGGTTAGACAGTAACATAACCCTTCTTTTGATTCTTAATGCCACTTTTCTAGACAAGTTGGATAATGTATATTTTGATTGCTCTTTTCCTAGGAAATCTTATCATACCTGTTCAATCATTAATTTCTAATAATAGTCCATATTTGCCATCTGTGAAATTAATTACTATAGAAGATTTCATCAAACCATGACCTAAGGTGTTGTTCTTGGAATCATTTAAAATTTTGCTGGGCAAAAGCAATGCTGTTTCTCTTTTATTAGCTGCCCCAGGTGAATTGGGGACAATGATATGGCCTCCTACTCTGCAAAGAATTTCTATTTCCATTAAGCACTTTGAGGCTAGGGAAAGACATTTTATAAATCATTAAATTATTGTAATGCCATAAGCATTTGGGTTTCTAAATTGTTAGATTCAATCCCTATTCCTCTGAAGTCAAAATAATAATGTCGGAGACAGGTGTAAGCATGTGTGAGTAAGCAAATTCTTTCCTATGGATCATAGGGTGTGAAAATGAGTAGAGGGAAGATGAGACAAAGGATTGCTTAACAAATTGGAAAAAGCTCCTCTTAGCTGCAAGAAGGTTGTAATATGATCAAGAAAGAGGAGGACCTATTTGCAATTTTTCCTTGAAAACTCATATCTACCAATTATTTATCTTTCTTTATGTTAGATTAGTTAAAGACCAAAGTTGTTTCTGGTTTGTTTTGTGTGTGTGTGTGTGTGTGTGTGTGTGTGTGTGTGTGTGACTGAATTCTAATGTACCTGAGAATATAAATCAAAACTTGCAAAGGTTGGTCTTTCTAAATATTCCCCTCAACCCCTAATTCTTTGTTGATAGAATATTTTATTGTTATACTATTAAACCTAAGAAATATTTGTATTACTTTGATTTTCTCTTCCAGCTTATTTTTAAAATATCATAAAATCAAATAAACCTTTTGAGTTGGTAATGTGACCTGCCAAACATGTCATGGGCATGCAATTAGTCACCTTTGAATTTTAAAAAACAGCTTACCCTGATTATCCTCTAAATGTATCTGTATTTTGTAATACATCGTTTAGTAGTTACTATTTGGTACTCGGTAGGAAATAGCTCCCCAATTAAAGCTTGATTCCTGAACAGAATGAATGAATTGACTCTACTACAGATAAAGAAAATAAGGCTTAGAGAAATAACGACATTTATGTGTAGTTGCAGAGCCCAAAAAGTGCATGAGTACCTGTCTATTGTCACCTGGGCCATGCTCATTTCTATGCAATTTATAGATGGTTGTTTCTCCAAGACACTAAAATTGATGCAGAAGAGATTGTCTTTCAGCAAATTTGGTTAATATTATTCATCTATTAATTATCTCACCCGTTCATTCATTTACTTAAGAAACCTTTTGTGAGTAGTTATTGGAAATCAAATTCTGGGAATTCAAAACTGTCAATTTTATTCCTGCTATCAAAAGCACACACCATAACAGAGCTGTTTTAAAAAGTTTGAAGTGCTAACTGAAAAGTGGAAAGAAATAGGAATAATTTGTTAGTTTTGCAAAAGTTATTGGGTCAAAACTTACTTTAAGCAAGAGAAGAGTAAGTTTACTTTGTCAAATTGAAAAGCAGTTGAAGTTGACGTTTGCCAAAGAAAGCATCATTAGCATAGATGGAAGTGTGTGTGATGAAAACATGTAGGAAATCCAGGCATCTGTTCAACCTCAACTGATTGTGACTCTGTGAGATTAAAAGAAGGATGGAGATCAGGAGAGTACGGTGGTTAGAACGTTGGGGTAAGGTCAGATTGAACACTAATTTCATCCTTTACTGACTGCTGAATTTGCACAACTATATAACTCCCCTAAGTTCCAATTTCTTCATTGTAAAATGGTGTTATCTTTCCCATCAAGTGTATTCAATGTGAGGAATTAATTAAATGTAATTATACAGAATTTAGCCCAGTGCCTGACTCACAGAAAGCACATATTAAGTAATTTTTTTAAAGATTGAAAAAGCCTTTTATCACTATGACAAGAGATGATAAAAAATTTAGGAATATACATAGAATGTGTAAATACCATTGCTATATGTTATATGTATATGAATAAATACAGAAACAGTACATATTTATTTGTCTAAGGAATTTATTAAACAGGCAAAAATTATTCAACATTCTAGAAAACAACCTTGATGTAACCTTATCTTGAAACACTTACTTAAAAAATAAATAGAATGTACTCAAAAGAATATTCATTTGGTAGGATATTGCTGGTTGGTATAAAAAGGAAAAAAATTGTGGTCCAACTAGGTAAAATAAAGTTAAAAATGTTTTCTTTACTAAATGACATATTGCAGTGTTTAAGAAAAACATAAAGTATACAGTGCTTCACAAGTTTATTTCACCATGGAATGTTTTCATTATAGGATATTTCATGCCATTTTCATTGCCTAATACTTTGGAAAATTATGTCTTAGACATTTAGTGCTATCCAGCTTTGTTACTTTCAAAAAATTGAACTAGAATTAGTTTGGCACTGAGCTAGACTTCATAAATGTTTCATTTTATCCAATGAATGTATAGCATTTGACAGCACCAAAATTAAACCACCATAGAAAAGAGAAATACTTCGTTCTCATTATTTGTTTTATTATTTTTTCTTTTTCATATGGTGTCAGTGTTATCCATTCAATTAAATTTATAATTTTCATGCTCTTCTTTATTTTGAATCTTAACTTAGAAAAAATAAAAAGAATAAAATAATAAAATGCATTTTTATTGGTTCTCATTCCAATTTCTGAAACAATATATAGTTAGCAATTTAAAAATTAATTATCCTCCATATATTTGCCTATTGATTTAGTCATTCCAATATTTAGAAATTAGACAAAGTTTTTCTTTCCTCTACAGTAATCCTAGTCAATGTTATGCATTACTGTAATCCTATAAGGAGATTTAAAATTCCCGTACTTTTTTTGGCCAGTTCTACTTTTCATGCGCATTCCTTTCAGTGGAAGGGAAAAATAAAGAAAGAAAACACATGGTAAGCACATAGACAGGAATGATCTCATTCTAATATGCCAGTGTCCACATTGACTCATAAGTTCATTAAATAAATGAATGTTAGTTTTTATTTGTCTGCATGTCATGTCTGGCTGTGGTGTACATTATACCAATTCTATTTTGGATTGATTGCTGACAGAGAAATCATTCATTATGCATGTGAGGAATGAAGTCCCAGAGACGTGATTGTTTCAGCTTGACTCTGTGAATATACAAAAAGGCTGGAGTCTGTTTGTGCTGGAAATAAGACAATACATGTCTCATTGGCATGTTTAAACTACATACAAGTTATAAGCATATGTAGCATATTGATAGTCATCAATGCCTCCTTTGAGGTTTAGTTATGAGAAAATGTGATATTCAGTAAATGGACTAGTACCTAACAGTAGGTGTTCCAGTCTTGCCAATTGCAATGCCATAATTTGTTCACTATTAATCTGTTGCTGGATAAATGTTGCAACTGCAAAGACACAACTCCCATTAAACTAGGAGAAGTTATATAGTTACACTGATTTTGATAAATTCAGGTAGAAATGTAATGATATTCTATGGTTTTGGTCATTTTTTATTGTTCTAATTATATCATCAATCATAGTTCATTCCAGTTGTATATGTTACTGAATTATAACCACTGTTCTAAAACTCAGATTTCTGAAACTGACTAATGCAATTAATTAATAAATTGAGGGAACAAGGCAGCAAAGATGAGATCAAAGTACCAGAAGGTGCTTTACTTCGGTGACTCAGACCTGGGAGCAGGTTTCTGGAGCCTGTGTCTTTAAGACAGTGGTCGGATTCCATAGCTGCCCGTTGGCATATGAATCACATGATGGAGTGATACTAAACCCATCAAGTAAGGTGCCTTTACATACCGCTTTTAAAAGTTTGTCAGCAGAAATTACAACCCCATCAATACATGCAAACTCATATCTAATAAATTCTGCATGTTTAAAAGTTAAAAAAAAAAAAAGTTTGTCATTTGCCTGAGCTTTCACATAATCTTGACCAATCTGAATACCCTTCGTGTTAGTCCATTTTCACGCTGCTGGTAAAGACATACCCAAGACTGGGAAGAAAAAGAGATTTAATTGGACTTACAGTTCCACATGGCTGGGGAGGCCTCAAAATCATAGCGGGAGGCAAAAAGAGCTTCTTACTTGGTGGCAGCAAGAGAAAATGAGAAAGAAGCAAAGGCGGAAACCTGTGATAAACCCATCAGCTCTCGTGAGACTTATTCACTATCACAAGAATAGCAGGGGGAAGACTGGCCCCATGATCGAATTACCTCCTTGTGGGTTCCTCCCATAACAAGTGGGAATTCTGGGAGATACAACTCAAGATGAGATTTGGTGGAGATACAGCGAAACCATATCATTCTGCCCCTGGCCCATCCAAATCTCATGTCCTCATATTTCAAAACCAACCATGCCTTCCCAGTAGTCCCCCAAAGTCTTAACTAATTTCACCATTAACTCGAAAGTCCACAGTCTAAAGTCTCATCTGAGACAAGTCAAGTCCCTTCTGCTTATGAGCCTGTAAAATCAGAAGCAAGCAACTTACTTACTAGATGCAATGGCGGTGCGGATATAGGGTAAATACAGCCATTCCAAATGGGATAAATTGGCCAAAACAAAGGGGCTACAAGGCCCATGAAATTCCGAAATCCAGCAGGGCAGTCAAACTGTAAAGCTCCAAAATGATCTTTTGACTCCAGGTCTCACGTCGAGGTTATGCTAATGCAAGAGGTGGGTGCCAATGGTCTTCGGCAGCTCTGCCCCTGTGATGGTCTTGGGCAGCTCTGCCCCTGTGATGGTCTTCGGCAGCTCTACCCCTGTGATGGTCTTCAGCAGCTCTGCCCCTGTGGCTTTGCAGGGTGCAGCTTTCGGGGACTGACATCAAGTGTCTGCAGCTTTTCCAGGTGCACGGTGCAAGCTGTCAGTGGATCTGCCATTCTGGGGTCTGGAGGATGATGGCCCTCTTCTCACAGCTCCACTAGGCAGTGCCTCAGTGGAGACTGTGTGGGGGCTCAACCCCACGTTGCCCTTCCACAGTGCCCTAGCAGAGGTTCTCCATGAGGTCCCTGACCCTGCAGGGAACTTTTGCCTGGGCATCCAGGCATTTCCATACATCTTCTGAAATCTAGGCAGAGGAGGTTACCAAACCTCAATTGTTGACTTCTGTGCACCTGCAGGTTCAACACCACATGGAAGCTTCCAAGGCTTGGGACCTCCACCCTCTGCAGCCACAGCCCAAGCTAGGTATTGGCCCCTTTCGGCCATGGCTGGGGTGACTGGGACACAGGGTACCAAGTCCCTCGGCTGCACACAGCTCGGGAACCCTGGACCTGGCCCAGGAAATCACTTTTGCTTCCTGAGCCTCCAGGCCTGTGACGGGAGGGGCCTCTGTCAACATCTCTGACGTGACCTGGAGATATTTTCACCATGGTCTTGGGGATTGACATTAGGCTCCTTGCTACTTCTGCAAATTTCTGCAGCCAGCTTGGATTTCTTGGCAGAAGATGAGTTTTTCTTTTCTATCACATAGTCAGGTCGGACGTTTTCCAAACTTTTATGCTTACTTTCCTTATAAAACTGAATGCCTTTAATAGCACCCAAGTCACATTTTGAATGCTTTGCTGCTTAGAAATTTCTCCGCCAGATACCCTAAATAATCTGTCTCAAGTTCAAAGTTCCACAAATTTCTAGGGCAGGGGCAAAATGCCACCAGTCTCTTTGCTAAAACACAACAAGAGTCACCTTTACTCCAGCTCCCAACAAGTTCCTCACCTCCATCTGAGACAGCCTCAGCCTGGACCTTATTGTCCATGTCACTATCAGCATTTTGGGCAAAGCCATTCAGCACGTCTCTAGGAAGTTCAAACCGTTCCCGCATTTTCCTGTCTTCTTCTAAGCCCTGCAAACTGTTCCAACCTCCGCCTGTTACCCAGTTCCAAAGTTGCTTCCACATTTTTGGGTATCTTCTCAGCAAGACCCCACTCTACTGGTACCAATTTACTGTATTATTCTGTTTTCACACTGCTGATAAAGACATACCCAAGACTGAGAAGAAAAAGAGGTTTAATTGGACTTACAGTTCCACGTGGCTGGGTGGCCTCAGAATCATGGTAGGAGGCAAAAGGCACTTCTTACATGGCAGTGGCAAGAGAAAATGAGGAAGAAGCAAAAGCGGAAACCCCTGGTAAACCCATGAGATCTCATAAGACTTGTTCACTATCATGAGAAGAGCACAGGAAAGACCAGCCCCCATGATTCAATTACCTCCCCTGGGTCCCTCTCACAACATGTGGGAATTCTGGGAGATACAATTCAAGTTTAGGGTTGGTGGAGACACAGCCAAACCATGCCAAGCTTCTTCAAATAGGGCTGGTGCTGTATACACCATCTGTGAGATAAATACAATGTACCCTGTGTTGGAGCTTAAAATGTATAAATATTCCTGAATTTATATCTGGCTTTGTTATTTTATACATGCATTAAAATACTTTCCTTTTGGCTTACTCTTCGTTTGTTTGTGAGTTTGGTTTGGGACACTTCTTTTCAGATATACTTGGTTATGATATAATATGGAGACTAGGGATAAAAAAAATACACCTCTCAATGCAATGTGGGTAAAATTTGACTTATTTTCCATATCCTAGTGATATATATACACACACACACACAAACATATATATATATATATAGAGAGAGAGAGAGAGAGAAATGTAGGTGCAGATGCAGACTTATAAAATTTCAACAGTGTAATATTCATTAGAAAGATGAATAGCAAAAAGAATTTATCAAAGTACATCTACCTGTAAATCTATATAAATCTATATCTCTTTCTATTCATGTATCAAAGAATTATTTCAAAGTACCTAATTTATATGATACCCTTTGGAGGCTGTAGTATAGTTGCTTACGTCTTTTTCCTTTAGGTGTTATAGTAACTACTATAGACTTTATCGAGCCCCAATGTTCATATTGCATTGCAGGGTATAACAAATAGCTACGAGTACTAAATGGCATTGTTACTAAATGCCATTGGTATGAAACTGTGAATTGGTACTAAATTTTCTGTAAAAGTTCTTTAATGTAATAAGACATATACTCTATTGATCTTTAAGAGCAGCTACAAATTGTCAACATTATTGGAATTCATCTTGTGGTTAATAAATAAAAGATAACGAATAAAAGGTAATAAAAACATCATCATATTCCCACCACATCGTTTTATTTTGAAGGCCTTTTTATCACTCATTGCTGTAAAAGTATCATTTAAGTTCAGTTTCCTCATCTATACTATGGCAAAAATAATAACTTCTCCAAATATGTGGTTTAACAAATGAACAAATAAAAAAGAAGAAAGCATGTCAAGCCATTTTGTCACCCAAAGAGAAGTATATGCATGTAAGTATATTACTATAAAAAGAAGAAAGCTTAGAAAAGATATCTTTATTTTTTTCTTAACACAAAGAAAAATGTTCTCTAATTATCCTCCATTTCTGGGGCCTTATGTTTATGCTTATTTTTTCTTATGACAGTGTTTTATAAAGAGTATTTACATTTATTTTAAAAAAACTGAGCACGAAGATGCACTTTGTGGCAATAATATATGGATAATTTACCCCAAGATTTAACTTACCAAAACTTAGCGGTAAAAAAAAAAAGGAAACCTGAAGAAACCCATAAATAGTGAAATATTAGAAAACCTATCAAGGCAAGTCATTATATTAACATATTCAAAAGAAAAAGAAACATGATCATTTCAAAATAACAGGAAACCTATACGTGTGCAGTAAATATTCTTTGTAAATGGAGGCTGGACATCATGACTCACTTTGAACAGATACAATATAGACAAGTGGTGCTTTGTGACTGCTAAGGGTAAGTCATAAAATGAAGGGCTTTCTTCTGGCTCTCTTGCTCTCTTGGTTGCATACAATAGGACAAACCAGCTGACATGTTGTAAGGACATTCAAGCAACCATGAGAAAATTACCTACTGGATAGGAATTGAGTGAACACCAGCTTGCCTGCCATGTGAGTGAGCCAGGCTGAAAGCAAATCCTCTGGTGCAATTAAGCCTCCAGATGACAACAGCTCCAGTCCGTTTCTTGACTTCGGAAGAGACTCTGAGCTAAAACTGCACAGCTAATCCACTGCAGAGTTTCTGACCCGCCCAATATGTGAGAGAGAATACATGCTTACTGTTGTTCTAAATCATTAAATCCTGGAGTAATCTGTGATGCAACTGTAGATATCTAAAAAAAATGCCAAGACATGTTAAGTCCTAGTGATTAAGACTATGATAGCTGTCAATTAATAAATAAATAGAACTATGGAAAAGAATAGACAATACCGACATAAAGCCATGCATCAATAACATCTTAATATATGTCAGAGTACCATTGTGTTAGGCCATTCTTGCCTTGCTATAAAGAAATACCTGAGACTGGGTAATTTGTAAAGAAAAGAGGTTTAATTGACTCACAGTTATTCCGGCTGTAGAAGAAGCATGGTGCTGGCATCTTCTGGGCTTCTAGGGAGGTCTCAGGAAACCTACAATCATGGCAGAAGGTAGGGGAGCAGGTATGTCACATGGCCTGAGTGGAGCGAGGTTGGGGGTGTAGGGGAGGTGTCACATACTTTCAAACAGTCAGATCTCACAAGATCTCACTATCAGGAAGACAGCACCAAAGCATGAGGATTCCTCCCCTATGATCCGAACATCTCCCAGCAGGCTCTACCTCTAGCACTGGGGTTAGAACTCAACACGAGATTTAGGCAGGGACAAATATCTAGTCTATATCAACCACTATTATAGTACAATAATAAGAGTATTAGGAAAATTATGATGAAAATATAGAGAAAATTACTGTAGCACAATGCTTAAAAATAATATCTATGTGGCTTAAAGATTTAAAGGTAAAAAATGAAGCTTTAGCCGGGCGCGGTGGCTCAAGCCTGTAATCCCAGCACTTTGGGAGGCCGAGATGGGCGGATCACGAGGTCAGCAGATCAAGACCATCCTGGCTAACACGGTGAAACCCCATCTCTACTAAAAAATACAAAAAACTAGCCGGGCGAGGTGGCGGGCGCCTGTAGTCCCAGCTACTCGGGAGGCTGAGGCAGGAGAATGGTGTAAACCCGGGAGGCGGAGCTTGCAGTGAGCTGAGATCCGGCCACTGCACCCCAGCCTGGGTGACAGAGCCAGACTCCGTCTCAAAAAAAAAAAAAAAAAAAAAAAAAAAAAAATGAAGCTTTAAAACTTTAGAAAAAAGCAATAAAATGTCTTTATGACTTTGGGATAAAGAGAAATTCTTAAGAAAGATGATATTTCTAAATATCATCTTTAATTGATGATATTATTGAGCTTCATCTACAAATATTTCAGAACAATTTCTTTACAATTTCTTCAAAGCTCTTGGTAAGCAATGAAATTTGTCACCTATACTTTGAAAAACAATGTAGGCCTAAATAAATGAAAATTTTAAAAGTAAATAAATTAATATTGTTGCCCCAAATCCTAAGTCCATCCTTTTTAAATATTTTTCTTTTTGTGCCCTGTGGTACATTTGTGCCATCCTTAGTTGTTTAGAAGCCTTTTTTATTTAAAAGTAACAATAGAGAGAATAAGAGCAAAAACTTTGAAGTAAGCATAAAAGGACCAGATTAAGTCCCTTCAGGTTTTTCATTTCTTTATCTAATCCTCTTTCCTCTTCCATCCCCACCAACAACCTCAATCACATCTAAACTCCTGAATACACATATCATATCTGCCATTTTTTATGTCTATATGTGACTCAGATAGCTCTTTTTTGCTTTTCTCAGCTTGGCTGAATCCACTTGGAATTTTCAAAAGTGATTTTATCAAAGAGTATTGGAGAAATAAGTAGCTAAGTACAATGCAAAAGCATAATAGTAAATATTTGCAAAATGTCGATTTTTCATTCTAACATGATAAAATTTTACATTCAGGTATAAGTCTTCAGGCTTACTCACCGAGTTCTTTCCCCTCAATTTCTAATTTGAATTTTCACAGTTTAGAGCAGAAACATTCAACCTATTTTTTGATATTTTATATTTTAAGAAAACTCAGTACGTATACACATACACATACATGCATGTATATGGAAGTGTGTATGACTCAAACAAATTATTCACAAAGTAATGTGCATTACCATCAAGGATGCATTGAGTTTTTTTAATGTTAGTTATTACTTACTAAATTTATTTTATGATACAATTATAGATTACAAAGATCAGCAATTTTATTTTAAATAAAAAGAATAAGATACACTATAAAGGAAAACACCAGAGTGCATCACAGGGAGTAAGAGGAAATATAGTTTGTTTATTTCAGCTGTACTTTATGCATAAATGTATGTAAGTATGTGTGAAAGTATTACATATTCACACTACGGCATGATGTAAATTATCTGCGTTACTGTCGGTCATTGTCAGAAAAGTTTGTAAGTCACTGGTTGAATTTTCTTTGAAGAAAGCCCTTTTTCTTCTTTCAATCAGTTTTTGGCAATTCTTTATAGTGCTACCCTTTTTGTCCCTCTTTGGACAAATTTTACACTGCCTAGCTTAAGTAAATGGGCTAGTTCATGGTTGTTTACAGCCCTAGCATCCACAGGCCCAGTCTGAACTGGGGACAGGTCCACTTACTTTGCCCATCACCACATCACATGGCTGTACTCCACTTATGACAGCAGGGAAGTGGAGGCTGTGACCAGGAATTTACTACCATGGGAATAGCATGGCCTATATCCAAGACTGCTCCAGCTGGGAAAACAATGAAGCACCCGAGGCTCAATGGTATAGGCAGGATCAAGTGATATGGGCTGACCTATGATTGGGTAGGACACTGTGCACCCCTGGCCACTCAGATATGCCTTCATCCTTTTATGGTATTTGAATCTTGTATGAGGTCAAGGTACCCTAACTTCTTCCCTAGAAAGAGAGGGCAATTTCAACCCTTAAAGACAGCGGTCACTTGCAGTCTCCTAACAAATCTTAAAAAGTGTTTGCCGCACCCCCCCCACAAAAATAACAATTAAAATAACAATAATATAAACTTTACCCTTTCTCTAGTGGAAACAAAATAACCAAAATATAAAAAAACTAACTTTTCCTTGGAAATGAGGGAAAGCTTAGTTTTCAAGAAAATTTAGTTTTCAATAATTTTAGTTTCAAGTTTTCAAGATTAAATGGATATTGTAGTTTAATTAAGGAATGCTGTACACATCGCCATATACACAAATCCTTAGGATCGTCAAATCCTTTAGGCCTTCCTCAATATCCTATGACTCTCTTAGATAAACCATTTCTTCCATTCATCTCTATACAATCCCAAGTACTATCTTCTTTATAATCTTTATGAGTGTCTGTAACTTTATTCATTCATTTATTAATTTATTTGTTTCTAGTCTTTTTCAAAAAGAAAATAAACTCATCAAGAGAAGGTATTCTATTGGTTTGATAAACAAGTACATGAATTCCTAATGCCTAGATTAATATTTGGCACACAGAATAACTCAAGAAATATTTAGTACATGCATCACAATTTTTATATTTTTGTTGAGGCATAAGGGCAAAGTTTATTGAAGATAGAAGACATATACAGGAACTGGTTTCCCTTTGTATTAGGTTTTATCCAGCTATCTTAAGATATGTTTCTACTGGGAGAATTCATGTTAGTCAAAAGTATATGTGAATGTATATACATGTATCACGAGTTATGTTAAAAAGTGCATTTCACATTTTATTTGACCAATTATAGAAGAAATATTGTAAATATTACAAAATAGTGGGTAATAAAAATAATTTATACTAAAGTTTGAAATCAATTGGGATCTGGGATAAGGCATTTTATACCCGCCCATCCTATAAGCCATTGTATTTTGCTTTAATGTGATTTTTGATTTATTACTGAAGCACTGGATGATTAATTCAGAAAAATGATGGGTGATAAGAAGGAACTATTTGAAATTTTAAAATCGCAACAGATCATCCACAGTGGATAATTTACATGTAGATAATTGAGAGTTGGCTGAAGATAGATGTTTCTAATTTTGATGGTGTCTTTGAGAAAATAACACTCCTGATATTCGTCGGGTTGAAGAACCACTATTTTAATATAATTTCTGCATGCTATCGTATTTTTTCAGTCTATTTCACAGGAAAAGTGTCCATTGTTGTAAGATATATTGTTTAAATGGCTTGATGTATTACTGCCACACTGTTAACCTTCAAATATTGTGAAGACCACTGCCTAAGGGAGACTGAGGTCAAGACATTTTAGTTACTCTTATTTTGGTACTAAAGCTGAGTGAGGAGCTTTTAGTTTGATAGGCAAAGACAAAACAACACTGGCCCTTTTTTCCTACCATACATTTTCTCCTTTTGTTCTGTGCTCCTCACTCTAATACCAGTTAAAATATCCTGGATAAAATACAGATATGTGTGTGTGTGTGTGTATAATATATATATACCTATTATATATTTGTCTAAAACATATATATCATATATACTTTATGTATAAAATGGACATATTTTTTTAAATTCTTGCAACAGAGTACCTAAATTGCATGCACAATAATGATTCTGAACTATTGAATAGCTCTTGGAACACCAAACTGTATACTTACATATGATGTCACTCATCTTTATCTTAGCGTGGTAAAAAATTATACTCTGAATAAGCATTTATAATATTAATTCATTTGTTGCCAGGAAGAATTATTAATACCTGGGCTTCATAATTTCTATCATTTTCTTATAAACTAAATTAATCATTAATTCAAGCCTTGGGGTCACCTACATCAATCTTATTGTAAGTGTTTCATGATACTTTCAAAATAAAGTATTTTGACATTCAGAAAGTACAAGCTTTTAGCAAGATCAAGCATACTATTCATTTTTTTATTCCGTAGAAAAATTATATGCAATGCTCTATTTTTTGTTACATGGAAATGTTTTAAAGAAGAAAAATAATATGAATGTATAATGGTGTACAATGAAACACTTGTTGCTCATAAATATTCTCATCTGATAATCAATATTTTTATTCATATTCCTTATGATTTTTTCGTCTAAGCTTCTAGAGACTATTTTTTGGTGACCCATCATTTCCTATTAGAAAGCTCTGGCTAGCTTCTAGCATGTTTCGTTTTGAGAATGTGTGTCTCTGATATGTAGGTTACATCATCACCAACACTGCATTTTGTACATTCAGAATATCAGGGACCGTCTGTGACAACTCATCCTTAGATGTGTGGGACCTTTCTCACCGCTCCATCAGCCCTGAATACACGTGTGGGACCTTTCTCACCGCTCCATCATCCCCTGAATAGATGTGTGGGACCTTTCTCACCGCTCCATCAGCCCTGAATACATGTGTGGTACCTTTCTCACCACTCCATCAGCCCTGAATACACGTGTGGGACCTTTCTCACCGCTCCATCATCCCCTGAATAGATGTGTGGGACCTTTCTCACCACTCCATCATCCCCTGAATAGATGTGTGGGACCTTTCTCACCACTCCATCATCCCCTGAATAGATGTGTGGGACCTTTCTCACCGCTCCATCAGCCCTGAATAGATGTGTGGGACCTTTCTCACCACTCCATCATCCCCTGAATAGATGTGTGGGGCCTTTCTCACCGCTCCATCATCCCCTGAATAGATGTGTGGGGCCTTTCTCACCGCTCCATCATCCCCTGAATAGATGTGTGGGACCTTTCTCACCACTCCATCATCCCCTGAATAGATGTGTGGGACCTTTCTCACCACTCCATCATCCCCTGAATAGATGTGTGGGGCCTTTCTCACCGCTCCATCAGCCCTGAATACACGTGTGGGACCTTTCTCACCGCTCCATCAGCCCTGAATACACGTGTGGGGCCTTTCTCACCGCTCCATCAGCCCTGAATACACGTGTGGGACCTTTCTCACCGCTCCATCAGCCCTGAATACACGTGTGGGACCTTTCTCACTGCTCCATCATCCCCTGAATAGATGTGTGGGACCTTTCTCACTGCTCCATCAGCCCTGAATACACGTGTGGGACCTTTCTCACCGCTCCATCATCCCCTGAATAGATGTGTGGAACCTTTCTCACTGCTCCATCAGCCCTGAATACACGTGTGGGACCTTTCTCACCGCTCCATCATCCCCTGAATAGATGTGTGGGGCCTTTCTCACCGCTCCATCAGCCCTGAATACACGTGTGGGACCTTTCTCACCGCTCCATCATCCCCTGAATAGATGTGTGGGACCTACCATGTTGCATTTAAGAGTTTCTTAGACTTTATGTTTACAATATTTTGAGCGTTCAGTAGCAATATATTTGAGATGTCATAAGTAGTATTTAAAAAAAATAAAATTTCTTTGAACTATGAGCTTAGCTCAAAGAGGAAAAAATAGCAAGTTACATCTCTGACAGTTGTTTTTTTTGTTTTGTTTTGTTTTGTGTGTTTTTTTTTAAATTTATTTATTATTATTATACTTTAAGTTGTAGGGTACATGTGCACAACGTGCAGGTTTGTTACATATGTATACTTGTGCCATGTTGGTGTGCTGCACCCATCAACTCGTCATTTACATCAGGTATAACTCCCAATGCAATCCCTCCCCCCTCCCCCCTCCCCATGATAGGCCCCGGTGTGTGATGTTCCCCTTCCGGAGTCCAAGTGATCTCATTGTTCAGTTCCCACCTATGAGTGAGAACATGCGGTGTTTGGTTTTCTGTTCTTGTGATAGTTTGCTAAGAATGATGGTTTCCAGCTGCATCCATGTCCCTACAAAGTACAAAAACTCATCCTTTTTTATGGCTGCATAGTATTCCATGGTGTATATGTGCCACATTTTCTTAATCCAATCTGTCACTGATGGACATTTGGGTTGATTCCAAGTCTTTGCTATTGTGAATAGTGCTGCAATAAACATACATGTGCATGTGTCTTTACAGCAGCATGATTTATAATCCTTTGGGTATATACCCAGTAATGGGATGGCTGGGTCATATGGTACATCTAGTTCTAGATCCTTGAGGAATCGCCATACTGTTTTCCATAATGGTTGAACTAGTTTACAATCCCACCAACAGTGTAAAAGTGTTCCTATTTCTCCACATCCTCTCCAGCATCTGTTGTTTCCTGACTTTTGAATGATCGCCATTCTAACTGGTGTGAGATGGTATCTCATTGTGGTTTTGATTTGCATTTCTCTGATGGCGAGTGATGATGAGCATTTTTTCATGTGTCTGTTGGCTGTATGAATGTCTTCTTTTGAGAAATGTCTGTTCATATCCTTTGCCCACTTTTTGATGGGGTTGTTTGTTTTTTCTTGTAAATTTGTTTGAGTTCTTTGTAGGTTCTGGATATTAGCCCTTTGTCAGATGAGTAGATTGCAAAATTTTTCTCCCATTCTGTAGGTTGCCTGTTCACTCTGATGGTAGTTTCTTTTGCTGTGCAGAAGCTCTTTAGTTTAATGAGATCCCATTTGTCAGTTTTGGCTTTTGCTGCCGTTGCTTTTGGTGTTTTAGACATGAAGTCTTTGCTAGAGGAAAACCTAGGTAGTACCATTCAGGACATAGGCATGGGTTTTGTGTTTTTTGAGACGGAGTCTGGCTCTGTGGCCCAGGCTGGAGTGAGCGGCGCCATCTTGGCTCCCTGCAAGCTCCGCCCCCGGGTTCCCGCCATTCTCCTGCCTCAGCCTCCCGAGGAGCTGGGACCACAGGCGCCGCCACCGCGCCCGGCTAGTTTTTTGTATTTTTTTTTAGTGGAGACGGGGTTTCACCGTGTTAGCCAGGATGGTCTCGAATTCCTGACCTCGTGATCCGCTCGCCTTGGCTTCCCAAAGTGCTGGGATTACAGGCGTGAGCCACCACGCCCGGCCATCTCTGATAGTTTTAAGCAAGAAGAAGTAATGATAGAAATTGTCATTTACAAAAGCCCTTCATATGCCAAGTTCTATGTTAAAATCATCATTTAAATTGTGAATTACTCATTTATTTTCATATATTCCTATCATACAGAAACTGTTGTTGCCCCTGTTTTGGATGTGAGGAATTACAGCATGAAAGGGGTTAAGTAAATTGTCCAAGGCTACGTTGGAATAACAACTGGCAAAGTGATGATTCAAATATGGGAATTGAATCCATTGTCAGCACTTTAAACAAATAACTGCATTTGACATTGGAAACAATAAAGCTATACTTTATATGGACACTGGCAATTAATTATCCTGTCTCCTGTTTATTCATTGCCTCTTTTCACTTAGAACCTTTCTATCAACCTTAAAGCACACTCTCCAATATTGGAAATGTGCAAAAGCAATGAAAGGATACAACAACAACAAGATTTTTCTTACTCAACTTCTTGCCCCTCCCCTTTATAGCCACACACCTGGAAAGAGCCTCAGTCTTTCTCTCTCCACTTTTTAATATCCGACTCTATTCTTACCTTTATCTAATGTGGCCTTTGTCCTTATTATTTAACCAATATTTTCCTGCTATGTTCAACAATAATCATCTCTCTCCTTATTTCTCAGCAACATTTGTTGTGTAGGTAACATCCTCCTCCCGGAAAACCTCTTCTCTTTACTGACAGCCCATGTACCTAGTTTTTCTCTCCCATGTCCTCTCTCTTTCAAGGTTAAGCCTGTTCTATTTGTCATTCAGTTCTAGATTTCCTGCAAAGAACTCAAGCTTAAACCTTTTTCCTCACCATTCACCCTCCACTTAGACAAACATATCTAGAACTCCAGCTGCCACCACACACTTCTCTCTCTAGCCACATTCTACTCTTTCTGATATTCAAGTTCCTACTTGACATCTCCCTTTTATTTCTAAAGGGAGACTCTGACTCATCATATTCCAAACAGAACTCATCATGATCTGCCCTTACAAATAGTTATCACCTTTGATCCTGTTGAATGTACCTGAAGCCCAGCAGTCATTTTTTTTCTTCTTTATAAATGAATCAAGTCAATTAATAGTGAATCCTACTTCTTATTCCCCGACCCCACAGTCAAATGACCATCATTTTTCATATTACCTCAGAATGTGTTTTGAATCTGTCTGCTCTCCATGAATCTAGTTGAAGATGACAATGACGACAATAATGATGATGATGACAATGATGAGGACGATGCTGATTGCTAACATTTATTGACTTACTGACTACTTAGCATATGTCAGGTGCTGTAACGCTCTTACTCTAATGACTACTCACCAGAATCCTCACATAAACTCTTGTCATTCCACAATTTGTC
Organism: Chlorocebus sabaeus; assembly: GCF_047675955.1. Classification (NCBI taxonomy): domain Eukaryota; kingdom Metazoa; phylum Chordata; class Mammalia; order Primates; family Cercopithecidae; genus Chlorocebus; species Chlorocebus sabaeus. Next base: position 761,393 of record NC_132925.1, read on the forward strand.
CTCTACACTAAAGCCAGAATGATACAGTAGTGAGCAAAGTTGGTATCAAGCTTCTTCTCAGACCCATTTGATGAGTTCCACATCCTATTAGAATAAATACAAAGTCTATTAAAAGGCTGGCAAGGCTTGGAAGATTTCACCCCTGCCTACTCACTTGAGCCTTAACTCATACTCTCCCCCCACACCTCTCTCTTTGCAATACTTATTATCCCTTTTCTTCTTTTAATTCCCTGAATGTGTTTCACCCTGTGTTTATTGTATTTTTCTTTCTAGAATGTAGAATGACTGTTCCCACTGGTTCAGTTAACTGCTCATCATTTGTGAAATCCCTCTAGTTAGTCACAGAGTCCTCTGTCTACTTTCTACCCCACCCCCCACCCCTATGGCTTGATCTGCTTCTACTGGTTTCTTTTTCTCTCCACTAGTAACCTCAGTGATTTTAGGAGATGATGTAATTAAATTTTGTCTTCTCTCACTACACTGTAAGAACCATGAGATCCAGTAGACTTTCTTTTTTTGGCTTACCTTTCTCACAGATATCAGGATTCAATACACATCTGAAAAATGAATAAATAAAGAAAAAGGAAGAAGTAAAATATACTATTCTGCAAGCCAGCTTGGACCCTTACTTTTGCTTGCCATTCCCTCTACACAAAGATCCTGTGAGATATCAAGGCATCAGGTCCTGTAGATTATATGTCTTATTATCTCTTAAATCTTCTCCATTCTATTGTCTTACATTCAAACCCTCATCATATTTATCCAAGTTCCTGCAATAACTAGTTTGGCTGCCTTTGAGGTCTTTCTTTGTTTTATCATTGTTATCACAACTGGAGTGATTTTCCTAAATGCAGTCCAGATTTAAAATTGGTAAGTGGATTCTATTTCAGTTACCTGTTGCTATGAAGCAGATCTTTCTAAAGCTGAGTGACTTAGGACAAAGATTTATTATTTCTCATTGTTCCCAAGGACTGGCAAAGCTCTTCTGATCAGTTCTTGCTTGGAATCCCTTATAGGGTTGCAGTTAGATGTTGACCAGGATTATAGTCATCTGAAGGCTTCAGGAAGCTGTACAACCCAAAGTGGCTCACACATGACTCACTGCTGTGGCTGGGCGCTTAGCTTAAGCTGTTGACTGAATCCCCTTTTGTGGCCTCTCTACATTACTCGAGCTTCTCATACCAGAGCTTCTGGGTTCTAAGAAGAAGCATACCAACAACTACCTCAAGAGACTGAGGTAGAAGCCACAACATTTATTGACAATGCAGCCTTAAAAGGAACATGTTATGGCTTTCACTATATTTTCTTTCGTTACAAGTGAACCACTTGATTAGCTTATATTTAATAGAAAGAAACTCTAGAAGAGTATTAATACTGAGAGTCATAGTTCTTTTGGGAGCCATCTGTGAAGACTAACTGCTACAATCCACGTTACTTCACGTAATATACATCAGTGGCATTCCCTAATCCTGCCTTTGCCTATACCTGTAGTCTTACCTTTGACCCCTATTCCAACCCCATTTATTTATACATACACTTCGCTGCATGCATTTAGTCTCCTCAGTATAGTAATAATGTAGTTTTAGGCCACCATAAAACTTTCTTATATGCTCTTCTACAAGATGTTTTGTATTTGTTTTTTATTTGCTAGGTTTTTCTAACTTTATTAATTCTCTAAAATATAAATGTAGAAGCTGTCATCCTTTATGGGAAGCCTCTCTAACAGTCTTCCAGCTGTTTTCTATTCCTGTTGCAACCTGTGAATACTTGTATCATTGGACACTATAATCATTTAAAATTACTTGAGGGCAGCAACCAGCTATTAGCCAATTTTATATGAAGAAGTCATGGCAGGTAACAGGGCAAGAAATAAATTCTTGCTGAATAACTGGATAAGAAGAAGCACTTATTTTGTTCCTAGACTAGACACACTTTTAGAGCTGCTTCTGGTAGATTTAATTTCTAGTCTTTTGCAGTATACGTATCCCTTCATTTTATGAGCCTATATCCTTTCTGAATGATTCAACAATAAGCTGTGAATTACACATAAAGTACAAGGGAAGCCTGATAACTATCTATAACACACTGCCTTGATTGCCTGACATGAAGGCTGTTCTGTATAATTTCAATAAAGATATTTAAAACTGAAGATTGTGATTCTTCACACGGTTTTGTGAAACTGCATGTCATTACATGCAAAATGGAAGTTTTGCATAATTTTCAAAAATTATTAAAGCAAATCTATTTTCAATTTATGTAATATAATAGTTCTCATCAAATTAATATTGAGTGTCTAAAAGTATAACATTTGTATTAGTCTGTTCTCATGCTGTTATTAAGAATTGCCTAAGACTGAGTAATTCATAAAGGAAAGAGGTTTAATTGACTCACAGTTCCGCAGGGCTGGGAAGGCCTCAGGAAACTTACAATCATGACAGAAGGGGAAGCAAACACATCCTTCGTCACAGGATGGTAGGAAGGAGAAGTGCCAAGCAAAGGGGGAAAAGGCCATCAGATCTCATGAGAACTCATTCACTACCACGAGAAAAGCATGGCGGTAACCTCTCCCATGATTCAATTACCTCCCATCAGGTCCCTCCCACGACATGTGGAGATTATGGGAACTACAATTCAAGATGAGATTTGGGAGGGGACACAGCCAAACCATTTCCACATTTCTCTGTGGTTTGATACTGTGTGTGTATGTGTGTGCGCGTGTGTGTGTGTATGTGTGCGCGTGTGTGTGCGTGTGTGTGTATGTGTGCGCGTGTGTGTGTGCGTGTGTGTGTGCACGTGTGTGTGTATGTGTGTGCGCGTGTGTGTATGTGTGCGCGTGTGTGTGCGTGTGTGTGTATGTGTGTGCGTGTGTGTGTGCGCGTGTGTGTGTGCGTGTGTGTGTGTATGTGTGTGTGCGTGCGTGTGTGTGTATGTGTGTGCGCGTGTGTGTGTATGTGTGTGTGCATGCGTGTGTGTGTGTGTGCACACACGCATGTGTATCACTTCTTCCATAAATCTATAGCCGCATTTCCTACCATTAAAGTAACAGAAAAAAAATACAATATGTATTCAGCAAAAATGAAAATGATTATTTCCTATTTGATTTTTATTGTAATACAGCAATATTTAAAATGATATGTGCTTATATATAAAGTCTCAAATATTTTTGTTTTTAAAATTCAATAGCTTATGAGTTTTTAGTGTAATTTCACTTTTACTAAAGGAAGTAGAATTAAATAGTGAATTTGAAAATAAATAATATTATTCTGAGAAACAGAAGTGCAGATTTGTAAAAGAAATTTGACTACAATTCTCATCCTACTACCTATACATGATACATTAACAAATAAAAATTGGACATAGCGCATTTCTCCAGCCACAACATTGATTTTAAAAATGGCTCTTAGGTAGCGTAAGTCAACTGCTTTAATAACTATTGTTGAAGTGATCTATGCTTATTTCTTTTGAATAAAATTAGTCTTTTATTTTTTACCCATTTGAGAGAAAAATTAACTTTAAATGTTTAAATATCACATATTTTGTTATATAATTTCTTAAAAATATTTCAATTTAATTGGTCTTATATGGAAAAACAAAGATGCTTGAAAGGCATCAGATTAAGGTCACAGGTCAGTGTTCAAACAAAATAGAGCTGGGCTACCCAGTGATTTCCTGTTATTAAGCCGATAAATCAGAGAGCTGTTGATAGATGTGATCGCTGGGACAACATGTCAGTCTCATGAAAAAAGTGCTGAACAGACACAGGTCATCAATGCTGTCAGTGTCTTGAAAATAAAAATTTTAAAAAGGTCAAAGAATTGAGAAGACTATCAGTGGTGTTTACACATCCAAAAATGCAATTTTTATATGATTTAACTTAAAAGAGGGCTCCATAAGGCTTCATAATGCACAAAGCTGAGGAATTGTCAAAATGAATGCAATTTGTTCTAAAGGAGTACACATCAACACTCCACATCTATCCAGACTGACTCCCACGGGCATTTAAAGTTCATTCCAGCCTTCCAGTCTTTTGGGGTTGTTGTTGTCTTCTGCATGTAATTCAACTTGTTGTCAGCTCCTCATATTCTATTTCTGCCTGTATCTTCAGGCCTTATTCAAGTTCTGCCCCTTTTGAGTTTTTACCTGAGTGCCCCAACTCAACAAGCACCTCTTCCTTGAGCCAATAAAACAATGTCTATTTAGTACAATTCATTTTGATGTGTAATGGATTCACACCTACATGATTATTTAATGAATTCTTTTTGCTTTTGACAAGTATGTTCTGAATACCTTCCTCTCAGACTCTTGTAATAAACAAACAGAATAGAATTTCTGTCAGTAAAAGATTTACATTCCAGTGAATGATTTATAAGTTTTGGAGGTCAACATTTCCTTTGAGAGTCTGGCTAGAACAACAGCCACTTTCACCTGAAAAAAAATATATTCACGTAAAACTTACCATAGAAAATCAGGTGAGGTAATCATATAAGGGGATAGAGGTAATGCCTTTCAGGTAACATTTGTAATAATTTTGTAAAAATAGTAACCTCTTTTTCAATTAAAGAATGTTGAATGATATCTAGGGAGATACAACAAACAACACAGGTAAAAGGAAGAAATGTGAAAAAGAATGAGACATTGAAGGAATGTTAAATTTTTCATGTGGCAAGAGAGAGCTGTGAATGTAGGTTGCAGATGCAAGTTAGAACAAAGTGCAGATGGTCATATTTACTTGCTAAAATGTCTAGCCTGTTTTTGGAGTAGATGTCTTCCTAAGAAGATTATTATTTTTCCAGACCCTATGGATTTAACCTTGTTTTTCTGTATCTTTAACTTGAAGCATCTCATGTGTAGTGCTTTGCAAATACTAGATATTTAATTGATACTTGACTAAGAAAGAATGGAAGAAAAGAAAGGAAGAAGGTTATAGAGTAAGTTCATCTTCAGAGCTCTGAAAAGGATAAACAAAGACATAATTGAATTATAAATACTATTCCAGGTCGATTACATGTAAGTATATGTTATTTTAATAGGGTGATTGATTTCATGTCATTTTATAGGATGTGCTTTAAGTGAAAATATATTTCTTGTAACAGCTATTTAGTTTTGTTAATGCCACTAAAGAGGAAATTATAAATATTATAACTATACAGTTCTAGATTAATCTTAGATAATGATACATTATTATATACCAGTATTTAGATTATAATTTCCATGAGCACATAGACTATGTCTGTTTTATTCACTTAGCTCCTAGCTAACTTTCTACACATTTTAAATAATAGAATAAGACAGAATAGATCATTTATTTCACACATATTTATTAAGAGATTACTAAGTGCCAGGCCCCATTCTAAGTGGTAGAAAAGCAGCAATAAACAACAACAAAAGTGCCTCTTCTCAAGGAGCATATATTCTAGAGGAGGAACATGACAATAAGTAAACATACAAATATATAGTATGTGAGATAGTGACTGTGCCATAAAAAATCAATGTGTGTCCATTGGACATTGTCACAAAGATACTATATAACAATCACTAAGATTTCAGCTGTGCCCTACAGCAGTAAACCTGGATTGAACGCAAGTGTCCGGAATCAGCTGGAGATAAGCTGAAGTTTGAGTTAGGTGGCTCCACAGATTTCAGCAGGGCTCGCTCTTGCATCTGCAGATTAGAAACTGACTAAACTGAACTGGACTCAACTGAGACGGTCAGGCTGGGCTTCCTCTGCTCCATGTTTCTCTCATCTTCCTCTTAGAATCAACAGGCTATGGGCATGTCCTTCTCATGGCAATGTCAGAAATGCAAGATAACAAGCCCAACCAATTGGTGCTTGGAAAGCTCTACCTGCATCATCAGCCTAAACAAGGAAAAGGCTAAGGAATGGGGAGTACAGTTTGGCCACCAAGATGGGAAGATGGGGAGTAAATATTTTTAAACACTAGCTAGTTGACCATATAATATAGCACAGGGAAAAAAAGGTAATGTGAGATGATAGTTTAAATAGGGTAGGCAGGACCAGGTTCACTAATAAGGTGTTATTTGACCACAGAAAAAAATAAAATAGAGGGTAAGGCATGGAAATATCCGTGGTAAAAAGGTTTAAAGCAGAGAGAACAGTAACGTGAAAGGCTCTAGGAGCATGCTTGGACTGTGCAGGAAAGCTAGAAAAAAAGTAGAGCCAGATTTGAATCGTATGAAATGGAAGGAGAGACAATGAGGCCAGGGAGAGACACTGGCCAGATCATGTGCAGCTGTGGTGAGGATGTTGGGTTTTATTCTGAGCGAGATGGGAAGCCAGAAAATATTTTGACAAAAAAATTTACATTATCTGACTTTCACTTTCAAAGGATCACTGCCAATGAGCTTTGGAATCTTTTGTATTAAATACATTTCCTCATTGAAAAAAAAAAAAATCTCAACAAGGTAGTAAATGGTTATGGGTGGGGAGGGGGAAATGAACTGTATGTTACTTATACCTGGACCCCCTAGTATTTTTAAAATACCTCTTTAATAACATGCAACTAGTTGAAAAATTTTTGCTGATTTTATTCTAAGAAGATGTGAAGTAACCTAAATGAGAAAATTCAAGAGATTATAACATTATAATGTTAGATGTGAGATTCCCTAAAAGCATCACCATTAAGTCCAGTACTATAATTCTATTAATCCCCTCAGAGGGGTAAAGAAAGAGTATTCTCACAGGATGCTTTTTTTTAACTTTGCCTTGTCCAGGGGCAGTGGCTCCCGCCTGTAATCTCTGCACTTGGGGAGGCTGAGGTGGACAGATCACTTTAGGTCAGGAGTTCAAGACCAGCCTGGCCAACTTGGTGAAACCCTGTCTCTCGTAAAAATACAAAAATTAGCCAGGCATGCTGGTGGGTGCCTGTAATCCAACCTACTTGGGAGGCTGAGGCAGGAGAATCACTTGAACCCAGGAGGTGGAGGTTTCGGTGAGCCGAGATCACACCACCACAGCACTCCAGCCTGAGCGACAGAGCGAGACTGCATCTCAAACAAACAAACAACAACAACAACAAAAAACCAAAGAAACAAAACTTTGCCTTATCCCAGACCCTTCCTTTTTTTATTAGTCTTCAAGTCTTTAAAAGCTATTCCTCAATGTTACTCTTGCCCTTCTTTCCTAAGTCTAGACTGGAGATTTTACTGCTGAAGTAATTGCTTGTAATATTGTGGTGAATGATCCAGCTGTACTCAAGCTGTTTCTCTCTTCCCTTTTTGGATTTTGGTGAATTTGTCCCTGGCAGCTGAGGGGTACAATACTTACTATATAGATCCATCCACCTTCCTCTCTGATGATGTCAGAAACAGCACCTGTCTGTTGAAACAGTTCTCTTTTTATTGACAGAATCATGACATCCTCACTCACTTGCTGGACAGATTATTGCTTTGGGCTGCTGCTTATTTGAAGAAATAGTTCATGGATAAAATTTAGTCACTCCTCTGCTCCTCTACTGTACCACTGTTTAATCCAGGATGATCGAGAGATGTGGAGGCCTTTTCTTCCACTATTGGCATAAATCTGCAAGCCCAGGATTTAAGGGTCTGTTTTCAGTTGGACAGAGGGCCAACAGTCAGGCTGAGCTACTTTAAAATAAACTTTGGGAATGACCAGATGTAACAAAGAGCCACGCTCCCATGGTATCTTTACCAAAGGAGATTTGGCCACACCTAATTTATGTTCTTGGGGAAAAAATGGAAAAAAAATGATTTTATAAAACATTTCTGGAAGCAGCAAACTCCAAGTGATATCTGTCAGACACTGCAGATGAATGGTGCCCAGTGGCATTGTGTGGTAACCCAAATGATACCATCGAAAGAACCTGGACTTTACTGTCGGGCAGTACCAGGTTCATATTCCCACTCGGCTTACTGGATGTATGACCTATAACCTCAGTCAAACTGTCCAGCCTCAGCTGTGAAATGCAAATGATCATGTCTGCTCCATGGAGATGTTGATGAAAATAAACTACAGCGACCATACACGGCTTCTTTTTCCAGAGTTGTAAAATTAGTTCTCAATAAAGGTAAATTCTTCTGCCGCTGATCTTATATCTTAACTATTAACCAGCACCTCTATGTTTGTAAAAAGTGATAGGTAGTATTCTTTCACGTTCAGTTAGACCAAGAGTTGAAAGATTAAAAAATGTATTTTTCTTGCCAATCTGCCACTTGGGAATGATAATAAACATCATTCATTCCAAATTATAAATCAGATTATAATAAATATTTTTATGATTAAACAGCACCCTACTCCATGTGTAACTTGTACTCAAAGCATGAGAATATGACAGTTACAATGCTATAAAAATAACAAACTTAAGTTTTACAACAAAATACAGTATTTAAATGTTGTATATGAAACCATAGGGAATGATCAAATTAATATTTCTCTCATTCAAAAATAGGAAAGCCATTATACCTCTAGTTTCTCTGACAAGTTAATTTGAAACTATCTTAATAACATGTCCATTTTAAAAAACTTTTTAAAATGTAAGATCTAATTGCTCTTAATTTTTACTTTAAAATTGACACCTTTTGCTGTTGCTCAAATTTATCTACAGTCTTCAAACTTCTAGACTCTAATTCTGTTCCTTCCTTGTCATTGCTTACATTCAGTTTAATCATTTACCCCTCTTCCTGCTGTTCCTTATGTCCTACTACTAAAAAAAAAATCTCTGCAGGCTTTAAAAATCTTTTTTCTCTAAATTCTTCCATTTCTTTCTGCATTTTTTGGCAGAAACCACTGAGGGAATGTATAAATACATAGTGCAATACATTTAGCAATTTTCCTCTCACAATGAATGTCATTTCTCCATTCAAGAAACTTCTCAGCCTTTCCCCAAGTTAATTCCTCCAGTCAGATAAGTAGCTGCTACTTCTAAATGGACTAGCAATCTATAGTAAATCATCCCTTAACAATAATTGCATAGATCCAGATATTAGTTGATTAACAGTGCATTAAACAGTTACATACAAACAAATATTTATCTAACATCACACACTTTTTTTTTTTTTTTGAGAGACGTGCTCACTCTTTCAGCTAGGCTGGAGTGCAGTGGTACAATTACAGCATCTTTGAATTTCTGGGCTCAAGCAATCCTCCCACCTTAACCTCCCAAGTAGCTGGGACTACAGGCATGTCACCTCATCTGGCTAATTTATTTTTTGCAGAGTTGGCGTCTCACTATGTTGCCCAAATTGGCTTCCTGGCCACAAGCGATCCTTCTGCCTTGGCCTCCCCAAACCCTGGGATTACAGGTGTGAACCACCACATCCAGCCTAACTTCACACACTTTTAACTAGAAAGTTCCTTTAAAACACAGATATAGTAACTTCAATATCATGGTCTTCGTAGCATGGAAAAATGGCCTCTGCTGCATTAAGATGGCCTGGTTCTCACCTGCCTTTGTAGATATCAGGCAATCCTTTTGCATATCTTAACAAACTCTTTTTAAGGTTCACAATATAGCATTTCCCTTAGAAATACCATATGCAAAAGCAAAATAGGTTTTTTAATGGTATTCATGAAGCTCAATTTTAGTAGATGCTGGGAATTCTATAATGTTACAAAACGGTTCATAAAATATTGCCATCTGCTACACCAAGTAACAGTTCATTTTCACTGGTTTTAAACGGCTGTGCTTTTATGTGTTTGGGTTTGTGCCTAAACTTCAAGTTCCCTCTGAAAATTCCTTCTGACCTCTGCCTGAGGAAATGAGAAAATCTGCTTTTCCTGTCTCATTTTATAGGCTTCAGTGAGAGAATGCAAATGGTCCAAATGCACTCGGCAAAATTTTACATAAAAATCTTTCACATGCTGCCTGTGTGGCTGTGTTTATCATATTTCCAGCTTATACTGAAGTAACCACTTGTAAAAGAAATTGCCCCGAGTACTAGTGCTGAAAGCAAACATTTATCGAGTAGTGTGCAGTCAGCAGATGATAAAGGCTTTTATTACAACGGAGGAAATATTTTGCAAAATAAGTGATCCTGACAGAAAATACAGGATGGAATATCAGCCTCAGATTTGAAAATTATCTAATCCAACTACTTGCTAAGTGATGAAAATGAGACCCAGAGGAGTTTAGTGACTTGCCCAGGGTCTCACCTTTAGGAACAGAGTGTCCAACTTTGGATAAAATGTCTTTGTTGGAATTCAGGTCTTAAAAGAGTTTGCATTAAGTAATCGTATGCACTCTGTTGTTTTCAATTGTTTACACATTGGCTGAAACCAGCAAATGAGTGAATGAAGTTGGTAATTAGTGATTTGATGATATTTACTGGACAGAGCCAAAATAAAGAACAACAAAATACAAAGTAACTTTTTTAAATAGAAAAAGGTGAGAAGAAGGAGGATGAAGAGGAGCTGAGAAAGGAAAAGAGGGGCAAGTGAAGGAGGAGGGAAGGAGGCATCAGCATCATAAGTTATTAATTCCGACAGATTGTGTCCATCATCATTCGATATACTTGCCAATTCTTTTTGTTTCTATTCCTGAATATCTAATTAAATGATTACACATTCACTTTTCTTCTTCACTCTCTTAGGATAGTGATATCCTCCTCATATAAATTCTGAGAATACTCCTCTTTAAGAAAATGTGCTTTGCGCCCGTAATGAATTTTGAAAACCGGCCCTGCTCATGGCCTCTGTTTGAATGAGCTCTGGGTGTCCTCGCGTTCACTGCTTTTCTGTTTCTTAATTTTCTCATATAGACTTCTAAGGAGGACACTGTCCTACATTTACCTAAAATGCAGGCTTCCTTTGTCACATCAGAGGTTGTCTTAGTCCATTTGGGTTGCTCTAACAAGAATACCATAAACTGAGAGGTTTATAAACAACAGAAACTTTTTTCTTACAGATCTAGAGGCTGAGAAGCCCAAGATCAAGGCACTGGCAGATTCAGTGTCTGGTGAGGGCCCATGTACGTATTCATAAACAGTGCCTTCTAGCTGGCTCTTCCCGTGGTAGAAGAGGTGATTCACATCTCCGGGTCTCTTTATAAAGGCACTCATCCCAATAACCTTCCAGAGGTACCACCTCCTCACACCAAGACCTGGAAGTTTAGAATTTGGGCATACATATTTTGGGTGGGCCCAAACATTCCGATTATAGCAAAGATAATATTTTCACCTTATCAAAATATCAATACCCTACTGAAGCATTCTCAGTAAGAACGGATGCTTAGGCAGACATACTGCTTATCACAAGGGTCGTGTAACTTTTCAATTTCTGATTGAGGGGATATGGCAACACATTATTGAAAACATAAATTTTTTGGAGAATGTATGGAGTTATTAAATATGTCAAATAGCCCCAGCCAATTCATTCTGTTCAGTGGTGTGTGCCTAGGTGAACCATCTTCAGTGTTGACTAGCAATGCCCAGTGGTAGGAGATATGAGCAAGGAAATACGTCTCAATAACCTCAAAGTTTTCACTTCATGATGTCGCAGTTTTTGAAATTGATGTTGGCTCAGAGGCATGGTTTTCAAATGTGAACACTCAAACCAGGTCTCAAGCATTAGTATGCATTAGTTTAAGTAGACTGCTTTCTTCATTGCACATAAATGATATCCCCTGTATTGAGTAAATGGAAATTGTGATTGCAGGAGGGAAAAAGAAAGTAATGAAAAACTGGGGGAAGAAACCATTTTGAAATTGAATTTCCTGCAGGGGTATAGAAGCCAGAGAAGGCATCACGATGTTGGCAGGTTTGGGCAGCAAGAAGACATTGATCAGCTGGAACGGGAGAAGATGATGTGCATAGTTCTAGTACATTCATTATATATACATCTGTATGTTGATATGATTTACTGCATGATCAATGCGTATCTCAATAAATGAATGAGGACAATATGAATGAATCCAAGCATATGCCAAGGTAGCTATGTGGAAGCAATATCTCTTAAAGTTTGTATCAGCATCATCTGAGAGCTGGTTAGAAATGCAAATTCTTGGACCCCACCCCAGTTCCTTTAAACCAGAAACTCTGTGAGTGAGTCCCAGAAACCTGTGCTTTAATACACCCTTTAGATGATTCTGATGTGGGTTTAGGTTTGAGAACCACTGAGGAAGAGTGAAAAGAGCATCGCCCCACGCAGAAGTGTGACTCCCTGGAGCGTTCAGGGAGATGAGGTGATCGGATGGCATCGTTCACAGAGCCTGAAGACCCCCCCAAAAGTGGATTTTTCTTCATCCAGGCAGAATACAAACAGTTACTTGTTCTCAGCAAACGTATTTTCACTTGCCCTGCCTATGTGACTGTCAGGAGCCCCAGGGTGTCCACGCAAGACAGCATCAGGTCCTTACATTCAGCAAGTTGGATCCCCAACCAGAGTTGGCCTCATACATGAAGAGGAACCACCTGATGTGCCAAATCTTAAATAGGAGCTGCCAGAAATCCCTGCCAAACCACCCGCTTTGTTTCCCAGCATGTGGCCCTAACTCATAGCCAGCATAGAGTCACTCTCTGCGGGCATACCTTTATTTCATGTCATCTTTTCAAAGAAAAATAAGTGTTTTGCCCCATGGAACAATTAAATATTTCCATTTCAGAAAAACTGACAAAATATGATTGATATCAACAATTATTAGAATCTTACAATGGTCCTCTGAGGACTTGTTCTTCCATGAATATTCAGGTTTATTAGAGCTACCCGGAACAGCCACCATGACGATGTGTGTTAGGTACATTAATTCATGCAAAAACCATTAGTGTCTTTTTCTAAGTCCTTACTTTTGCGACGAGGCAGAGTTTCAATTTACTATAGAAGGAAAATGTGTCCCCTACAAAGATACTATAATTGCCCATTTTTAGTGCAATTTTCTTTTACTGATCACAGCCGTAGATTTTCCAAAAGGTTAGGTAACTGACTAATTTAATGCCAAGTATCTTATCTCTAGAGACGTAGGTTAAGAAATGTCACTCTGATTGTCTCCATGGCAAACCATGTCATGTATGGACAACTCCATCTCGCTTCTAATTTGACCCAATTTTCCATATTGCTTAATAAGCACATTACAGTGAATCACTGATCTATTATCCAAGGAATTCTGAAGCTTATGGGTTATCTTCCATGGCACCTGCTTTAATCAGTGTATTGCCTTGGGTATTATGGTCACTTTATCCTTTAATAAAAGAATTGTTAATATCTTCATCTGCAATTTCAAGCAATTTGCAAAATTGGGTTAGCTGGCTTTTATATGGGACTTATTACAAACTCAGTTACTTAATGTGATGTTTTCAGAAATAATTTCTGTGTTTCCAACATCCTCAAATTCATATTTTATTTAAACAAATTGTCAGTATTTAAAGTGGTAAAATTCATTTAGGGAGATAAATGGAAATGTGCGATTTCGTTCTAAAGTTATTTTCATGCTATATCTGATATTGTTTTATTGGCTGTTTTTTCTTTAATTTACAAAACTAAACTAATAGGAACTATAGTGCTTATAACCCTGTATAGTTAAGGATATTTAAAATTGTTTTTGGAGACATTTTTTCTAAGAGATGTGATACCATTATTTTATTGTTGTATAGAATAATTCTATTACATTTGAATATGTTGTTTTCTGTATGTGACATGTTAACTGTCATTATTATTATTATTATTATTATTTTTTTTTTTTTTTTTTTTTTTTTTTTTACAATTTCAACTTTTATTTTAGGTTCATGGGTTCCTGTGCAGGTTTGTTACCTTGGTATATTGTGTGATGCTAAGGTTTGGGGTGTGATTCATCCATCACCCAGGTACTGAGCACAGTACCTAATTAACTATCATCATTAATAAGGATCCGTTATACCATCTCCTTACAAGTCACATATGTAGCCAATATATAAATACTGAATATGAAACCACCATATGCAGAATCCATATGGTCTCTACCAGAATGTTAAAGTCTACACCACACATTTGAAGTTATTCTACTTCATTCAGGAGAAAAACTCTTGTGTCACGGAGGTTTGTTGTACAGAATAGTTCACCTCCCAGGTACTAAGCTTAGGGCGTTATTCTACTTCATTCAGGAAAAAAACTCGTGTGTCACAGAGGTTTGTTGTACGGAATATTTCACCACCCAGGCACTGAGCTTAGGGCTCATTAGTTATTTTTCCCGATCCTCCCCACCCATCCTCCACCCTCCGACAGGCCCCAGTGTGCATTGTTTCCCTGTGGGTCTAACAGTTCTCATCCTTTAGCTCCCAGTTATAAGTGAGAACGTGTGGTATTTGGTTTTCTGTTCCTGTGTTAGTTTACCAAGAATAATGGCCTCCAGACTCATCCATGTCCCTGCAAAGGACATGATGTCATTCTTTTTTATAGCTACGTAGTATTCAATGGTGTCTATGTACAACATTTTCTTTATCCAGTCTATCACTCATGGTCACTTAGGTTGATTACATGTCTTTGCTATTGTGAAAGGTGCGGCAAAGAACGTACACATGCATGTGTCTTTATAACAGAATGATTTCTACCCTTTTGGGTATCTACCCAGTAATAAGATTGCTGTGTCAAATCATATTTCTGTCTTTAGGTCTTTGAGAAATCACCATTCTGCCTGCCTATGTAATAAACCTGCACTTGTACCTCTGACATTAAAATAAAAGTTTCCAAAAAGAGGTACTACTTTTAAAATAATGATCCACTGGCATTTAAGTCTTAGTGCAATGTTCTAAATATGTGCTCTGAATATTTGAGAGGAAAAAAAATTGTTGGTAGGGCTACATCTTCTTTTTAATGCAAAATATATGTGCTTTTAAAATAAGCTTAAATTTTAATTTAAAAAAATAAGAAAAAAAAAAACACTTAAGTCTCTGTGTGTGTCAGCAACTGTGCTCAGGGGCAGGAGTGCTCATCCCTTAAACTCAGTGAGTCCACAGTTAAGTGGGGAGTCGACTCTGCAGCATGGAAAGCTCATCAGAACGCAGTAATTAACACCTCAAAGCCAAATACTCCTGTCTCCCCAAGAGAAGCTGAAAGTCGTGAATTTTTATTTTCTGATCATTATAGATTACATTTCCTAAAACCTTGAACGTAATTACCTCCTTTATAATACTTGCAGTGCCAAGGAACTGGAGAATTTGTGTAAGGTAATCAATTGAGATTTCTGCTGCTTTATTGTACCCAAAATTTTAGTGTTTCTTGCTTATTGTTTCAAGTGGTAGCTAGTTCTTTGTTTGGCATATATCTACAGGCCAGCAAGAAAACATTTTATCTAATTTAGTGAAAAATTTTTAAAAAGAATAAAAGGAAAATTTTCTACATAAAACAATGTTACTAATATTGATTATAAAACCCTAAAAGTCCTATTAACTAGGGACATTTTTTCTCAATCCCGTCACTGTGCAGGGCCCTATTTGGTCAACTATCTATGCTTTTCAGACTTTATGTCCTATTCCCTTATTATTTACTTAAACTAACTTAATACTGTGCAATTGCAGTCGCCAACCTTTTTGGCAACAAAGACCAATTTCAGGGAAGGCAATTTTTCCTCAAACGGTGGTGGTAGGGATGGTTTCAGGATGTATCAAGTGCATTGTATTTATTGTGCACTTTATTTCTGTAATTATATTGTAATATATCATGAAAAAGTATACAATTCTCATACTGTAGAATCAGGGAGAGCCTGAGCTTGTTTTCCTGCAACTAGATGTCTCCATCTTGGGGTGACGGGAGGCAGTGACAGATCATCGGGCATTAGATTCTCATAAGGAGCAGGCAGCCTAGGTCCCTTGAGAGCGCAGTGCACAACAGGGCTCATGCTCCTGTGAGAGTCTAATGCCGCCACTGATCTGACAGGAGGCAGAGCACAGGTGGTAATGTGAGCAATGGAGAGTGGCTGTAAATTCAGATGAAGTTTTGTTCACTCATCTGCCACTCACCTGCTGTGTGGCCCGGTTCCTAACAGACCACAAACTGCTATCAGTCCCTGATCCGGGGGTTGGGGAACCCTGCTCTGTGGAAAACTACATACTCATAGCTCCCTCCATAAAACGTGAAAAGACCTTTGCCTTGTGTGAACCTGCTTTGAAAAATAGTTGTCACCTGTTTTTTTCTGAGCAAACACTATACATCTCTGCCTTTTTCTAAAATATTTCTCATAGTTAAGGGTTGCTGTTTGTACTGAAGTGAAACTGTCTAGAACCAGATTACATACAAAATTTTGCTTTTTATAATTAAAATATAAAATAAGCTACTATTGCTTTGGTGTGCCCTATGTAAATTAAGACTACAGTCGTGGATCTTAAAATAACAACAATTTGTTAGATCAAAGAAACAAACAAACAAAATTTCACATTTTTCCTTGCTCACCATTCTAAATTCCATAAACTCTCACTAGACAAAAATATGGAAACATGGAAAAAAGAAAATGAAAGAACTATATGAGATGTCACTCATAAGATTTGGTTTGCATCTCAGCTCAATCACTCTCCAGCTACAACACCTTGAGCAAGCCGTCTTCACCTCCATCTCCTGTCCAGAGATTGTGAAATCAGCCCTGCCTTTGTTATCATCAGGGGCTACAAAAAGCATCAGGTGGCATAATCCATGTGAACCTGCTTTGTGAACTTCAAAGTGTTATATAAATAGTTGAAGTTTTTGCTGGGAAGGACTTGGCAGCCACAGGGGCGTTATCAAGATGATGTTGGAATTGCTTAGGCCTTTTTTCCGGAGAAGGAAGCGCTCAGACTTGAGCTCTTACGCACATAACCCTTAACGTGATTCTATATGATTAACTACCTTGGGTTGAAGTTATGTCACTTTTTAGGCTAATGATTTGTGGTTATGCAGAGAGATTTTCATCTATCATATGTAAAACTGAGGCACATTGAGTTATGACAGTGTTGAACAGCATTGGTTGCTTAAATGGAACACCTATCCTTTACGTAAGGCGAGTTGGGTTTTTGAGGATTTTGCAGAATTTCTAACAAATATTTTTTCCAAAAAATGTTTACTCAGAAAATCTCTGGTTATGTGATAATGAAAACTCATATCTTTGAAATGTCTTATGATGACATTTGGCAAGGATCAGTGAGAGTCTTCTCAAATATTAGAAAAACCAAAATAAATGTATGAGGGCAAATTCTAAAGGATGCTTTGTGTTCCTGTTATTTAGCAGTTTTCTGAATCTCAAAATGATAGCTAATACTTTTTCTCAGAAACAAAATGTATGATATTATTATTCTTTCTCTCCGTTGTCATGTAATGAATGGAAGTGCAGACAGGGTGCAATAAAGTCTATGAGGTTTTCTTTTTCCAAATTTTTCCTATGTGTCCTTGATATCTTTCCTAAATAATTGTTATCCCCTAAACCCTCTAAATGTTATAAGGGAGTAAAACTTCTGGAATACTCAAGCCACAGACTCACATTTTTGCTCTGTTTGTCTTTAGAGACAGGGTCTCACTTTGTCCCCCAAGGTGGAGTGCAGTGGCACAGTCATAGCTCACAACAGCCTCAAACTCCTGGGCTCAAGCAATCCATCTGCCTCAGCCTCTCGAGTGGCTAGCACTGCAGGTGTGTGCCACTATACCTGGCTAATTTTTTAATTTTATTTTTTTTGTAGAGACAGTGTCTCTCTTTGTTCCCAGACTGATCTCTAACTCCTGACCCCAAGCAATTCTCCTGCTTCAGCCTCCCAAAGTGCAGGGATTACAAGAGTGAGCCACTGCACCCAGCAAGACTCACATATTTTTCTGCTTTCTATTCTATCACATCTTTTTTATGATAATAGACCTCAGTGACGTAATCTATGGGCTTAAAAGGGGAAAAAGAATGTAAAACTGTTAAAAAAATAGAGGAACCAATGTAATAGCTTACTATCTTTAAAAGTGTTATTCTGATAAAAATATGTAGATTTTCTATTTCAACAATAAATCAAACTTCTAATACTTTAGTAAAACTTCTCACATGGAGCTTCTGTTTAAGTTTTTAAAATAAGCTCAGTGGTCCAGGAAATAACACTCCAAACACCAGTAGTCATAATACTTTCTCTCCGACTCATATGATCAGGGCAGAAGTTCGAGCCTAGTTTACTTAGGTTCTCTGTTTAGAGTCCTAGAAGGCTGCACTCTAGGGGAAATCCAGCTGCAGCTACAGACTCATCAGAGACTCATCAGATCTCCACGGGTGAAAGATCTTCCTAGTTCCCTCAGGTTGTTGAAAGAATTCATCTCTTTGCAGTTGTGGGACTAAATTCCCCATTTTCTTGCTGGCTGACTGCTCCTAGAAACTGCCCACAATTCCACATGACTATCTCTGTGGACCCTTTCACAATCTGGTAGCTCGCATCCTCAACACCAGCAGGAGAGACTCTCTCTGAGTTTAGCCTGGTCAGATAGAGAGTTATACAATGTACAGCAATCACAGAAGTGACATCATTACCTTTGCCATATTCTACCATTAGAAGCAAGTCTCAGACCACACTCACACTTAAGGAGAGAGGATTACACAACCATATAAACCCTGGGAGTCAGGGATCATCAGGGTCAACTTAGGTCCTTTCTGCCTCAAAGTGAAAGTGTTTGCATTAGTTTTCTATTGCCGCATAACAAGTGACCCAAATTAGCAGCTGAAAATGCAAACGTATGACCTCACAGATTCTGTGGGTCAGAATTTTTTCACAGCATCACTGAATTCTTTGCCCAGGAGTTTACTTGGAAGACCTCAAGGGGTTCTTTGGGGCTACTATCTTATGACCTCTTGGCTGTCTTCCACGTCCATTCAGAACATTGACAGAATTTAGTTCCCTGTGGTTGTAGGACTGATGTTCTTGTTTTCTCGCTGGCTGTTGAGCTGGACAGTTCTCTGCTGTTAGAGAAGACCTGCCATTGCCTGCCATGTGGTCCTCTCCACAGCATATCAGTTGCTCCTTCAAGACCAGGAGGGGTACATCTCTGCTACTTTGAATCTCTGCTCCTCTGCCACTGACTTCTAGACCCAGATTTAAAGGGCTCATGTGATAAGGTCCATCCTATCTAAATACTCTCCCTTTAATTATATCTCCCCAAATCCTTTTTTTCCATGTGAAAGAATAAAATCCCTGGAGTGATATCCCACCATACCCATGGGGGGCAGATGTCTTGGAGGCCACTTGAGAATTCACGGGGTCTAGGATAAAGGACATACACACAGAAAGGGTGTGTCAGGAATTTGCCTTTAAAATCCTAGAATTGCTTTTATTGAAATCACCCACATACAAAGTTAGAAAATCAAGTTTACTATGGAAATTGTAGCCTTTGTCCTACTACCTAGAAGGACAATTTTGTGGTATTTATTTTTGTGCAGTTCTTACTTTTCTTCTTCTTTCTCTATTTGGTGAGAGGGCAAAATCTGATGATTATGGGAGGCTGAAGCAGCAGCATCGCTTGAACCCGGGAGGTGGAGGTTGCAGTGAGCCAAGACTGCACCACTGCATTCCAGCTTGGGCGACAGAGTAAGACTCTCTCCAACAAAAACAAAACAAAACAAAACAAAAAAAATTAATGATTAGAACACTGGTACTGACTTCTTTTTTTTTTTTTTTTTTGGCCTCTTTTAGGTTTTGTCACAACCTAAAACATTTCTCAGTGACTCTAAAGAAAAAATATTTGTAATGAATGGGTTTTATGAGAGATAAGAACTTATACTCTGTTCATTGCTGAAATGGGAAATTACCTGTCCTTACCTTAAAAATATCAGGATAAATGGAAGCCACAGATATAGGAGGAAGGGCACTCAACCAGAAGAGGAGAGCCTAGAGTTCTGATCCCGACAGCCTGAGCAAGCCGAATATTTTTGGCAGAATCTTAAAGTGTCTGGGCTCCAGTTTTCTCATGTACAAAATTACAAAGTTAAACCACACAGTGAATTCTCATCCAGCTTTAAAATTTTATGATTTTGTGGTTCCAAAGTGAAGTAAGTATGTAGTAAGAAGTTTTCACCAAACATAGTCATTAGCAAATGCATACACTCATGAATAATTGAAAAATTGTTTTATTTATAGCTTCTTCTCACATGGCCATTTGAGTTCAAAATTTTATTTGAGTTATTGTTACTTTGAGGAAAATAATTGTATTAAATGATAATTTTTAACTTTTATATATGTAAATCTAGGTGAATTAAATTATAAAAGCTGTCAAAAGTACATAAAGATATATGGTTTTAAATAAAAAAAGATATTCTAAATATTCTTTTATAAACATTTAGTGTTTTAGTTAATGAGGTATTTTTATACTTATTGAATTAGAGAGAAAATATACCTGAAACAAAAAGCCTTTCAATAAATATTTTTTCTTCAAAGTTTTCAAAATGAACACATTAGGACATGCCTCAAATTGAAATGAGTATTTCCAAAATAAAACAATAGTATATTATTTGCCCTGCTCATCTGTGATTATCCTGGGCTGCTGTTTAAAGATTTTCTTTAAAAAAGGAATACTCTCCTAAATGCCAAGTGCTTTTGCTTGCGTTATGTCCACCCTTTTTGGTGTGGAAGGCTTTTGTTCCTTAAAATGTCACAATCTTTTCTACCTTCCACCTCCTCCTTTTTATGAAGAAAGAAATTATTTATCTGTTTTCTCACGGCGAAAGGATGGATCCCCATCACCAAAGTTAAAGAAAATCAGGATTGGTGCCCATCCTCACTGTCACAACCTAAAACATTTCTCAGTGGGATTGTGTGACAGTAACGATCCAATTTCAGATCAATGCTGAACACTTTGGCAGAGTTGGCTGTAGGATGAATAGTCTTCTCTCCTTTTGGGTCAATGGAACCCCAATAGTTCTGATTTTTACAAATCTGTTTGGTTTCCTAGTGTTAGTAGTGTCTATTGTTAGTAAGTTTTAATAGCAAAGCAAAATGCGTATTATTTGACACGAAGAAAAAAAGTTTACATTTTGCCAGAAGGACTCTCTATACTGAGGTTAAGAGTTATTCTAGAGTGCTCACAGTTCAGGACTGTGAGAAATGATGCAAGTAACTCTTGTCACTCTAATATGTCGTCATGATAAAATTGTACGTGGAAAAAGGACACACATTTTTATGTTTTTTTAATTTAAAAAAATACAACCCCAAACTTGAGAAAATCCCAGAATGAGGACCACAGACAGAAACTGTCAGATTTAAGACAAGAAAGTGTGGAATGTCAACCGCATTAGTTATGTGTCTCTGAGCTTTCTTATGGCTTATATCCTGTAGTCTACATTTTTATTCAGGGTTATTTAAAGCTTTAAAAATCAATAAATTAAAAATAACAGACAAAAGAAGATTGAATAGGACAACTCCCCTAATTAAAAGGCAAATAGTATAGAATCAATTCATTTGATCCTCAATAAAGATTAATTTTGTGTGTGTGGGGGCGGGGGGGGGAGACGATGGAGTCTGGCTCTGTGGCCCGGGCTGGAGCGAGCGGCGCCATCTTGGCTCACTGCAAGCTCCGCCCCCCGGGTTCCCGCCATTCTCCTGCCTCAGCCTCCCGAGGAGCTGGGACCACAGGCGCCGCCACCACGCCCGGCTCATTTTTTGTATTTTTAGTAGAGACGGGGTTTCACCGTGTTAGCCAGGATGGTCTCCATCTCCTGACCTCGTGATCCCCCCGCCTCGGCCTCCCAAAGTGCTGGGATTACAGGCCTGAGCCACCGCGACCGGCTCATTTTTTGTATTTTTAGTAGAGACGGGGTTTCACCGTGTTGGCCAGGCCAGGCTGGTTTTGAACTCCTGACCTCATGATCGGAGCTCCCAAAGTGCTGGGATTGCAGGCCTGAGCCAAGGCGCCAGGACTAAGATCAAATTTTTAAAAAAGTAAAAGATATCATCGCATCAGCTGCAGCAGCGTATGATCTCCCTTACCGCATTCAACGCTCAGTCTTCCCCAATCTTGTAAATTTATACTTGCATGCACGTACAATGACTCATTCTACTTATAAATCCGAAGTAGTTAACAATTAGGTTGAATGAGAGAGATTGAGTTAGCAAAGGAACTTGGAAGTTACTGGAGAACTAGCTGCATTGTGTATGAATTGCAGAATGCATTAGATAAAAAGGAAATCAGAAATGTGCTGCCTGGCATTGACTCCTTTAAGCAACTCCTGGTATGTATGACATTAACAGAATGATATTCTACCTTTGTTTTGCCCTTGTTTAGGCATTATTACATTGGAAAGCTACACCTATATTGAAAATTTTCTTAAGAAAATGCATGCATTACAGTCAAACATTGCTTCCTTCTGGAAGGAGAATTTGAGCTTTCGAATTATATTTTTATTCTTATATTCTCCCCTTTATTCCCTCTCACCAGTACTTTGTAAGTTGTGGGGCTGGAGACTGATAATGAAACAAACAAGCCAGGTGCAGTGGCTCACACCTATAATCCCAGCACTTTGGGAGGCCAAGGCAGAAGGATCACCTGCGGTCAGGAGTTCAAGACCAGCCTGGCCAACATGGGAAAACCCAGTCACTACTAAAAATACAAACAAACAAACAAATTAGCTGGGTGTGGTGCATGGTGGTGGGCGCCTGTAGTCCCAGCTACTCTGGAGGCTGAGGCAGGAGGATCACTTGAACCCAGGGAGGCGGAGATTACAGTGAGCTGAGATAGCGCCACTGCACTCCAGCCTGGGCGACAGAGTGAGACGCCACCTCAAAAACAAACAAACACTCCCAAAACTTAATCTAGCGCTGTTAACTGTTATTAGCACATTTAAAATATAGGCTCAATAATAAAAGCAGTTTCAATTTTGGGCTATATTAGGCTTTTAAAATTACCTGTTTAATTTTATCAATCTGGCTTCAATATTTGTTATTGAGAATAGATGAGAATTAGCTTTGTTGACTAAAACAATCTGCCTGGTGTATTAAAGATGTTAGATATGACCTGTTTATGTGTTTGCGCCTTTTGACCACGCATGTTCTTTCATAGACTCTTCCCATAGTCCGTTTGCTTTCTAGGGCAGCACTAAAAATTATTTTGAAGGTCATCCTTCACTTCAGGTTTCCAGGAAACTCACTGCACATGTTCTGTCTTAGATGGCAAAATTGTCACAAATAAGAACTTTGACATTTAGTTTTCAAAAGGGCATAAAGAAAAAAAAAAAAACAGGGAGGAAAAATAATCAACTCAGTTCCTTTGTTTCTGAGTTTTGCTGTCATATGGTCAAACTTCTCCATGCCTTACTCTTTTTACCTGATTTTTCCATCGTCCTGTATGAATTAGCCATAACCACGTACTACACACGACTTTCTTTTTAGAGTAAATAGAGGATCTTCATTCAACTAACTTGGGCTTTCTGACAGTTATCCATGTTTTTCCACTAAAATGACAAACACAATAGAAAGGACATGACTGAATGACTTCTTCATATTTTATAGTAACATTCTAGCAATTTTTATAATGACTTTCAATAGTTTTATAATTGGATATAATAATGTAATTATGATTTTATAATTTAATTTCTACATTGTACATTAGTTATAGTTACATTATGTTTTTAAAATAATAAAATATAATGCCTCACAGTTGAAGTATTTGCACTCACTGGAAGAGACATCCGTATTTAAAACAGAAAAAGGCAATGAAACAGAATGACATGTTTGGGGCATGTTTTTGCACATATGCGTAGCATTGTGGCTGTCTCAATATTTAAAAGTAGGTACAAATGTATTTGACTGTTGCTGTCAACCATCGCACTTTCTTAGCCTCTTTTGATTCTTTAGTTGTTTTCAAGTTGCTAAGCTCACCCAACAACACAAGTCTTCCTGCACCTGGCACTATTTTGTCTTTCTCTGAAACAAACCTGTGATATTAACATATCTTAGCCCTTGAACCCAAAACATGTAGACAAAAAATTATATATATGTATAATTGTATATGCATGTACAAAAAAATTTCATGTGCATAACAGTAAAAAAAGTCCATCCAGTGACTTTCTTGATGAGTCTCAAATATCAAAATATTAAAAGGTTGCTTTAGGATGTTATTTTATTTTTGTTTCTCCATATCCAATTATTTTCGAAAAGTTCATTCTCTTCCACTAAAATATTAAAACATATTATTTTTTCCTACATGTTTCCTTGCATTTTCAAAATTTATATTCTTTATGTTGACATGTTATGTTATGTGAAGGCTTCAGTTTTTCTTGATGACACTCACTTATGCTATCTCTTCCCATTTACTATCGACTTCATTCCCAAACTAGTAAAGCTGTTCAAGCACAGCCTTCTACTGCTGGCCCCTGAGCCCTTTGCTAAAGCAAGTTTTGTCTTGTACCTCTGCAAGGCACTGAATGCATCTCCCCTTTCTTCTCAAAGTTATCATGAAATATCTCAATAACAAAAAATAATTTTTATTCCTTGTATTTATTTTTAACTAAAAGCTTGATTTCCTGAATTTGTTCCACAAATGAATGAATCTAAAGAGATACTTAACACAAAATTGAGGGGAAATCTGCTTTTAAAGTACATCCATAAGATCCAGCAATTTCACTCCCAGGCGTGTACCCCAAACAACTGAAAACAGCTAAAAGGATATGTACATGAATGTTCACAGTAGCACCAATCACGATGGCTAAAAGGTGGAAATCCAAGTATTCATCAATGGAAAAGTAGACAAACTAAGTGTGGTATACACATGCAATGAACTATTATTCACACATAAAATGAAGGAAGTACTGATACATCTGTAGGGGAGGCAAAATTTTACCTCTACCTTCTTAGGGTGCTTTAGCTGAGCCTGCAAATTAAACTGACATAAGATAAATTAAGAGGAGAAAGGCATACACATTTATTAAATACACATTTTATGTGGCACAGGAGTCTTCAAAAGGAATGAAGATGGAAAAGAGTGGCAAAACCTACATACTTTTATACTCCATTGAATAAAGACATGCAATTGTAGAAAAGTAACTAAACTATGTGGGGAGGCTAACGGAAGATAGAATTATTTTAACAAGGTCTGTTGGTACAGAATTTTGGGGGTCTCGACTTCCCATACTTGATGACAATGTTATATTCGTTGTGGTACAGGGAGTAGATCTTCCATATGGGGGTTTTGTCTCCTGTTCTCAGGAAGAAAAAGGGGAGCGTTTGAGTGCATTTGTACCTGCTGTTTCTTTAAGTGACTTTAGCTCAAAATAATCTTTATGCCAAACTGGCAGAAGCTGGGGTAGTGTATTCTGTTACTCTTGTGCTATAATGTGGAGACACCTCAAAAGCATTATGCTAAGTGAAATAAGCCAGACAAAAAAGGACAAATGCTGCATGATTTCATTTATAAGAAATATTCAGAATAGTTGAATCCATAAAGACAGAAGAGATATTAGAGATTCCAAGGGCTGGAGGAAGTAGATGATTAGGAGCGACTGCTTAATGGATATAGGGTTTTCTTTTAGGGTGATGAAAATATTTTGGAACTAGATATAGGTGGTGACTTCTCAACATTGTAAATGTACTGAATACCACTGAATTGTATCCTTTAAAATGCTTAATTCCATTTTATTTAAATTTCACCTCATTTTTTTTAAAAACAGGGAAAATACCCCACATGTGTGTTCAAAGTTAACATTTGCAAATAGATGAAGACAAATATAGCCTATGGAATCTAACTCTTTAGTATACCATTAATTTTTACTAATTTAGTGTTGCTTTGTATTTATCTTCATTTCCCTTTCTTTCTTTCTTTCTTTCTTTTTTTTTTTTTTAATCTGATTCTGGAGTTTAAGACACATACAAAAAAATGTGATAGCCCTCCAGCTGCCCTAGGTTATGTTTTATTGGTTAATTAATATCTCATTTAGTGGTTGAAGATATTTGAGTGTGCCTGAGTTGTGTATTAATGGAGTGCTAAAACACGCCCTGTCATATCTTAATGCCACCAGACAGCCTCATATTCAATAAGTGAAAAGCGATTAAAACTTAAATGTCTTACCACTGAAGTGCTTACTAACTTAGTCAGACGAGATTAAATGATTAATCATTTGTTCACTAGCAATCATAAATCTTTCTCCATTCTAGTATTAGATTTTTTTTTTTCTGGATCATTTAGGCCATAGACCATTTTCTAGGTTTTTTAGGTTGTTATGTGCTCTGTTCTTTTAAAGCATTCTCAAGCATATGGAAGAAACATATGGACAACAAGTTATGCTATGAAAGTCCTTGAAAATTGGGTGAAAATATTCACATAATGGGGTTTTACAGCAGGTCTCATATGTAATGAAGAACACCTATATTACTGGAATATAAAATATGAAATCCATGTGTGAGATAAATCCAGTGTCAGTCTGGGTATTTCTTTTGCATCAATAATTTTAAAAAGTGATGGACATTTCTTACCACAATGATGCATGGTTTTATGTTTCTGTGGAAGTGGAGTGTTTTAAGAAATATATACCTATTAATATTTTGTAATGAATTTAATTAACAGCCATATTGTACTTCTTGAGGTCAGAAAAGTAATATCGTATAGTGGAAGCATTTCCAGAATTGTCTTTGGAGTCTGCCTACAGGCAAAATGTTGCATGACTTTGAGCAAACTGCTTTACTTCAATAAGCCCTCAATTTTCTTTATCTATAAAGTGGAATAATTTTCATTTCAAGATTGTTGTAGCAGTTAAATGGATTTATCTATAAGACGTGTCTGGCATACTACCCAGCTCTTCACCCACTTCATCTTCACGTGACAAAAATCGCTCTTCATTCTTTTAAGTTTCAATTAAAATTCTTAAATTCAATTATTTCATTTTCATCTTCAGAGAAAATGAATAGATGGATTAAGAAAAGAGTGGCCATAATTAATCTATAAAGTTAACGAAGTTTCCATAAAAACCCATCTGGGGGGTACCTTCACAACGTTCCTAAGTCTCATCTAGAAAAATAAGTGATTTGTGAATGCCTCAGATTCTGTTCTAGGACCTATTACCTTTATAGGTCCCTGGATAATTTCATATGTTACTAAAGGCTTATTTACTTCTATATTTTGAAAACTGATAAATGTACTTCTCCTGTTCCCAAGATTCTCATATCCAGCAGGCTACTTGATTTCCCAGTGTGGATCTCTAATAGGCATCTCAGAGTTAAGCTTAACATGCTCCGAGCTGAAATCTTGACGCCCTAGAGTCCTTCCCAGTTTCCATCATCTTGGTAAATGGCAACACCACTCATCCAACTGCTAAAGTCCAAAACCTTACAGTTTTTTAATTTCTCTATTGCTTTTACAACCCCTACCCAAAATATCAGCAAACCATTTTACCTATTTTCCACATATGTCCAGAATCTGACCACTTCTCATCAACCATCCTGTTATATGGCATCCCAATCCACCATCTAATACTGCAATAGACTTGTGGCTTGTGCTTCACCTTTCACTCTTGCCCCTCTATGGTCTGTTTATTATTTAACAGTCACAATCAACCTTTTAATAGCCAAATCAATTTATGCAATTTATGGCTCCAAACTCTACAAAGCTTCCCATTGCTTTTAAAAGAAACAAGCCCTTAAAAGGCCAAATCACCTTTTGCTGCTTCTGTCTCCTTGGCCCACGGCACTCCAGCCACAGTGAACATTATGCGGTTGTTTTTCAAACACTGCCTGATACTCCTGCCTCAGGGCCTTTGCATGTATACTTTTCTTTGATTGGAATGATTGATCTCCGGCTATTTTTCACTGTCTTGCTTTTTTCCATGCCTCCGTTTAAAAGTCTCTCTCTCCCTTGCTGAAAGGCTCACCACAGCCTCAACCTCTCATGCTCAAGCAATCTTCCCACATCAGCCTCCCAAGTATCTGGGAGTACAGGTGTGTGCCACCACACCAGGCTAATTTTGTTTAATTTTTTAAAGATGAGGCCTCACTGTGTTGCCCAGGCTGCTCTCAAACTCCTAGGCTCCAGCCTTCCTCCCACTGTGGCCTCCCAAAGTGCTGGGATTACACGCATGAGCCACCACACCGGGCAGTGTCCCGTTTTTAAAGGGGAATTCTCCAACTACTGTATCTAAAATAATATCTCTTGTCTTGTGTGATGATTAATTTTATGTGTCACCTTGGCTAGGCTGTAGTGCTCCGTTGTTTCATCAAATATAAGTCTAGATGTTGCCATGAAGGTGGTAGTTACAGGCAATTCACATTCAAATCAGTACATGTTGAGTGAAGCCGAATCCTCTCTATAATATGGGTGGGCATCCTCTATTCGGTTGAAGGTGTTAACACAAAGACTCAGGTTTCCCAAAAAGCAAATAATTCTTCCCACAGTCTGTCTTGACTCAGGCTGCAACATTAACTTCTGCCAGAATTCCCAGCCTGCTGGCCTGCCTTATAGAGTTTGCACTTTCCAGCCTCCACAATCACATAAGCCAATGCTTTATTCCTTAACCTGCTTTATTTGTCTTCATAACTCATCACTCCCTCACGTTATATTTTAAACCTCTTTGTTTACTCATTCATTGTCTGCCTTCCCAATTTGAAGATAGGTTTCAAGAAGAAAAAATTTTCAGTGTTGTGTTCAGTGTTGTAATTCTAGCACCTAGAAAAGTCCTTGGCATATATTTTTTCAAGAAGTGTATATGTACTCCAAACATAATTTGTCAGTGAATGAATTACTAGGCACAAGAGGTTGGAAATATTATAACTCGTAATCATTTGAAGCATAATTGTATGATGTTCTAACAGGCCTTACAATGTATTTGAATGGTAGTTGCTGGGGGCACAGTAGGGTGTGGGGTTGGAGAGGTGTTTGTTAAAGGGTACAAAACTTTAGGAATAAATTCAAAAGATGTATTGTACAATGTGGTCACTATAGTCAATGACAATACATTGTATTCTAGAAAATCACTACTGGAGTAGATTTTCAGCATTATCACCACAAATAAAAAAAAAGTGTGAGGTAATGTATATGTTAATTAGCTGTATTTAGAAATTATATAATAAATACATATTTCTAAATATTCTGTTCTGTGCAAGAAATACGTAAATTTATTTGTCAATTTAAAAATTTATTAATTAAAAAGAATCTTGGCATATAAAGTTTTGAACAAGCAATGCGTCTGTAACCAAACATACATCTGCTCCTTCTTAGTTTGTCTGCTTTTTTTTTTTTTTTTTTTTTTTGAGATGGAGTCTTGCTCTGTCGCCCTGGCTGGAGTGCAGTGGCACAATCTCGACTCACTGCAACGTCCGCCTCTAGGATTCAAGCAATTCTCTGCCTCAGCCTCCTGAATAGCTGAGATTACAGGAACCCGCCACACGCCCGGCTGATTTTTGTATTTGTAGTAGAGACGGGGTTTCACCGTGTTAGCCAGGCTGGTCTTGAACTCCTGACCTCGTGATCCACCCTCCTCAGCCTCCCAAAGTGCTGGGATTACAGGCCTGAGCCACCGCGCCCGGCAGTTTGTCTGCTTTTAATGAATGAGTTTGTATACACCCCATCCACTTAAATGTACCTGGTTCTCCTTTCTACCCCTCATAGGTCAACCTAGTCTTACCTTACTTCTGCTCATTACCCAGAACTCCAAAACTCAATCCATTCTTAGTAAGATGCTACTACTGACCTTGTGACCTTATTGGAGGGATGATATTTGGAAGATTACACCTGCCACTGTCCATTCCCTCAATTTCTTCACAACATTAAGGCTTTGTATAGGTAATACCCTTTACTGAAAAATAGGGGAAAATATAATATAGGAATAAAAAAACTTAAATATGGATGCTACATATGATTGTCCCTAGATTCCAAAGAAAACGTGAAGTGAAAAAAATGGTATCTTGTATAGGAGTCCCTTTGTTGACACACCTCAGCCCTAAGCTTTGCTTCTCTATCCCAATGTCCACCTTCTGTTCTTCATGATCTGGAGAAGACACTCCACTTCCTTCTCAAAGAACATATGGCTTGACTCTCAGGAGTATGTTTCTCAAGTCCTAAACTGTTCCTTCTGGACAAACATTATGGAAAAGAAATCAACTGTAGGCTTTGATCACCCAATCAGTCTCTTGAGATCTCTTCACTAGTTTGAAATGAATAGGCACCTGTTCATTCTCCCTGCAGCCATTCTGTTACAGGTAGCTATTAGACCACACACTGAAAGTAAAGAGTCAGAGTTAGCAAATGTGAAGGCACACATGTATGTACAGCAGCTGTTTCAAAGACTATACATTAAAACTATATCAATGGAGAGAAACAACTTCCTAAAATCTATGTCATCTCCAAAAATCCCACTAAAGATCTACAATGGAGACAATTTTACATTGCTTTATGGACTATGAATTCTCCTTTTTTAATGAAGGCTTCCAAGCTAGCCCAGGTGTGTGCTGATATACAAATAAGTAGGGCAAATTACTAGACCTTATCAAAGAACAGAGACACAGTGGTTTGACCAACCTTATTTACGTAAAGAGTTGGCCAAAGGTTTAAAACTCAGAATTTGTTTTTTCATTTAATCCAGGAATGAGAGTCAAACACCCAAATGCTGGAGGAGGGCAGATTTTAAAACTTGGGGTGGTGGGGGGACAGTAAAAATAGTTTATTTTATTTAATTAATTTTTATTAGAGATAATCTCGATCTGTCACCCAGGTTGGAGTGCAGTGACACCATCACAGCTCGCTGCATCCTTGACTTCCTGGGATCAAGCAATCCTACTGCCTCAGCCTCCTAAGTAGCTGAGACTACAGGCGCAGGCCACCACACACGACTAATTTTTGTACTTTTTGTAGAAACAGGGTTTCATCATGTTGCCCAGGCTGGTCTCCAGCTCCAGGGTCAAGCAGTCCACCCACCTGGGCCTCCCAAAGTGATGGGATTACAGGTGTGAGCCATCGCACCCAGTGAAATAGTTAATTTTAGAGGAAAATATGGAATATAATATACAGCCATACGAGGGCAGCTGTGAGGTGATTCCTGAAGTGCCTAACTACCCTAGGACCAGAGGAAGTGATCCTGTAAAACAAAGTCAGTACAGAAGCTCCTACTTTCCCTAAAGAACAAATTCCTCTGCAGACGAAGGAGAGGGGGGTACCACATTTGTTACCTTCTTCACAAAAGCAGTCACATCAGTTTTTCATGACAGAGTGACAGCTCTGGAAAGCTCTCCACATTACTCAAAAGTCTATGAGATAAAAGGTAATTTTTATTTTATTAAAGTCAATTCTAGAAGATAAAGTTGGAAGTTGGGTATCTTTGCATGGTGATTACATGGTTCAAAGTTTTCTGAGATCCTTCTTCTCAATTTTGAACAAGGAAAGAATAAAAACAGTATAATTTTTTAATAAAATGATAGGTACCCAGTATAGCATTCCTCAAAAGAAATGCTATTTTTCAGGGACTATGAATTATCACTTGACATGTCCTGTGCACAGCAGCTTCCAGGCTGTGCCATAATTCTGGAAGGCCTGGCTTGACACTGCAGGGAGGGCTGGGAAGCACATTGTCTTAAATCTCATAACTTATCCTGCCAAATATCAGAAAAGCTGGAAATGAATGCCAAAAGGCTATTATTGCATCTGTTTATACACTGTTCACTGTATTATTACGTGTCAGAATTGGATTTTATTTTAAACTAGATTTTATCAATTTGAAGGTTAATTTTATTTTGGAAAGGGACATAAATTATTTCTCCTAAAGTTCTTTCAAAGTTTGAAATCAATTGTTTAGTTTGCATTATACTTCAGAGAAATGTCTACTGCTGGTTTGTCTTCTCAAGGGAGGGATCAAAGTCTCTGCTATGTATAATAATTGGACCCAAACACTCCAGTAATGATCAGTTTCAGCCCATTATATTATCCCAATCTACTACTGTGGAAAGTGAAGGAGATGTGAAGAATCAGAGTCAGAAATGACGGTAATACAAATACGTTTTCAAATACCATGCTAAATTTATTTCAAGGGCTGTTAACTCATTCTTCCACTCAACAGGTATTATTAAGTGTTCAATTGTGCCAGGTATGTGGAGTAGTAGTGGACAAAATGGCCTAAATCTAATACTGCAACAATCTTTTCATGTTAAGTAAAATCTCCCAGCTAATAGGTAACAGAGTCAGAATTTGAACTCAGTTCTGACCAGAATTCAGAGCCTGTATTTTACTTTGCTTCTTTGTCCTAAAGTATATTTTCTCTTACTTAATGAAACAGATTTAATTAGAAAGGCTCAAATCTATGAATTAAATACAGGGATATCATTTGTATAATATTTTATATTAACAGGGTACAGAAAATAAATATACTCAGTGGGTGGGAGTGGTTCATGTCTAACAGTAAGCCTTACCTCCAACCTTTTTACGTGTATGCTGTCTGACTTATTGTCTTTAAAGGACACTGTTATTTTTATAGTTTCTGGAAGAGATTGATCAAAACTTCAACTATTGTGGAATTAATTTGAAAGTTTTCAAAACTACTCGTTTTGCCACAGAGGATACTTTTAAAATAGACTTCCATAATCTTTAATGTTCAAACATTTATGATAATATATATGGTTTTCAGAAGCATACAGGATACAGTGATCATTTTAAAGTGTTCATGACATCAATTATGTTTTGTGAAAGATACAATACATCAGACTTTGCTAGGACAATGCAAAGACAGCCCAGAATCATGAAGGTGGAAGTAAAGACGATTTTCTTCTGCCTTAATAGTTTTAATTGCAGGATACAGTAGAATACAGCTGCTCCTCCCTTCAAAGTTTCATTTCATTGCCTGTCTAGAAGCTGTCACACCATGCCTGCCACTTAACTGTTCTGTCACCCAGTGCTGTTCCACCTGAACAAATTTGTGGCAATATGTGCTGAATGTTCCGTTTCTTTGCTCTAAAGTATAAACGCACTGTGCACCACCGAAATAGGAGTAGTTTCAGCTAGTTGATGTAAACTTATTTACCAAGAATAATATAGCAAGGGCTCCACCGGCATCAATAAAATTTAAAGTTTAGGATTGACATTTTACTCAAAAATAAAACTAGCAATTTGCTTCATACATCCTTTTTAAATTTTTGAATTTTAATTGTTACTGTTTGTGGATACATAGCAAGTATACATATCTATGGGGTTCATGAGATGTGTGGATACAGGCCTGCATTGTGAAACAAGCACATCATGGAGAGTGGGGTGTCCATCCCCTCAAGCATTTATCCTTTGAGTTAAATGTGAAATCTTGTGATGATTTGAACAAGGTGACATAGTTAAGTATAAAGAATATCAAATCCTTTATTTAAAATGTCTACAGGTCTTTTAAACAAGAAAAAAAAAGGAATTAAATCAACCCCTGAAAAACAGCAAACTTGCCAAGAAAAATGTAGACTATTTTTTGAAATATATTACCTAAAATCCCATTAAAAAGTTTAGCTTTCATGGAACAACCATGTATTAGTCAGGGTTCTCTTAGAGGGACAGAACTAATAGCATATCTATATAG
Source organism: Chlorocebus sabaeus (assembly GCF_047675955.1). Classification (NCBI taxonomy): domain Eukaryota; kingdom Metazoa; phylum Chordata; class Mammalia; order Primates; family Cercopithecidae; genus Chlorocebus; species Chlorocebus sabaeus. The sequence goes on from NC_132925.1 coordinate 794,770, forward strand.
ATATATATTTGTGTGTGTGTGTGTGTGTGTGTGTGTGTAAAGGGGAGTTATTAAGTATTAACTTACATGATCACAAAGTCCCAGTTATTAAGTATTAACTTACATGATCACAAAGTCACACAATAGGCTGTCTGCAGGCCGAGAAGCAAGGAGAGCCAGTCCGAGTCCCAAAACTGAAGAACTTGGAGTTTGATGTTTGAGGGCAGGAAGCATCTGGCATGGGAGAAAGATGTAGGCTGGGAGGCTAGGCCCGCCTTTCCTTTTCATGTTTTGCTGCCTGCTTTATATTCGCTGGAAGCTGATTAGTTAGTGCCCACCAGATTAAGGGTGGATCTGCCTTCCCCAGCCCACTGACTCGAATATTAATCTCTTTTGGCAACACCCTCACAGACACACTCAGGATTAATACTTTGGATCCCTCAATACAATCAAGTTGACACTCAGTATTAACTATCACAAGTCCATATCATCTCACTACTGGGTATATATTCAAAAGAAAAGGTACCAGTATATTGAAAACATGTTTGAACTCTCATGTTCATTGCAGCATTATTTTTTCTTTTTTTTTTTTTTATTATACTTTGAGTTCTAGGGTACATGTGCATAACGTGCAGGTTTGTTACATATGTATACTTGTGCCATGTTGGTGTGCTGCACCCATCAACTCATCAGCACCCATCAACTCGTCATTTACATCAGGTATAGCTCCCAATGCAATCCCTCCCCCCACCCCCCTCCCCACGATAGGCCCCGGTGTGTGATGTTCCCCTTCCCCAGTCCAAGTGATCTCATTGTTCAGTTCCCACCTATGAGTGAGAACATGTGGTGTTTGGTTTTCTGTTCCTGTGATAGTTTGCTAAGAATGATGGTTTCCAGCTGCATCCATGTCCCTACAAAGGACACAAACTCATCCTTTTATATGGCTGCATAGTATTCCATGGTGTATATGTGCCACATTTTCTTAATCCAGTCTGTCACTGATGGACATTTGGGTTGATTCCAAGTCTTTGCTATTGTGAATAGTGCTGCAATAAACATACATGTGCATGTGTCTTTATAGCAGCATGATTTATAATCCTTTGGATATATACCCAGTAATGGGATGGCTGGGTCATATGGTACATCTAGATCTAGATCCTTGAGGAATCGCCATACTGTTTTCCATAATGGTTGAACTAGTTTACAATCCCACCGACAGTGTAAAAGTGTTCCTATTTCTCCACATCCTCTCCAGCACCTGTTGTTTCCTGACTTTTTAATGATCGCCATTCTAACTGGTGTGAGATGGTATCTCATTGTGGTTTTGATTTGCATTTCTCTGATGGCCAGTGATGATGAGCATTTTTTCATGTGTCTGTTGGCCATTGCAGCATTATTAACCAAGATATGAAATTAACCTAAGTGTCCATCAACAGATGAATGGGTATAGAAAATGTGGTATATATTCCCAATGGAGTACTAGTCAGCCTTATTATAAAAATAAAATTTCGTGACAACACAGATGAACCTGGAACATATTAAGTTAAGTGAAATAAGTCAGGCACAGAAAGAAAAATACCTCTCAATCTCACTTACATGTAGAATATTAAAAAGTTGAAGGTCATGAAAACAGAGAGTAAAATGGTGATTAGTGGATGGTGGGAGGTGAGGTTATAGGGGAGATGTTGGTAAAAAGTACACAAAATTTCAGTTAGGCAGGAGAAACACAGCCAAGAGATCTGTTTTTAAAAGTTTGGCTTTCAAATAATTCACGGAACATGTCTGGTTTTTGCTACTCTTTTCTTTCCGCATTCAAATGTGTCATGAAAATCATTATGTAGATAACTAGAGTTAAGCTCAAATTTGCTCTTTGTGTAAAATAAATGATTATGATTTGCCATGATTTGTAAACAGAATAGTCCTTTTTTTATATCATTTTCTCTCTTCATCCACTAACCTAGCAAATGACAATGATTTAAATTATGGATAGCACAGTGCGTAATGAAAAACACGCATAACAAAAACTTTGTTTTACAATGTTTGGCCACTGAGAACACTTTAAAAAATATATGTAAAACAGCGGTTTTGTGCGACGTTGGTAATGTTCACCACGCAGTTGCACACTTTCACGAGTGCACTAGCTCTTCGGCAAAAACACTCGCTGTGACTTGATAAAAGTCATACGTTCGTTTAGAAAGCGAGAGGCAGAAAATGATGCGGAAAGCAATGGCCAGCACCGAATGGCTATGAAGAACTATGCGGCCCATCAGCTAATTCTTTCTTAGGAGGGACAGTTCTGGTTACTTGAAAATTGGTAGACGTAATTTATCAAAATTTCTGGTTATTCCTTCACTAAATGTTCATCAGAAAGCTTAGAAAATATTTTTTTTTCGCTCTGTGGCCCAGGCTGGAGTGAGCGGCGCCATCTTGGCTCCCTGCAAGCTCCGCCCCCGGGTTCCCGCCATTCTCCTGCCTCAGCCTCCCGAGGAGCTGGGACCACAGGCGCCGCCACCGCGCCCGGCTCATTTTTTGTATTTTTAGTAGAGACGGGGTTTCACCGTGTTAGCCAGGATGGTCTCGATCTCCTGACCTCGTGATCCGCCCGCCTCGGCCTCCCACAGTGCTGGGATTACAGGCGTGGGCCACCGCGCCCGGCCGAAAATATTCTTTAAACTGTGAAAACACTTTGCAGGCCTCGCCGCTAGCGTTAGGTTATTGGTGATACTCATTATTTTGGGGTGCCAAGAGTTGATATTGTTTCATCATTGGCTTAGAAGATGGAAAACCACACACATTTATTATGTTTGCCATTGACACTAAGCTTCATCTTTGTATGTAGTAAATGAGCAGTGTGGGGAAATGGGATAAATAATTATTGGAAAGGAAAGAAAGAAGAAATTGAAGACAAATTAGATTTGAAAAAAACAGTATCAATATAAAAATTGAGAATTATTTTTGAAAAATGTAATTAAGGATCTTTTCCTGGATTATGACTACCTACCTAAACAAAATCACGTTTTGATGAATTAATAAAAGGAGTACGACTGATGATTTGATCTTTTGGTAAAATGCATCACAGATAGGTTAGATTTTCTCGAATACCCAGGCAAAAATCATCGGTTATTTCCTCAATGAGGAGCTCTGGCTTCCTTGGTCACACTGACAACTAACAGCTAGAGATAGTTCAGCATTAAAAAAAAAAAAAAAATACTATTAGTATGTGTTGTGGGCTCCACTGTGGCCTCCAAGAGGATATAGTCAAGTGACAACTTCTGGCACCTGTGAATGTGATCTTATTTGGAAACAGGGTTTTTGCATATGTACTCAAGTTAAGATGAGGTCATACTGCGGTAGGGTGGGCCCTAAATCCAATATAGCTGGTATCCTTGTAAGAAGAGAAGTAGAAACAGACACAAAAACGGGTGTTCTACCCACCGACAGAGGCAATGACAGAGACAGAAATTGGTGTGAGGCATCTACAAGGCAAGAGATATCAAGGATTGCAGACAACCACAAGAAACTAGAAAGAGCCAAGAAAAATTTTTCCCCGAGGGCCTTGACCCTACCAGCACCTTGATTTCAGACTCCAAGAACAGGAGAGGATATATTTCTCTTGCCTTAGGCTATCCATTTTATGGCATTTTGTTACTGTCCCCTAGGAAACTAATACAGTATGTCATCCATAAAAGAAAGAATTACAAAAGTTTGTTTTTAGTCCAATTAATGTAAATGAATATTTATGTTTTATACACTTACACATTTGTAGGTAACACCTTGGAGCTATGATAGTAAGTCACATAAACAGAAACTACATTTTGAAAAGCACTGATGAAGAAACTGCAAAGAATAGAGATACTGACTCACTTGAATGTGAGCAACATGCATTGTTCACTGACATCACCATTGTCTCCAAAATAGCTCGGCCAGCGCCTCTGTCTAGCTCAGCAGCCCTTGGTGACTTCCTTTTACTTACAAAGAAGGACTCCGTATTCTTCAGCTGGGCACACATATCTTTTTCAATGTAATATCTTGCTTTTTTAAAAAATATATACACAAGAGAAATGTATTACTCATGATTCTGGAGTCTGGGAAGTCCAAGATCAAGTTGCCAGCAGTATTAGTGTCCTGTGAGGGCTGCTCTCTGCTTCCAAGATTGCATTTTGGCCTCTACCTAATATTCTAGTCTATATTGTACTGTGCCCAAGTGGCACCTTGTTCCAGCTGCACTAGATTACATGTCATCCTTCAGTGTATCCTTCATTTTCTTGCCCCTGGATATTAATTTGTGCTGTTTTCTTTTGTTCTCAAGTAACCAAAACCCCATTCCAGTTATTCAAGGACTAATTTAAATGCCACCTTGCCTCATGAAGCCTTCCCCAGTCCTCCTCATTGCATTATTTTTTCTATCCTTATTTCCATTATTCTTTGTACCTTCATTAGAGATTTAATAAGCTATTGTGATTTGTAATTTATGTATGTCTCTTGTTCTCATTTTATCACACAAGATGGTGCTTATGATATCTTTTACAGGTCACTGTTAACATACCCTGGCAACCTGAAAACAGTTAAACATAAAATGTAATCTGTTCCTTAGAACGTGGAGACCTGTTCAAGGAGGAATGATCAGTGATTCATGAATGAGTGAGTGAAGGTATGACTGAATGAGGAATCAATATAAAACTGAATGTGTTTCTTCTTTAAATCTAAAAATAAAGAGTCAGCTGGTTTATTTTAATTTTTGATAATCTTAATTGAAATCTAATAAAAGTTATGATGTTAAGGTTTATGAACTTTCATAAAAATATATGAATTTAAAATTTGAATCTTCTCTCAGAAATATTAATATCAATTTTAACAATTTAATAATGTTGATTCTTTGCTGTGAACTAAATCTTGAATTGCATGTTTACATGGCTTTTACTGATTCATAAATTAGCAAAATAGTTACAATCAATGTAAATTAGAAATTTGTACAGGGCGTAAATTAAAGGTACTTAAATATTTAATGGAAATAGAATCCTGTTTGAAAATGCATGAAGATAATAAGTTTTTAATTTTTGAAAAAATCTAAATATAAATAACATGATGAATATGAGTTTATGAAATTTGATGAGATTTTATAATTTTAAAGATTATTCTAGCTATATAACCCTTGCTTTATGTAATTGCTAAATATGAGCTTATGAGTTCTTTATAAGAAAAACATTAATAAAGTAAACATAGTACTTGTCTTTCAAAGAAGAGTCTGGTGTTTGGAGACAGAGAATGTTAAATCTAATACTTGCAGAAATTGGAATACTGAAGTTCCCTTTACAGAGAATGCCTCTTCATTCTATTAGAATGGAATCTTTAGAACCAGCTATAAAAGAGCTTAACAGTAACAATAGTACAATACATACCAGATGATATTTTAAGTGTTTTGCATATATTAACTGATATAATCCTCACAAGAACCCTAGGGGATAAGTACTGTCATTACCCCTATTTCACAAAAGGAGAAACTGTTTTTTACTTAGTGTAGATTAACTCACGAAGGTCACGTACCATATACCAAGCGCGTGACAAAAACACGATCCTGGTCTGGGTTGAGAATCCATTCCCTTTACCACTCTTCTCTAGAGTCCTCTAGTTTTAGGAGAACAGCTCTCTGATCTGTCTCTTTTTCATAGGAAATCAAAGCCATGAGGACATATGTTTCACACATTCAGTAGCACACAGCACTCCAGAAGGAACAATTTACAAAGGGTTGTATAATGAACACTCCTCGAGATGTCTTCCTCTTTATGTATGTATATGTATGTCACCTCTCTAAAGTAAAAGACAGCATATGAAATAAAATACATGTTTGATGTAGCATCATAGATATCCATGATACCTACACAATTTCAAGTACTGGTGGCTTTCCATTCATCGAAATAAAGCATATGTACATACATGTACAGAAACTTGTCATTGTTAATTTTAGTTATTCTGATTTTCTTAAAATCTTTGCCATGCTGTCCCTAAAATGGTCATTTTTAGTATTCCCCTAAATGTGGCAACAAATTATGTGAAACTAATTAGAACTACGTTCAAATTTAAATTCACCGTTAATTATTCTTGTGACCATTGGCAACATGAACTGCATTCCTTAAATGAATTTTCCTTATTTATAAAATAAAGACAGTATATCTATTTGGAGGCTGTTGTGAAATAATACATTCCTTGCAACAATTTGGACCTACTCAATCTATTTTCTCCTTTCCTCATTCTTGTGACAGTGAATATTTGTCTGCTTTACTAATGAAAAATTATTAAGAATGTTATTTAAGAAATATTAAGTAGGTGGAGGAAACATGCATATCTATGTTCATGTCCTTTGTAGGGACATGGATGCAGCTGGAAACCATCATTCTCAGCAAACTATCGCAAGGACAAAAACCAAACACCGCATGTTCTCACTCATAGGTAGGAATCGAATAATGAGAACACTTGGACACAGGAAAGGGAACATCACACACCGGGGCCTGTTGTGGGGTGGGGGAAGGAGGGAGGATGGCATTAGGAGATATACGTAATGTAAATGATGAGTTAATGGGTGCAGCACACCAACATGGCACATGTATACATATGTGAGCAAACTGCACGTTGTGCACATGTGCCCTAGAACTTAAAGTATAATAAAAATAAATAAATAATGTAAAAATAAAAAAATCATTAATCTATTTATTTTAGTACGAATGTAGTAATCCTGTGGTATCCTTGGATTGACATACATTTTTCTTATACAATAAGTTGCTGAAGCAATTATATCTTGCTCCCACTCAAAAAACTTGATGCTTATCATATCATTCCTCCAAATATTTAAAAAAATTGAAAACATTTTGGCAGTTCATTAAAAGACAAAGCATCTCAGTAATTCTTTTCAAAATGTACTGTTGATATGAACTCTCAATGAATTACTTTTTATTACACTGCTTTGATTTCATTAATATAGTAAGTGGAGGATTTCTAACCCAGGTCATATTGATTCTGTCTGGATTCTTTATCCATTGAACCAAATGATCCTTTTTTATATTATATGATGCATATGTAGATACGTGAATCTGAAGAAACTCTACTATTTCTATTAAAGCCCGTATCAAAGTTATATACATGCCTATATAGTGATTTGGGTTTGGGAGTTAGCTTCTGTGTTTGTTTTTCCTGTCTCTAATAAGATTACTATCAGGAAACTACCTTTGTTATTCTTAGAAAGTTACCTTTGTAGAAACAAAAGTAGTTTTTCTAGTAAAAGAAGGGGCAGGGCCAAGGTAGTGCCATTTTAGGGCTCCTTCTGTTTAAACAACTGACTCTCAGTGGCAGACAGCCCTACTCTCTGAGAAAGAAGATATTCAGTCACACCCATTCTGTGTGAATGTTTTGCTGACAAATTTTACTCACCCCTGGTGGAGTAGAGCCAGAGAGAGAAAGAGGCAGAGATTCAGTGAATGCCAGGCTTGGTCTTGGCAGCTCTTCTGGGTGGCAGCTTAGCCTTGGATGATAACTGCCCACGGGTCACAGATAAACACTAACGTGCAGTCCTGGAACTCCAAGCAAAAGTCACCCTTGGTTGAATTTTCACTGAGAAAGGAAGCTTATCCTTATTCAACAGCAGATGGTAGTGTGTTTACATAGTACCTGGTGAGAGAATTAAGAGCAGTGGGTGGAAAGTGGAACAAGAGACATTCAGCCCCGTGTTGAGGCAACACTTTCCAACAGTTGCTGCTGTCCAGCAATGGAAGTCACGCTTCATGAAGCTGTGAGTGCCTCGTCACAAGAATTATCCTAGCAAAGCCCACGTAAGCATCTGCCACGAATACTTTTCTTTAAATTTCAGAATTCATTTTGGCAAATATTTATCTAATGCCTCATTCAGGTTGATCACCCTTAGCCTGAAAATTCAAAATCTGAAATGCTCCAAAATCTGAAACTTTTTGAGTGCCAAAATTATACCACAAGTAGAAAATTCTACACCTGACCTCATGCGACGGGTCACAGTCAAATACAGGCTCATGCACCCAGTTTATTCAATGTCCCTAAGGCAAATATAGACTCTCCCAGACCCATTCAGGTGCAACTCATCCATTCAGGTGCAACTCGTCCATTCAGGTGCAACACGTCCATTCAGGTGCAATACATCTTTTCTGCACATGTCCAGATTCCCCAAACAAGCACACCCACAAAGGGCAATAAAATGTCACATGTATAGGCTGGACATGCCAAGGGAAGATTCTGTATGATGGTCTACATGGGACCAAGACCTGCATGCATTACTCACTGAGATTTCTTGCTTATTTTCTACTTTGTGTTGAAAGAATATTGTCAAAAAAATGTCAAAAAAGGCCTGAAGATACCCCTATGAGTGACAGTGATAAGAAAATGGGTAAGCATTTATGTTCATTGATAACACACAAAATCAAGCTGCTGGAGAAACTGGGCAGTGATGTAAGTGTGAAATGTCTTACAGAAGAGTATGGCATTAGAGTGACCACCATATACAACCTGAGGAAACGGAAGGATAAACTGTTGAAGTTCTATGCTGAAAGTGATGAATAGAAAATGAAAAATAGAAAATGAATAGTTAATGAAAAATATGGCTGGGGTCAGTGGCTCACGTCTGTAATCCCAGCACTTTGCAAAGCCGAGGTAGATGGATCACCTGAGATCAGGAGTTCGAGATCAGCCTGGCCAACATGGCAAAACCCCGTCTTTACCAAAAATACACAAATTAGCCAGATGTGGTGGTGGGCACCTGTAGTCTCAGCTATTTGGTAGGCTGAGGCAGGAGAATTAATTGAACCTGGCAGGCGGAGATTGCAGTGGGCGAGATTCCTCCACTACACTCCAGCCTGGGCAACAGAGAAAGACTCTGTCTCAGAAAAAGGAAAATAAAATAAATGAAATAAAAGAAGAAGTTAATGAAAAATAGAAAAACACTGCATAAAACTATGAATGAAGATCTCGATTGTGTACTGAAAGAATGGATTCTTCAGCTTCTTAGTGAACACGTGCCACTTAATGGTATGCTGCTTATGAAGCAAGCAAAGATCTATCACAAGAAACTGAAAATTGAAGGGAACAAATGGACTGGTTGCAGAAATTTAAGAAAAGACACAGTATTAAAGTTTTAAAGATTTGTGGTGATAAAACTTCTGCTGATCATGAATCAGCAAAGAAATGTATTGACAAGTTTGCCGAGGTCATCACTAATGAGAATCTGACACCAGAACAAGTGTCTAATGCTGATGAGCTATCACTGTTTTGGTGTTACTGCCCCCGAAAGACACTGAATGTGGCTGATGAGACACCCTGTACAGGAATTTAAGAATGCGCAGGACAGATAACTGCGCTGGCCTGTGCTACCGCGTCAGGCACGCATAAGTATAAACTTGCTGTGATACGCAAAATTTTGCATCCTCACTATTTTCAAATTGTGAATTTCTTTCCCATTCGTTGTTATGCTAATAAAAGGCACAGGTCACAGGAGACATGTTTTCTTACTGGGTTCGCAGACATTTTGTACCAGTGACTTGCGCCCAGCGCAGAGACTGGATGATGACTGCAACGTTTTGTCATTTACGACTGTTCTGCTCAGCCTTCAGCTGAAACTCTCATCAAAAAAATATTTATGCCATATATTTTCCCCCAAATGTGGCTTTAATACAACCATGTGACCAGGGTGTCTTTAGATCAAAGCAAGTAAACATAAAACACTCTTTTGAGCAGTGTACTAGCCTCAGTGAACAAAGGCACGAGTGTGGGAGGTTTTCAGAAGGAGTTTAGCATGAAGGACGCCATATATGCTGTTGCCAATGCTGGGAACACAGCTACTAAAAATAGATGTGCATCCCTGATACAACCTCTGGCCTGCCTTTATGTTCACGGAAGATAATGAACAAAGTAGTAACTTTAAAGGATTTTGTATGTCAAATGAGAGAAAAATTATGTCTGACTTCCTTTCATATGCAAAACAGGTATCTTCAGAGCCCCTCAGTAAGTGGGAAGAAGTGGATATCAAAGAAGTTTTTAACATTGGTAATGAGGATCCAGTTGTTCAGTTATTGCTTGATGGTTAAATAGACAAAATGGGTGTGAATCAAGTTGAGCATGACAGTGATGTCCGTGTTAACACTGCCTGAAAAATGCCTACAGATGACATGGTGGAAATGTGTGATGGGCTTATTGAAGGACAAGAGAAGTAGGCATCCATAGCAGAACAAAACATGCCAGTTATAAAATCAAAGAGAGACTTCTAAAACAAAAACATTGTTCATGAGGCAGATGACTCTGGAGGAAACATTTTTAAAAGCCTGAAGAATCCTCCTTATCTCTAGAGAATCTCCTTCCCAGTCCCTCAGTTGCTTTTGATGTTTCTTCATATATATATATATAGTCTACTTTAACTCTTTAATCAAAACTCAGCATCACAGATAGAGACTGAAGGCCTGCCACTGTCAGCTGTTGCTGTTGTTTAACAGCTGATACAGGTATTCTGGTGATGCTACTGTGCTGTTACTCTGAACACATAATTTTTTCACGCTATTAATGGTATTTTTTACTGTCCGGCACTTAGCTGTGAATAATTATAAGGAAATGATTGCTTACTGCTTGTCAGTAGCCTATAAATTCAGTCGGGAAAAAGAGTGATCTAAAACAACCACAGATTGTCCACCCAGGTGGCAGAGGTGGTGGTGCCTTTCCTTTCTGATTGTTCAATGTACGCACACTTTCTTTTAGGCACAAAATTGTTTAAAATATTTTATAAAATTACCTTCTGGCTATATGTGTAAATACATATGAAATAGAAATAAATTTCATGTTTAGACTTGGGTCCCATCCTCAAATATTTCATGATATATATACAAATATCTCAAAATCTGAAAAAAATATAGAAATCCCAAACCTGTTTGGTCCCAAGTATTCTGGATAAGGGATCCTCAACCTGTATGTGCTAACCTTATTCTGAGGGATGGGATAACAGCCTTGAGCAAAATGAAACACTGTTATCATAAATATTACATTCTGCAGGGAAAAAAAGTTCAATAAACACAGCAATACATAAGACAGTTTAATTTAGAAATAAATAGTATAAGAAAAAATGAAGTCTGATAAAGGAAGTGAGAGTAATGGTACTACTACCTTAGAAAGTGATCAAGAAAGGTCTCTTGACAATTTGAGCAGCAGCACGGGGTAAATCATAATTCCTTGTAAGCCATTGTAAAAGCTATAAATTTTATTCAAATTAAACTTGAAGGTACATGGTGATGAGGCAGGCCACATTCTTTTAACTTTTCTTTGAATTCTGTACAACTCTCTTGTTTTTAATCCTCAACTTTGCCTTCCCCAAAATGCCAGGACAAGTGTTCAGATTATTGTGTGTATTTATTTATCGATTTATTTATTTTTATTTTTCTGAGGCAGAGTCTCACTCTGTCACCCAGGCTGTAGTGCAGTGGCGTGATGTCAGCTCACTGTAACCTCCACCTCCTTCCTGTGTTCAAGCGATTCTCATGCCTCAGCCTCCTGAGCAGCTGGTCTACAGGCTTGCACCACCACACCTGACCTAGCCTCCCAAAGTGCTGGGATTGCAGGTGTGAGCCACCACTCCTGGCTATTCTCAGTATTTAAAATGGGCCAACTAGCAAAATTAAGTATAAATCAAATATTTAATATAATTTTAAAGTTATGAATTGTTTCATTATTTAATTTTGTCTTACATAGTTCACATTGACTGACTGAAAATTTTCAAATGTGTAAACAAAAGATAGAGAGATGAGTGTAATAAACTCCATATATCCACTACCCAGCTTAAACAACTATCAAACTATGCCAAACTTATTTCATTTGTAATCCTACCCACTTCTGCCAACCTCAGGTAAAAGTGAAGCAATGAGCAAATGTCTTACCATTTCACCCTTAAAATTTTCACCCAAAAGTATGTGAGAACTTTTTGAAAAATAACTAAATATCATTAACACTACCAAAAATGTTGACAATCATTTCTTCATGTTATCAAATATGAGGTGTTCAAATTTCCCCAGATGTCTCATAAATATATGATTAGAACTGATGTACTTTAATTAGTGTCTTCATTGTGTATTGTCGGTATGTCACTAAGTCTCTTTTAATCTACCTGTCACTCTTTTATTTTAAACATCAATTTACTTGTTGAAAAAAGTGTGTCATTTGTCCCATTATTCCCCTACATTCTACATTTTGATAACTGGATCCCCATGATATCATTTCGCATGTTCTTCTATTTCCTGTGTTTTTTATAAACTGAGAGTGATTTCCAGATGTTTGATCAGATCAAGATTCTCCCCTCTGTGTTACACGTAGTCAGTCACTCTCCCTCAGGGCCCACCCAGGCGCTCATCTGAACCTCTCCGTACGTCCTCGACTTTAAGAATTGCTTAAGATACAATCCCAAACATGAGAATAAACTAGTAAAATTCACAAAGCAGCTGAGTCTTCAGAAAAGCCCGGTAACTGTGGTTCATTAGTGTTTCAAGATATTCTTCATTATCCAAATCAATATTCAACTGGAAATATTTATAAAAATAATAATAATGAAGATATCAGATAAATATATTGTTGGACAAATGTTGCCATTATCCTTTTAATCTCTGTTATTGAAAAATCCTAGATTATTGTTGAGGTCTTTGGAGTTCTATTTAATCTTTTTCAACTTTTATTTCTTTTTTTTGGAAACCCACTTCTAAATGTCAGTTTTCCCTGAAATCTCACCTTCAACTCACTTTCTCCAGCTATCATATGGACTTACAGGGCCTATTCTCCTTCATGATGGGAACATTTTAAAATTTATTTTTGATTATTACTTTGGAAACTCAGAGGTTAGATACATGACTGCCTGAATGAAGTGTTCACCTGCATTTTTTCTTCTTTCCACAATGTTGTTCAATAACAACCTGCTGACTAATGACAGTACACATTAGCCCTTGGTCGGAGACACACACAAGTTAGAGGTGGTGTTTCCATGGTGTTTTTACAGAAAATAATAGGAATATAAGCACCTAAATTCAGCCTTTTCCCTCACTTCCCATGGCTTGTTCATTTACAACTTGTTTCAGAATTGCCCTGTGCTGTGTCTCTCTCTCTGACCTTCTGTTCTACAATAATAAACACTTTAACTAATCTGTATTCTATAATGGCAGCTATTTCTAGTTTGATATGTTTAAAACAGTGGTTTCTTTAATTTGCAGCTATAGTTCTTTTTTAACCCAATTTTAAAGTTAGTTTCTTTATACCTTCTTGCCTTCTCCCTCCCTGACTTTCTATTGCTCAGCAATCTTTAAAATTAAACGAAGGATTCAGGTGATAGGGAAAAAATGAAGTTCGTGTTGCTTATTTCTATATTTTGAGGTCTACTTTAACTTTATATTTGTTATTTTATTCTCAAATAACATATTTCTACATATTCTACAAGTGACAGTTGGAACACATTTTGTTCACTGAGAATGAGAAGGGAACGAACGTTGGACAGAGAGTGGGTTACCCATTCAATGGTTTTCTTTCTAGAGTTCAACAGTATTAAAGACAATAACTGTTCCTCTCCCACTGTATTATTTCCTTTTTTCCCCAACGATCACAAAAAGGAACTGGAATATAGTACATCTCCTTTCAAAACAAAACTGGATATTGGAACTTGATCATTATTTCTTACATGCCTGCAAGGCATTTTTTGTACTAATAAAATGACTCAGATATGTTAAATTCATCCATTCAAATGTGTACACATCGCTTTTGCTCTCCATTGTGTACATGTGCACATAAAGCCTAAGCATATCTTCGCCCCTTTATTAACAACAGATAAAAATATATGTTGAGCATTTATTCTGTGTCCGGCACTGTGTACAGTGGGAGAGGAACAGTTACTGTCTTTAATACTGTTGAACTCTAGAAAGAAAAGCATTGAATGGGTAACCCACTCTCTGTCAAACATTCATTCCCTTCTCATTCTCAGTGAACAAAATTTGTTCCAACTGTCACTTGTAGAAAACCTGAACTGTTTTCAAAGAAACATGTATGGTTTCGTGATTCTTCATTTATGTCTCATTTTCTCCCAGCTTCACTTACAAGTTTTATATATTGGCCAATGACATGTGGTACTGAGAGCTGCAAGGCATTAAAGAAAGTGAAAAGTCAAAAATATAAACCTGCTATGAAAAAGTCAGAGGCGAAAAGCTAGATTTAGACATCTAGTGGACCTTGGTTTATTTAGACCTTTCCCTGTAATATGTTTAAAACTTTAACAGAATAACATCCCTAAAAGTCAAAATTCCATTTGTGTAATTTACAAAGTGAGAAATGGATTTTTTACAGTCTGATTTTGGCTGATAAATGTATGTTTCATGGTAGGAAAATATAACTGGGACTCTATGAGCAACAGAAACCTGTGAGAAGACCCTCTACAGCAGAAGCCCCCACATTGTTCTTTTCTCCCATCCTACCTCCATGCCCACACCTGCTGCTGTTCACACCAAGAATGAATCTACAAAGTGCAGACAGTATCCTTTTTATGACTTCCCCACAGCTTTCAGAGCTTCCGCAAAGGTTTCATTAGTCTCTTTGAAGTTCAAAATGTGACCTGGAACACATTCTCATATTGAGTTGTAGCTTCCCGTTTATTACTAAAGAGGCAGTAGCAATAAAGGGACACAATGTATTACAAGATTTTTCTCAATGTGTCATTGGACTGTGAACTTGGCTCTTGCTCCATTTTAAAGTTTACCAGTGTTCTCTTGTGTACTTTCTGTTCTTGCATCCTCTCTCCCAACCATTTCTAGGAAAACGAATCTCTAAGGAATCATAAAATCGTAGAATATTGTAACTAATAGAGACCTGAGAGATTCTGTTTTCTGATCTTTTAATTTTCGAGAGGGAACTAAGATCAAATTTTCTGTAATTTGACAAGCATTCTGACCTAAAAACAGCGTTCATAAGAAGCATAAATGTTACTAGAAGGAGAGCTTCTCGGGCAGAATGACATTCTAGAATGATCTGCAAGTCCCTGAAGGTAATTAGGCAGCTGTTTTATTGCTTAATCCCCATGTCATGTTCAGGTTTTCTCTTCTTATTTTAAAAAAGAATGTTGCTCTAAAGAGACAGAGATTATTGTGCACAGTTAAAGAATGGAGATGAGGAATATGGGATCCCTTTTCAGTAATATTATGTGTTTAACTTTTATCTAGGTAGTTTTGAAAGAAAAACAGTTGTAAGTGCATGAAATTATGTATCTATGTCATATGACTTTCTTTTAATATACCTGGTATAAAATTTTCACACAGTGTGATTGCAAGCACTGTGTTTCCTGGGGACATGCGTGCATGTGACTATATATTTCAGTGCTTTTACCCATGTGTGTACATATATGTGAGTGTTGAATGAGTGCATCTGCCCATTGGAGGAATTTCACTTCATTCTGACAATAAAATTGCCTGTTTAAAGGGAGGAAAAAAGACTAATAGTAACTAAAAGGAAAAATAAAAAGTTAGAGTGACAATTTGTTAGGTGTTTACTATGAGCCAGGCACTGACCTAGTGGCTTTATATGCATCTTGATTAACTTCACCGTGGCACTAATAGGTCGATAGTTTTCTCTTCATCTTCCAGATCAGAAAAGGTTGAGACCTCAGAGAAGTTAAGTGACTTTTCCTGCGTCACATAGATGGCAGTAGTAGAGTATGGATTTCCACCCAAATCCAGTTGGTGGCAAAAAACAAAAAATAGCTAAATGTAAAACAATGTTTATACTGCCTAAGTATGTTATATTAATTAACCCATTTTATGATCCCAGAATTCGATAAGGTTGATACTGCTATTCCTGTTTTATATATGCGAAATTGAAAACCATTGAAAGTTTAAGTAACTTGCTGCAGTTAAAATGACACATCTGGAATATAAACCAGTAGCCTGGTTGGACTACATACTTCAAGTCACTTATATACAGTGCTGTCCAAAGTGGGTATCTACCTTTTCCTCTCCTTGTGGAGAGGAAAGAACAGAGAACAGAACATATTCACATTTTGCATGTCATTTTAGATTTAATTTATCTTTAAAATTATATTTTACACAAGGTTAATAATTGTCACTTTGGAAAGTTCTGATGTTTATCATTCCAGAGGCATTCACTTTTCACATTAAGAAAAAAAACTACTTTATCATGCATCAGGGGTTCCTCTACACTCAGTAAAGAGACATTGGCATAAGATTTAGAATACATTGTAATTACTCATGTGAATTGGAACATACAGCACTATATCAGCGAGATATTGTCCGGTAGACTTCCGTAGTGGAAAACAGAAACAATTATGACGCATAAAAGAATTTTTTAAGAAGGCAGTCCACAAGAGGCATGGAAGTGCACCAATATGACCTGAAGGACCCAGGCACTGTCTGTATTTTGGCTTCAAGGTGTCCACTGGGAGTTGACTCTTGATTTTTTTAGAAATTTTTAAATTAATTTTAATTGTTGTGGGTACATAGTAGGTATAATATTTTGGGGGTACCTGAGGTGTTTTGATGCAGGCGGGTCATGTAAAATAATCACATCATGATTTCCACATTCCAGATGAAAGAGGAAGGTAGGAAAGGCAAGAGTGTGCTCCTCCCAGCTGAGTTAAGTCTCTTTAAGAAGCGTCTCTGAAAGTTCCATACACCATTTTTCACTCACTTCTTATTGGCCAGGAAGGAATCATAGTGTAGTACCTCGCTGCAAGGTGAGTTGGGTCATGTAGTATTTTATCTCGGCTCATGTGGTGGTTTTACCTCTTTAAATTTCCTATGTATTACAAAAAACAAATATATAGCTACGGCCGTAGTTCACATCTTTATTTGTGTTATTTTAAAAATAAATAAAGAAGCACATTTTATTTATGTCATCATATTCTCTTTGAATTTAAAAAGATCCGATTCTCTGATAAAGCAGAAAAGCAATGAACTTAAATTTCCTGATGCATAGTGTCGAACAATCACTTCTTACATATTTAATTACAAGCTACAGTCAGTCTTTGGCCATAGGGATCAAAGATGAATAACAGTTTATCCTTCTCTCAAAAACCTACAATTTTTTTTGGAGGAGAAAGACGTACAAATTCATCATAATACACAATAGAAAATCTATTTAAGAAGTAATAGCTGTACACCAGAGGGAATAAAACTAACTCTGGCCTCCCGGCTCGACAGGCGGCGCGGGCGCCGGTGAACTGGCGGTTCCAGGACCTCGCCAGGCGGCCACGGGGCCTTCCTCAGCGCCGTCTGCACCGCCATCCTATGAAGAGACGGTGCTGTTAACGGTTATTACCCCACACGCCTCCAGCTCCCACGCCCGGGTATGAAGAGACGGGGCTGTTACCGGTTATTACCTCACACGCCTCCGGCTCCCACGCCCGGGTGTGAAGAGACGGTGGCGGTTAACGGTTATTACCCCACGCCTCCGGCTCCCATGCCCGGGTATGAAGAGACGGTGCTGTTAACGGTTATTACCCCACGCCTCCGGCTCCCACGCCCGGGTATGAAGAGACGGTGCTGTTACCGGTTATTACCCCGCACGCCTCCGGCTCCCATGCCCGGGTATGAAGAGATGGTGGCTATTAACGGTTATTACCCCACACCTCCGGCTCCCATGCCCGGGTATGAAGAGACGGTGCTGTTAACGGTTATTACCTCACACGCCTCCAGCTCCCACGCCCGGGTGTGAAGAGACGGTGGCGGTTAACGGTTATTACCTCACACGCCTCCAGCTCCCACGCCCGGGTGTGAAGAGACGGTGGCGGTTAACGGTTATTACCCCACGCCTCCGGCTCCCATGCCCGGGTATGAAGAGACGGTGCTGTTAACGGTTATTACCCCACACGCCTCCGGCTCCCATGCCCGGGTGTGAAGAGACGGTGGCTGTTAACGGTTATTACCCCACACGCCTCCGGCTCCCATGCCCGGGTATGAAGAGACGGTGCTGTTAACGGTTATTACCCCACACGCCTCCGGCTCCCATGCCCGGGTGTGAAGAGACGGTGGCGGTTAACGGTTATTACCCCACGCCTCCGGCTCCCATGCCCGGGTATGAAGAGACGGTGCTGTTACCGGTTATTACCCCACACGCCTCCGGCTCCCATGCCCGGGTATGAAGAGATGGTGGCTATTAACGGTTATTACCCCACACCTCCGGCTCCCATGCCCGGGTATGAAGAGACGGTGCTGTTAACGGTTATTACCTCACACGCCTCCAGCTCCCATGCCCGGGTATGAAGAGACGGTGCTGTTAACGGTTATTACCCCACACGCCTCCAGCTCCCACGCCCGGGTATGAAGAGACGGGGCTGTTACCGGTTATTACCTCACACGCCTCCGGCTCCCATGCCCGGGTGTGAAGAGACGGTGCTGTTAACGGTTATTACCTCACACGCCTCCGGCTCCCATGCCCGGGTGTGAAGAGACGGTGGCTGTTACTGGTTATTACCCCACACGCCTCCGGCTCCCATGCCCGGGTGTGAAGAGACGGTGCTGTTACCGGTTATTACCTCACACGCCTCCAGCTCCCACGACCGGGTGTGAAGAGACGGTGGCGGTTAACGGTTATTACCTCACACGCCTCCAGCTCCCATGCCCGGGTGTGAAGAGACGGTGGCGGTTAACGGTTATTACCCCACACGCCTCCAGCTCCCACGCCCGGGTATGAAGAGATGGTGGCTATTAACGGTTATTACCCCACACCTCCGGCTCCCATGCCCGGGTATGAAGAGACGGTGCTGTTAACGGTTATTACCTCACACGCCTCCAGCTCCCATGCCCGGGTGTGAAGAGACGGTGGCGGTTAACGGTTATTACCTCACACGCCTCCGGCTCCCATGCCCGGGTGTGAAGAGACGGTGGCTGTTAACGGTTATTACCTCACACGCCTCCGGCTCCCATGCCCGGGTATGAAGAGACGGTGGCGGTTACCGGTTATTACCCCACGCCTCCGGCTCCCATGCCTCGGCCAACTACGGGGCTGGTGACAGGGCCTGGAGGGAAGGGCATGAATCGTGCTTCGTATTTTGCCAGCCAGCGCCCATCCCCAGTAACAATCCAATTATCGTGCAGACGGTCTATGTGCAGCACCCCATCCCCTTTTTGGACCGTCCTGTCCAAATGCGTTGTCCTTCCTGCAACAAGATGATCGTGAGTCAGCTGTCCTGTAACGCCGGTGCTCTGACCCGGGAGCCCGTGCCTGCTGGGGTGCGTGGCGGGCCTGCTGCTTCATCCCCTTCTGCGTGGACGCCCTGCAGGACGTGGACCGTTACTGTCCCAGCTGCAGAGCTCTGGTGGGCACCTACAAGCGTTTGTAGGACTCAGCCAGACGTGGAGGGAGCCGGGTGCCGCAGGAAGTCGTTTCCACCTCTCATCAAGCTTCACACCTGGTGGAGGTTCTGCCCTGGTGGTCTCACCTCTCCAGGGGGCCCACCTTCATGTCTTCTTTTGGGGGGAAATGTCGCAAAACTAACAAACCTCCAAACCCCAAAAACTGCTGCTTGGAGTCGTGCATAGGACTTGCAAAGACATTCCCCTTGAGTGTCAGTTCAACGGTTTCCTGCCTCCCTGTGACCCTGAGTCCTCCCATCTAACTGTGATCATTGCCCTCTCCGAGTATCTTCCAGTGATCTGCCATCAGTGGCTCTTTTTTCCTGCCTCCGTGGGCCTTTCCGGTGGCAGCCTCAAACTGAGAAGCCACAGTTGCCTTATTTTTGAGGCTGTTCTGCCCGGAGCTCAGCTGAACCAACCTTTAGTGCCTACCATTATCTTATCCATCTCTTCCCATCCCTGATGACAAAGATCTTGCCTTACAGACTTTACAGGCTTGGCTTTTAGATTCTGTAACTTCAGACTTCACTAGCACACAGATTCACTTTCATTTCCTAATTTTTTTTTAAGTACAAAGAGGGGCTATTAACACCCAGTACAGACATATCCATGAGGTCATAAATGCATGCTAGAAAACTAGGGCTGGATTTCATCACTGCGCTGTCTCCCCTTGTTTCTCTGTGCCAGATCTTCAGTGTCCCTTTCCATACAGGGACTTTTTTCTCATAGAGTAATTATATGAACAGTTTTTATGACCTCCTTTTGGTCTGAAATACTTTTTAATAGAATTTCTTTCTTTAAACAAACAAAAAACCAGAGATGGGGTCTTACTGTGTTGCCCAGGCTGGTCTCGAACTCCTGGGCTCAAGTGATCCTTCTGCCTTGGCCTCCTGAAGTGCTGGGATTGCAGGCATGAGCTACTGTGTGGGGCCTGAACATAATTTCAAGAGGAGAATTTATAAAACCATTTTCTCTAGTCATATGATTGGTGTCATTTTCCCATTTGCCAAGGTAGTCTCACTTAAAAAAAAAATAAGGAAAAGAAATGGGTAATTTCTTTTTCTTTTTTTTTTTTGAGACGGAGTCTCGCTGTGTCACCCAGGCTGGAGTGCAGTGGTGCGATCTCGGCTCACTGCAAGCTCCGCCTCCCAGGTTTACGCCATTCTCCTGCCTCAGCCTCCCGAGTAGCTGGGACTACAGACGCCCGCCACCACGCCCGGCTAGTTTTTTGTATTTTTAGTAGAGACGGGGTTTCACTGTGTTAGCCAGGATGGTCTCGATCTCCTGACCTCGTGATCCACCCGCCTCGGCCTCCCAAAGTGCTGGGATTACAGGCTTGAGCCACCGCGCCCGGCCAGAAATGGGTAATTTCATCCGCTGCCTTTACTTGGGGTTAATGTGGTTCTTAAACACCTTCATCGTGGAACTCTCAAAGTGGGGTCCCTTTTGGGTTCCTGGTGGTGGGTTTTGAAAGATAAGGGAAAGCACATTTTGAGCATGTCTGGGTACCACGGTGCAGAACACTTGGGAACCAGAGCTGTTTCAGAGGAATCTGAAGTCTGCTTTTAGTTTTCAGAGACACGACTTGTTGTAAAACATCAAAAGACATGATTTTCAGGACTCAAGCAGCAAGCCAGGATTCTAGGTTGGCTGCTGTGTCATCTTTGAAGTCAAGACTAGGCTGGGCTCGACCTTCAGGAGTCCTCATTTTGACAATAATTCAGCCTAAGGAACTCATGTGAATACTACTATGTGGAAATAAAGCCTAGACCTTGAGCGAACATCTGTATATTGGTTGAAAATGATAGTGGTAACCGTTGATCCCCCTTACGTCATTTTACGTTTGGAAAATTCCAGTAATTATCATTTTTGCAATGAATATGGATACCACATAGTACTTTGGTGTTACCTGCTTTTGAAAAATAAAGTCTTTGGTTCACCCGGTAAAAAAAAAAAAACACCTCATTGGTGAGCCAGGGGTGACCATGAGAAGAAGAGGTTGGAAAAACTTCCCAGAGGATGTGATAGTTGATCTGGACTCAGAAAGTTGAGTAAGATTTCACTGCAAGGCAAGGAATGAGGAACCCAGACAGAAGGAATAGTTTCCAAAACCTTATTACATATCCAGTGATATTTAACGTATAATGATAGTTTAATACTGTGGCATAAATGTATGGTCAGAAGTTCAACATTTCCGTGAACAAAGTTTTATTGGAGCACAGCCATCCATTTGTTTATGTGTGTTCCTACTACATGAGCAGAGTTGAGTAGTTATAACAGGGGCAATATGAATTGCAAGCTGAAAATATTTACAAAAGGGTTTGCTGACTCTTGATATCAATTAAGACATTTGCACAGGTATAAAAAATGTACTGATGATTTCAGAAATTAATTAAAATGTACATGGTTAAACCTTCCCAAACCCTCTGTCTGCAATTACCTAGCAAAGCAAGGTAGAGGGTTAAAGGTGGGTAAATACACGACAGTCAGGGGATAACTTTAATAAACTAGCTTGATATCTAAGAAGATAGCTAGCATTGTGGCCTATACTACAATGTCCCAGATTTTACCCTTCTCACTTTTGTGTACCAGGGAATTTGCATACTAAGACATTGGAAACTGCCAAAATGATAGACATGAAGCTCATCCTTTTGCTAGAAGAGATGTAAGACAAAAATAGAAACAGAGAGGGGAAAGGAAGTGAATTGCAAAGTATGTATTTCCATTTAAGGCTCCTTTTTTTTTTCCCTTAAAGTTTCTGGCTTAAGGTTTAAGTACCTTTGATCTGAGTCAGTCTTTCCCTTTTCCCAGTGCTCAGATGCATTGACACCCTTGACAAGATCAATGCAACTGGAATGGAGGGGGGAAATCAAGAAACGAATATTTT
This sequence comes from Chlorocebus sabaeus, assembly GCF_047675955.1. Lineage (NCBI taxonomy): Eukaryota > Metazoa > Chordata > Mammalia > Primates > Cercopithecidae > Chlorocebus > Chlorocebus sabaeus. Next base: position 817,015 of record NC_132925.1, read on the forward strand.
ACAAATTAAGTAGGTCAGCCCAAAAGCCTAAGAGCAGACTCAGAGCACCCAAGGACTCATTCAAATAGGGACCCCTTATTATCTTATAATCCCAATATAAATACCTCTTTAGTCCCTCCCCGTGTCAGGGGATTCCACCAAACCTGGGAGTGGCTGCTTCCCTTCTTCCCTTTCTCTATTACACATTCTGATTAACCCTCAAAGAGCTGCATCATTGGGCCTCAGCACATGAGAAGGATTTCTAGGCCAGGCGCAGTGGCTCGCGCCTGTAATGCCAGCGCTTTTGGAGGCCGAGGCGGGTGGATCACCTGAGGTCAGGAGTTTGAGACCAGCCTGGCCAACATGGTGAAATCCCTGCCTCTACTAAAAGTACAAAAATTAGCCGGGCGTGGTGGTGGGCACCTGTAACCCCAGCTACTTGAGAGGCTGAGGCAGGAGAGTCACTTAAACTTGGGAGGTGGAGGTTGCAGTGAGCCAAGATTTGCTACTGCACTCCAGCCTGGGTGACAAACCTAGACTCCATCTCACAAAAAAAAAAAAAAAAAAAAAAAAAAAAAAAGATTTCTAGAACTGTGATGATAAGTAGTATAGCATCCTATAAAGAGCACACAGATTAGTGGGCTGAGAATCAGAGTGCTTACGGTCACTGGATTTTACCGCTGGAAAGGATCTTACCAGTTATCTAGTCTAACTTCTCATTTTCCTCTGTAAGAAACTCAGGTCCAAATCAATAATGTGACCAATATTTTAGTCCTGGTCTATTCCACTGTGGGACCCTGAAGCCTCTAATTCTCATCAGTCTCTGTGTTTTAAATGCAAAATTCACATAAATCAAATAATCTCAAGAAACCTCTACATTATAGGATGGTAGTAGTCCACATCTTGACAAAACAAAACAAACCAAACATTTTAAAACATTTAAAAAGCACTATTGAATTTTAAGAAGGGCCTTTCTGATTTTTAGCATCAGGCTTCAGAATGTAACCTTTCATATCTGGACTGGACTGTCGCTTAGAGTGAGTTCCCAGCATACTATAGAAAACATTGAATTCTCTTCTTCATTTATTATTATTTTTTTCTTAAAGATGACTCTCATATTATTTGTCCAGAAGTTTGATGTGAAAAAACAGTTGTAGCAACAATTACTTTTCTTTTTTTTTTTTTTTTTTTAGACAGGGGCTCCCTCTGTCATTCAGGTTGGAGTGCAGCTGTGTGCCCTCAACTCACTGCAACCTCTGCCTTTCGGGTTCAAGCGATTCACCCACCTCAGCCTACGAAGTAGCTGGGACTACAGGCATGGATCACCATGCCTGGCTAATGTTTGTATTTTTAGTATAGACGGTGATTTGCCACGTTGGCCAAGCTGGTCTCAAACTCCTGGCCTCAAGTGATCCACCCGCCTCGGCCTCCCAAAGTGCTGGGATTACAGGCGTGAGCCACCTCGCCCCGCCCAGCAATTGCCTTCTGCACGGCGTGATTCCAGTGGAGGCCCCAGTCAGCAGGTCATTCCAGTGAGTCATTGTCGCCAACCATTGACAAGGCCCAGGAGAACAGCAGAGGTGGGGAGGTGGGGCAGGAATAGGGGAAAGGGCAGGAATGGGGGAAAGGGCAGGAATAGGGGAAAGGGCAGGAATAGGGGAAAGGGCAGGAATAGCGGAAGCAAGTTTTGAAAACGGATTTATCTGGGTCCAAATTTGAAATATTTTACTTACTAAATCTCTATCATGTTTACGATAACCTCATCAAACTCTGCAAGCCTCAACTTTCTCAATGTAAAAATAGCAATGCCTATATCGTTCTGTTAAATATGGGTTAAATAATGGTGAAGTGTCTCTAGATAACCACCATATTCGTTGCAAAGTAAAGGATGGAAAAACTCTAGCCTAATATATATATTTTCTTTTGTTCCTTGCCTTCTTTGTCTGCACTTCTTTTTTTTTTTTTTAATTTATTTATTATTATTAAACTTTAAGTTGTAGGGTACATGTGCACAACGTGCAGGTTTGCTACATATGTATACTTGTGCCATGTTGGTGTGCTGCACCCATCAACTCGTCATTTACATCAGGTATAACTCCCAATGCAATCCCTCCCCCCTCCCCCCTCCCCATGATAGGCCCCGGTGTGTGATGTTCCCCTTCCCGAGTCCAAGTGATCTCATTGTTCAGTTCCCACCTATGAGTGAGAACATGCGGTGTTTGGTTTTCTGTTCTTGTGATAGTTTGCTAAGAATGATGGTTTCCAGCTGCATCCATGTCCCTACAAAGTACAAAAACTCATCCTTTTTTATGGCTGCAAAGTATTCCATGGTGTATATGTGCCACATTTTCTTAATCCAATCTGTCACTGATGGACATTTGGGTTGATTCCAAGTCTTTGCTATTGTGAATAGTGCTGCAATAAACATACGTGTGCATGTGTCTTTATAGCAGCATGATTTATAGTCCTTTGGGTATATACCCAGTAATGGGATGGCTGGGTCATATGGTACATCTAGTTCTAGATCCTTGAGGAATCGCCACACTGTTTTCCACAATGGTTGAACTAGTTTACAGTCCCACCAACAGTGTAAAAGTGTTCCTATTTCTCCACATCCTCTCCAGCACCTGTTGTTTCCTGACTTTTGAATGATCGCCATTCTAACTGGTGTGAGATGGTATCTCATTGTGGTTTTGATTTGCATTTCTCTGATGGCCAGTGATGATGAGCATTTTTTCATGTGTCTGTTGGCTGTATGAATGTCTTCTTTTGAGAAATGTCTGTTCATATCCTTTGCCCACTTTTGGATGGGGTTGTTTGTTTTTTTCTTGTAAATTTGTTTGAGTTCTTTGTAGGTTCTGGATATTAGCCCTTTGTCAGATGAGTAGATTGCAAAAATTTTCTCCCATTCTGTAGGTTGCCTGTTCACTCTGATGGTAGTTTCTTTTGCTGTGCAGAAGCTCTTTAGTTTAATGAGATCCCATTTGTCAATTTTGGCTTTTGCTGCCGTTGCTTTTGGTGTTTTAGACATGAAGTCTTTGCCCATGCCTATGTCCTGAATGGTACTACCTAGGTTTTCCTCTAGGATTTTTATGGTATTAGGTCTAACATTTAAGTCTCTAATCCATCTTGAATTAATTTTCGTATAAGGAGTAAGGAAAGGATCCAGTTTCAGCTTTCTACTTATGGCTAGCCAATTTTCCCAGCACCATTTATTAAATAGGGAATCCTTTCCCCATTTCTTGTTTCTCTCAGGTTTGTCAAAGATCAGATGGCTGTAGATGTGTGGTATTATTGCTGAGGACTCTGTTCTGTTCCATTGGTCTATATCTCTGTTTTGGTACCAGTACCATGCTGTTTTGGTTACTGTAGCCTTGTAGTATAGTTTGAAGTCAGGTAGCGTGATGCCTCCAGCTTTGTTCTTTTGACTTAGGATTGTCTTGGAGATGCGGGCTCTTCTTTGGTTCCATATGAACTTTAAAGCAGTTTTTTCCAATTCTGTGAAGAAGCTCATTGGTAGCTTGATGGGGATGGCACTGAATCTATAAATTACCTTGGGCAGTATGGCCATTTTCACGATATTGATTCTTCCTATCCATGAGCATAGTATGTTCTTCCATTTGTTTGTGTCCTCTTTTATTTCACTGAGCAGTGGTTTGTAGTTCTCCTTGAAGAGGTCCTTTACATCCCTTGTAAGTTGGATTCCTAGGTATTTTATTCTCTTTGAAGCAATTGTGAATGGAAGTTCATTCCTGATTTGGCTTTCTGTTTGACTGTTACTGGTGTATAAAAATGCTTGTGATTTTTGCACATTAATTTTGTATCCTGAGACTTTGCTGAAGTTGCTTATCAGCTTAAGGAGATTTTGGGCTGAGACAATGGGGTTTTCTAAATATACAATCATGTCATCTGCAAACAGGGACAATTTGGCTTCTTCTTTTCCTAACTGAATCCCCTTGATTTCTTTCTCTTTCCTGATTGCCCTAGCCAGAACTTCCAACACTATGTTGAATAGGAGTGGTGAGAGAGGGCATCCCTGGCTTGTGCCAGTTTTCAAAGGGAATTTTTCCAGTTTTTGCCCATTCAGTATGATATTGGCTGTGGGTTTGTCATAAATAGCTCTTATGATTTTGAGGTACGTTCCATCAATACCGAATTTATTGAGCGTTTTTAGCATGAAGGGCTGTTGAATTTTGTCAAAAGCCTTTTCTGCATCTATTGAGATAATGATGTGGTTCTTGTCTTTGGTTCTGTTTATATGCTGGATTATGTTTATTGATTTGCAAATGTTGAACCAGCCTTGCATCCCAGGGATGAAGCCCACTTGATCATGGTGGATAAGCTTTTTGATGTGTTGCTGAATCCGGTTTGCCAGTATTTTATTGAGGATTTTTGCATCGATGTTCATCAGGGATATTGGTCTAAAATTCTCTTTTTTTGTTGTGTCTCTGCATACCACCCTGAACGCGCCCGATCTCGTCTGCACTTCTTTTTAGAATTGACCTCCAGAAGTATATCTTCTTTCTAAGTTTATATTATTCTTATAGAGTTGTTATAAATATGGTATTTGTATATTAAATATAACTCAATTTCAATTTTTTATATATAAACTAGGAAAGGTGATCAATGTTTATAAGCCATATGGCCATATATTTTACTCTGACTATATGTGCGTCTATATGTGGCTTGAAGTTAGCTGTTTGGGTGATCAAATCAGAATAAATAAATCAACTTGATTTATGTTTGTGTTTTTCAAGAACTTTGTGCAATCCTTCATCTAAATTAAAGAAATCAACTAGTTTTGTAACAATATAGACAACGCTCTAAGAATAGCATTTTGCATTGTGTGTGGTATGCAAAAAAATGTTTTTCCCTCTGTATCCAGTATGTTTATGGGCCCCTCCTCACCCCAACAGTTGGTATATGCCCAGGGAATGTGAAATCATTTCAGCATTGGCCCAAGTACAACATAGAGTAATTAGAGAAGTAAATCTATTCTCTACAACTCATTGTGTGTATTCAAGAGCCAAATGAAATTTTCCTTGCAATTACCCTATGTTTGGGGATTATTCACCCCACTGCTTATTTCCTAACTCCAACTGTTTGCCCATGTGTCTGTCTGTCACTCTCCATCTTTCTTCATCAATCCAATAAAATACAGCTGACCAAAAATGAGAACCAAGGCAGTATGTGTAAAAATTAATTTGAAAAGCAAAATGTCAAGTTTGAAAATACAAACAGACAAGTTCTTTTCTTCTTTATATATAAGTTCTAAATTCATGGAGAACTACATGGTGTTTTTAAGTACAGAAATAACAAGTTAAAAATCACCCTGAATCCAACAATCCAAAGGAAACCATGAGTTTAGACAAACAATTTACCTTCCTGGGATATTGAACTAAGATTCCACTGAATGATTTATCTCCATTTTCCTGCAGCAATTCATCTATCTATGCTACATTCACTGTACTACTTATTAGCATAAGTAAAACTAGTGAGCTGCAAGAATTGATGATCAATTGTTTTTCTCTTGCCCTAAATCTCTGCCTCCAATGTTGTCCTGAAATGAACTAAACTGAGTACCATCAAATGGAGGCTAGAGGTCATATCCCCCTCATTTCCATATTAGCTTATGTTATATGTAATGATTTATATAGAGAGAGATAGATATAGATACCTGTATATAATATACTTTATCATTATAACAACATAATAATTATAGAATTATTTAAAGTTTCATATATATAACTTTATACATATATAGACTATATATAATATATACAACATATTTTATATATACATACATATATTCTAGACCTAACCTACAGCTAGTACTGCAAGTGGAGAATTTTGGTCTCTTTTTCCTTTAAAGAGGGTCAGCTCCAAATATCTTAAGTTTGTTTAGTGTTTACAGAAGCTTGGGAGAGAATAATGTACTTATTCTACCAAAATTGCCCCATTTTTTGTGTGTGAGTGTGTGATATGCCTGTCTAGAGGAGAAGACCAAATGATTAATACTTTTGTTTGTAGGATGGATTTTTGATGATGCCTAGTCGCTTACAGAATAAAGTCCAGGCTTTTAACCGACTTTTCCCATTCTGTCTTTAATTTGGTCTCATTTTTGCCTTTCTTCTGTTACTTGGACATGTCTTGAATTTTCTGCCCTTTTCCTTTGTACCTTCCTCTGGAAATACCTTTTGAGGGTACTAAACTCTTTGTTTTAGACATGAAACAAGAAACTTAGTACTAGATAAACTTAGTGGCTAGCCCAAGGTCACACAGAGAGTTCGTGTCAGCCACCTGCCATCTCCACAGCTGCATCTCAAGCTTCTCTGATACCACATTCCACTTCTGTATAGAGCTCATTCCTGTGGTTTTTCACTCTCCAACACACCAGATGTACTGCTTCCACATTCTGTCATTATCTCCGCACATTTCTTTCAGTCTTCATACTTTCTTTACGTTGTTTATTTTTATATCTCTTTTCCGGTGATGGGAAGAAGGCTCCTACTGAATAACAGCCTAGGAGAGGGATAAGCAAGCTCCGTGAGAAATGCTGGCAATGCTCAATAGTAAATGCTGTAGTTATTAAGGAAAAGGCTGAAAATATAAGATGAATGATTCCAATGTTGTATTTTCATACGGGAAAAAAATCAGGCAAATGGCAAAAATAATTGTTTATTAACAGGAAGAAACAATCTGGAAAACAATGATTTCAAGTGAATAAAGATGGGGAGGAAGTGGTAAGTGAATATGCTCTGTGTGTGTGTGTGTGTGTGTGTGTGTGTGTGTAGTGTCTTCACATATCAGAGAAAAATCTGAAGAAAATAAAGTTATGTCCAAGGTCGAAGTCTTACTAATACTGTTTATATCTCTTTTCTGGTGATGGGAACAAGGCTCCTAATGAACAACAGCCTAATAGAGGGATAAGCAAGCTCCGTGAGAAATGCTAGCAATGCTCAATAGTAAATGCTGTAGTCAGTACGGAAGAGGCTGAAAATATAAGATGAATGATTCCAATGATGTAATCATTACATAAGCAACACAAATTTTAGAAAATGACCATAACAGATGTTAATGAGCTTGTGAATTTACATACAAATCCTGTTTATGTTTCATTTGACTGGGCAGCAGGTGAGGCTGAGGATCTCCATATATTATAAGAGTGTACAAAATATTCTCTATTTGGAAACATTTGCTAAAGAGTAATGATATGATTATTGCTCAAAGGGAGTGCAGATTAAATGTCATTGAAGCTACTCTAATGCTGTAAAAGTGGCACTGCTAAAATGAGAAATAACCTTCCAAGGCAGGTGTTTGATATATACCCTACGGGCCACTTAAATCTAGATACACTGACAAATTAGAAGATCCCTTATAGATAGATAATAGATGCTTTAAGGTGAGGGAGACAATTTTTAAGTACCCAGATACTTACTCTAATGGTTTGGGTTACTCTCCTAATACCTATAATTTAGAGATTATGGGACATTTTTCAGTGGAATTCAATGATTTCCATCAGTTATCATTTTTATTCATTAAAAATGCGTTGATTTCTCTTATACTACTGTGTTTGGTTTTTGATCCATTAAAATAATGTATGTATTGGAAATTGTAGACTGCCAGACAATTGTTTTCATTATTTATGAAATGTTGTTCCCTCACTTTTCAAATGGTAGCACTTTGAAATGTGTCAGGCTTTCCAGCAGGGGATTTTCTTAAAAACCTATGACCCTCTTATTTCTAAAATAATGATAATAATAAAATCAGATAAATCAGATAATTGATTTCTTCTCCTCACTTTGGATTCATAAAGATCCCATGAGTTAGAGATCTATGCAAAGCAATTTATAATAAGGAAAGCAAGGGAATTCAAAGGAAAAAGATTACACTGGAAGACAAAGAAAGAGACATGTGTGTCTAATAACAGATACTGAGGTGTAAACAAAACCGTTGTTTTGCTTTTACAAGTTTGTTTTTCTCTGTTAGACTCTAAACCCCTTAAGGGCAGCAAAATTGTTTTACCCATTTTTAAAAATATCTAGCTCTAGTACATAGAGCTTCCAGTACATAGAAGGCATTCAATAAATGGTAGAAAGAAAAAGAGGAAAGAGAGGAAGTGACAAGACATTTTGGAAAGAATCAAAAATAATTGAAATAAATATTGAAAAATTGTTTTTCAATTTTTCCATAGATGATAAGATGAAGGATGATCTTCGTGGTTTTGTTTTTTAAATATATTTCTTCTATATAGTGTATAAAACACATTTTAAAATAAGGAAAACCTCTATGATATTGTTTTGTTTCTGACAGATTAATGAATGAGCTCTTTAAAAGTGGGTTACACCTCCGTCTCAAAAAAAAAAAAAAAAAAAAAAAAAAAAGTGGGTTACCTTAGGCTTTAAGGCGAGAACGTAAGCATTGTTTCAGGTAAAGATGCATTTTCTGTATAAGTAATTCATCTTTCTTCCTTTCTTATTTAAACGGAAAAAAATTCTTTTATTTCAGAATCCTACTTTCTGAGTCACTTGAAATGTTTTCTCAACCAATGTGGCCAAATTGTGCTGTTATATTAGGAATGCACTCAAAAAAGAGGTGCTTAATTTCTCTTATCTCCTCTAGACAGACTGTAATTAGAATTAACCAGGGTTTTACTTAATTTTGCAGGAGTTCTTGTGTACAGCAGCCTTCATAGTCATAGTATAATTAACATTGTATCACTCCCATTAGTGTTTTTAAGCACTTAAATTGTGCCATAATGGTCACAGCTAAAGTTGCCATTAAAGTGCGATTGCTATTTATTATGCTCATAAAGTAGACACTTTACCGCAGAAAAAATGTATATAGTAGGATTCCATTTAGAAAGCAGAAACAGACAGTGCCATTAGTTATGGCACCCTTGGGCTGAAAGGGCTGTCTCAAATTGATCCTATTCTTATTTTATTCAGTAGGCAGTGGAGAAATCTAAAAACAGATGACAAGTCATTCAAATCATTGCTTTAAAGGAAAAAACAGGTCTTGATTAGCTGAGTTCCCACATAGACTTATAAAATGTTGACATTAGGACAAACCTACAGGATGAGGGAGTCTAACTTGTTCATTTTACAGATGAGAAAACTGAGACAAGAGAAGGTTGGGCATCAATCTTAAGGTTACAGAAGCATAGTGGGGCAGGGTTAACAGTCAGATCATAAGACTTAGAGTTCTCATGCACATTTCACAAGGCCATACTGAATAAATTTAACGGTAGGTTTTGTTTTCTGTTGTTCCCAGCAAATGATTGACACCCCTTTAATTAAGTTTAGCTTCATTGACTAGCAAGGTGCATTATGTTTCCTTTACAAGACATTTTACCTGATTTCAGGGTCAACAATGTCATATAGATATTAGACAGGGTTTGTTTTTACATGTTTGTTGATTCTACATGATGTTGTTGTTTTGTTTCATTTTGTTTTTCAAGATTCATTTTATTGAAGGTGACAGAATTATCCTAATGTCATTGGCTCTTGTCATTGAAAAGAGAAGAGCTCTATACAATTTTAGTTTTTTCTAATAATCGTATTATATAATCAGTTTGGTTCCACTATCTATACGTTAATTTTGTTTCCCAATGCAGGCTGGTAAAGATATATTTTATTCAGCTGAATTGTTGCAACTCAACACAAACCATTTATAAGAGTAAACAATTATCACTGAAATGAGAACAATTTAGTGGTCTTGCATGATTAATGTCCTACATAAATTCTTTATGACACCGAATTGAAAGATGATGTTATGAATGTATAATGGCAAGTTAACAGAATATGTCACCTTTTGATTTGTTTCTGAGGAGACAGGCCTTGCAATCAGTGATTTTCCAATGGCCAGAAGCCTATAAAACTACCATATTTGTTCCTTGTAAATTAAAATTTAGAAGCCACAATGATGTATGTTGTTAGACCAGCTGGGAGAAAAATGCCTGGAAAAGGAAATTGCTTTATATATTTTTTTCTGATAAATTTCAGCTCTATGTGTGTGGGTGGAATTTTATTTTTCTATTTCATGTCATCATTACTTTGGAAAGTTTAACAGCAAAATTTATAAACTTTCTATTTTGTTATTGTTTACATTTTGGAGAAAAAAAGGCTTGAAAAAATGGTATAATGCATGTAATCCTCACAAAAGCCAGACTGATAAAAATACATAAGAGTTAAATAATTATACAAATGTCTGTTTTCTTAAATGGGACCAAAGAATAGACTATAAAATCTATCATTAATATTTTTAAAATATCAGACATGCAAGGGATCTTATGGATTATCTTAATTTTTATCTGAAGATGAGGCCATTGAAATTTTTCAAGTACAAGAAATACTTTAAGATGATACAGTCCATTAGTGGCAATGTCAGGAGTAGTATTTGAGCATATTTAATTCCATTTCATATTGCAAACTTTCTAATTTATTCTTTTCCATATGCTGCTCCCCAGTGACCGAAACCAGGCCTTCTTCACATTATTTGGCTTAACTCATTAAATCAACACAAGTTTGTGAATGCCTACTATATGCCAGATACTACCTTTCTAGGCATTAAGAGAAAATAAATAAACGAGATTAAAAAAAAAAATACGCACCAACATTTATATTGAAGAATTTGGGGAGATTTTATTTAAAAATAAGGAAAACATATAGCACATTACATAATGATAAATGTTATGTTATGTAGAAAATAAAGCAGAAAAGAGAATACCAGGTGAGTATTAGTTTTAGATAAGATGGTCAGGAAAGGATTCATAAAAACTTTTACCAAAGACAGACAGCACAAGAGTCATAGAGCTATCTTGTGAAGAATCATGTCAGACGAAAGGAATGGCAAGTCTTCTAGTGCTAAGGCCAGAGTGTGCCTGTTAGATTTGGGGAGTACCCTGTCTAGCCATAAGGAAGAAGCAGGAAAGAGGGTAGAGGTGAAATGGGGGTGTAGGGTGCGGAATGTGAAAGCCTCATAGCTCATCATAAGGACCTTAGCTCTTACTTTGAATAATAATATGAAATTTTATTTCTTCATTCTTAACTCATACAACACATATTTAGTGACTGTCTACTGAGTGCAGGCCCTGATTGTTCAAATCATTGGAAATAGGTTAGCAAACTCAAGGCCTCATTTTTACTGCAAAATTAAAGAGAAAGTTTTGAGCAGAGGAGTGACGTAACATTCCTACCTTTAGTGGGGGCCCTGTGCCTAAGGTTCAGCATGAGATGTATAGAGAGGCAAGAGCTGGTGGAGGCCACATTTACGAACAATTACAATAACCCAGGAAAGATGACAGTGGCTTGGACAAGGTGGGTAGAACTGAAGGTAGTAGGAAGCGGTTAGATAATGAATATTTTGAATATATATAATAGACTCTCCTGATGATTAAATGTGGTGTCGGAGAGAAACAGGGATCAAGGATGTCTCCAAGTGTTTTGCCTGAACAACTGGGAGGAATTAGTTGACAACTGAGTTGAACAAGCTGCAGGAAGAGATTAGATAGGAAAGATAGAGAGTTCAGAACTGGACTTGTTACATGTAAGACACCTATTGGACATCCAGCTGGAAAAATCAAGCAGATAGTTGGACTTATAAATTCTGGAGTTCAAGAGAGAGATTAGGCTGCATATGTAGATTTCTGATTAGCATATAGATGGTATTTAAATCTATGAGACCAGATGTGATCACCAAGGGAAGGAGGAGAGAAAACATAAGAGTTCCTAGGACTGAAGCCTAGGGTACTTCTACTTGTACAGATTATGGAAATGAGAAGAAACAACTGGAGATACTGAGATGCAGCAGTTAGAGGCAGAGGCACAACAAAAAGTGCAGCATCCTGAAAGCTAAATGGAAAAAGTATTTCAAGGAAAGGTCCACCTCTTATTCCCAATAGGCCAAGTAGGAAGAGGTGGGAGAATTAACAGTGAATTTACAGCATGAAGGTCATTGGTGACCTTGATAAGAACAGTTTCTGTAGTGTGGTGGTGGGAAAAACCCTGTCTGAAATGGGTTCAAGAGAGAATGAGAAAGGTAAAATTGTTGACAGCTCTTTTGAAAGAAAGCATGTCATTGCCCTGAATGTATTCCAGGTAGGATTGGAGTATTTGGGTCCCCTGCCTGCTGCTGTGGTTAAGTGAGAGGCAATGACGGTATTCCTCTTCTCAACTTCTCTTTCTAAAAAAAAGGTAACAATAATAATGATGCCAATAATAATAGTAATGTACACAGATCTAAACTCCACTGAGAAAGGTCTGCACTGTGACATATAATGAAATAAAAATGAGATGCCTTTTGTTTCTAAAATGTGTGAATTATTGTGGAAATGTGTATTCAATGAGATGATGTTTGTTATTCTTATTTATAATTAAAATTATTTTCTTTTCTATACAATTAGTCAACTTCCCATTCATACTACTAATGGAAAGAAAAAGCTTGATCTTGATAATTTAAGATATCAATGGGTTTCTAGAGTAAAGCATGTTGTCTGTCTTTCAGTTAAATCCATCAGTTCAAATCTTATTCCCCTTCTCCCTCTTCTATTTTCCCCTGCAGCATCTTAACACAGGGAAGACTTACTTAATACCATGGTGCTAAGATATGTGGAGGTGGCTTATTTCCATAGTTTTCAGATTATTGCTAGTATCCACTATTGGTGTAACTGGTGCATGATCCCTGCTTTTGTCTTTCTGTGTCAGATCTGCTCACTTCCTCTCTCCTCTCCTGGTCCGAGGACCTTCTGTTCTGTGTCCTTTTAGCACTTTGGCAGACACTCTATCATCTAGGTTTCCCACATGCCACCTTCTGGCCACAGATAAACTGGAAACACCATTCCAGGGCCCTCTTTATGCCTCAAGAGGCCTGCACCTGTGCATCCACCTTACTTTGGTCATCATGACTACCGCTTATCCAGAGCGCACACAGGGCTATGTGCCAGTGCCAATGGCAATTCCGTAAAGATGTAGGGTTTCTTACAAAGTAATTTTCCCCTGGACTCCCAGCTGGAAAAAAGAACAGAAGCTACACATGATTTTGGATTCTCCTGATTTGTCTCATTTTAAGTTCTCACTCAGACTTCCCTGCCTTGATGTAGGCCTTGGAATTGGAAGACACTGACTCTATTACCAGGCAGACAGGCAGCAGCCCAATCCCAGCAGTGTTCCTCTGAATTGCTCCTGCATCTCCAGCTCAGAGTAGAAAACTATTTTCTCTCTCTTGTGTGATGACAACATCCTACATCATGCCATACCTTCTTCCCTAGTTCTCTATCATAATTTACTCTTTGGTTGACCTCCATACAGACGGAACATCCGAAAACCCCCTTTCGTCTCAGTAACTTAGCTCCTTCTTCCCTAGTTCTCTGTCATAATTTATTCTTTGGTTGACCTCTGTAGAGATTGAACGTCCAGAACCCCCTCTCATCTCAGTAATTTAGCTCCTTCTTTCCTAGTTCTCTATCATAATTTATTCTTTGGTTGACCTCTGTAGACATTGGACGTCCAGAACCCCCTCTCATCTCAGTAATTTAGCTCCTTCTTTCCTAGTTCTCTATCATAATTTATTATTTGGTTGACCTCCGTAGAGACTGAATATCCAGAACCCCCTCTTGTCTCAGTACGTCTTGCAAGTGAAAGTGATCCTCAGATTGGAAACATGCAAAGCCTTATTTTAATCAATTAAGCTCACTTTGACTTCTTTTCTTCTATGCTCCTTCCATCCTGCCGCCAATGAAATGTATGCACAAACTTTAGAAGGTTGAGAGTTTGGGAAAATTATAACTTGGGGGAATAAAATACACAGCAGATACTATTTCAAAAAAGATTATCCTGCAACATCAGTAAAGACAGTAACAAGACTGGTTTCTGGTGTTATTGTAAAATACCCTCACCTTCCCTCTTTGCCTTCATTTCCCTTTGTGAGTGCTGCCAGCCTCCTCTGTCAGAAAAGTCTCTACTTCCCACACTTGTGTCCCCCACATATATGCTCTACTCCTTCATTGCAGAAGCTCATAACTTCAGTTATGCTAAGATATAAAAATTACTGATGCATAACGTTTGGCCTCTCAATAGATTTTGAGGTTTTTGAAACAACGTCATAAAAATTCTACTGAAAATAAAGTGGGACATATATATTTTTTTTTGTCCGACCTCAGAGAAAAAGAATGAAGGTATATATCAAGAACTTCCTAAGTTGAGACATTATAAAAGTAATGAAAGAATCTACTGTGAATGAATTAAAGTTCATTTTAATGAAAACTATTATTTTTACCATTAATTCATTGAACCAAATGCATATACACATGGTACAGATATTTTAGCATGAGCTTCTAATAACAGCACACTTCACTTTCTTTAACTAAGAAGCTGGTGATGAGCCTTTACTCTGGTTTGAACTTCTCTTCTTCTAGGTTCAATGATATCTTTTGATATCCCCTGCCTTCTAATCTCATTCAAAGCCAGATTCTTCAGAGGATATAAATATTTAAATTATTATGTCTTCTCCAATATATTTTTAATTGACTAACTTATAATATGATTTTATTTTTAAATATGACATAAAACTTACATCATGGAAAAGGTAAAACAACTGCCCTATAGCCTTTCTGATCTTCTCCCTCTCTTTTGATTTTTGTTTTATTTGTACAGTTTCCTTGTTTTGGTTCCCTAAGCAAATTTCCTCTTGGTGATTCAACAGTAATCCAGTGAAGTTGTTGTATACTATATCAAGGCTTCTGGTGCTATTTGTTGAAAAAGCAACACTATTTTGTTAATTTTTGAATATGCCTTAAGTTTAGTTTTAAGAATAAACATTAAACCTACCATTTACTGAATGTATTTTACGCACCAGGACTATGCAGAACGTTTTACCCTCATATTTAATTCTTCCCCAACTCCCAAAACAGGTTTGTCATAATACCCATTTTGTAGATGAGAAAATGAAGATCAAATAAGTACTCTGCCCAAAGTGACATGTCTGATAAGAGTTTGGGCAGAAGTTAAACCCGTTTCTTTTCAACATTAGAACCTGAGCTCTTAGTAAATAGAAGGTACACCGTTTCCTCTTACGCCCTGCCTCTCCTGGCCTCACTTAATCAGGACGTGACTTTGTCTACAAGAGTGTCGTATTCCACAACCTTCCTCCTCCCAACTAGACCTTTCATTCTGTTCTCCTTTTCTTCTCTGCAGTAAGCTTCTCCATGTGCTAGCTGAAAGCTGAATTCATAATCTCCACTTCTGGTGAAAAGAGTGACAATTTGATTTCTGAATTAGTGAAAAACTCAAAGCATAAAACTCTGACCTTCCCAGTGTAGTTATGACTGATTTCCCTGGCAGCCTGAGAAACATCCAGTCTCTTACTTCACATGCCTTTGGAGGTTGCCGTAGTCATCTGACCGTTGTCATCAGAGTGGGAAACAAGTCCTTTCTTTCAAATGTTATGATTGTACACGTTTTAAACTGTCCTTTCATATGACCAAAATAATAAGAATTCGTCACTAAATTTTCAGTAATATGTTAACTTTTCGAGAATGATATAGGCAGTTTGCCTTATAAGTATAATGTACAATTTTGACCTTGCCACTTTATATTCTCTGTCAGTGGTGACAGGTGATTTTCCTCACCTCAAATTAGGCAACTGTTCTAGCAACTCGCAGTAATTTTTGTGACATGACTGACATGTGAAAAGTGATATATCCCTTTCATTAAAAGATGCATGTTCTAAGCAAGGAAGCCTCTGTGCTCCCATAAAACCATAGCAAAAAGGAAAACACTTCTACATTGATATTCTGAGAAAGAAAGCCTAGAAAGCCCATTCTCACGCTATCCCCATAAACATCATCATAAACTTTGAGAAGAGTAGAGTCGTGTCTTATGTCAGTTCCTCAAAATAATGATTAAGTTGAAGCACTTTTTAAAATACAACATATATTTGATAAACTAAGAAGCTATTGAAACTTTTGATACTAGAAAGAAAGAAAGAAAATAATCCATCCTATTTATCTGGATGATATCTAGTTACTTTCATCTTGTTTTATATTAACTAATGTTTTGAAGAAATATTCAATATCTCCTAAAAGAGGGTTTCATCAGAGGGGAGGCTATTAAATAATGAATTTCCAGGCTTTTAGAATTTATGCATGCCATTAAATAAAACAACTTTTTTGAGTCATAAATCTCTTTAGCCCATGTGTATGCCACAGAATTTAGGCACGGGTCTAGAGAAATGCCAGCGTGTTGGGATGTGAGGATTAAACACAATGCCTGTCAGACACTGTGAGCTCAAAAGGGTGTTTTGTTTTTCTTCTTTTTTATTTCTGTGAGGACAACTTCCCCGCTCAGCATATCTGCGCCATTTGGAATAATAGGAGTGTTTTAAAATAGGCCTCAAATTAATTATTTGTTTTTCTTAAAAAGTACTTTTCTTCTGGGGAACTGCACAGTTATTTAAACCCGGGAGGAAAACGTGCTCATGTGAAAGCACACATCTTATGAGTGTTTTGTTTTAAACCTGAAAGATTATAAAAATAGAATATATCCTCCAGACATAAGCATAATGGAAACAAAGCATGGAAAAGGGAAAGTCAAGCTTGTCACATGAGTCCGTAGAGAAGACCACCTAAACAGGCTTTGTGTGAGCGACAAGGCTGTTTGTTCACTTGGGTGCAAGTCCGAACAGAGCGTCAGCAAAGGGAGACAGGAAAGGGGCAGCTGTAGAGAGGTGGGTGGGCCGTGGAAAGTTACAGGTAAAGGTGGTTATCTGTTGTCAGCAGGTGGGGGTCACATGGTGGAGAGATCATGAGACTCATCATCCTGGAGAAGGATGTCACAGGGTCCACTGATCAGTTAGGACAGGGCGGGAACAAGTCCTCGTGGTGGAGCGTCATAAGGTGGACATTGAGTGGGGTCTGATGGGAAAGAACGTTTTCTTCAGACGCTGACTGATTTGGGAAAGGTCTGGTAGAGACAAAGGTACATGAACCCATACTGTGTCCTCTTTTGTCAGTTAAGTCATCACCTAAAAGTTTTGGACAAGTTTGGGTTCATCAGTTAAGGCAGGAACTGGGGTTTCACTTCTTTTGTTGTTGGTTTTTTTTTTTTTTTTTTTTTTTTTTTGGCTGCTCCAGATTTCTTGGCTCCTGCAGGCCATCTGGACGCATATGTGCAGGTCACAGGGGTTATAATGGATGAGCTCTGGCTCAGAGGCCTGACAAAACTCACACGCACCCCATATTCATACACAAGTGGGCAAGTATGTGTATGCAGAAAATGAAAAAATAAAGATTCTGTTTTAACTACGTACAAACTCCAAGAAGGACGAGTTCCCTCTGTTTATTTTTCCCTCTCCCTTCTGTTTTCTATGTAGGCAATTCCTAGTGTCCAGCAGGATTATAACTTCTACAAAGAAGTTGTCTTTAAAATTTTCGATCCAGACTTATCTTTTTCTTTTCTGAATTAACATTAACCACCTGTGTCACTGAGTTAGGATATTAATCATTTACATCTTGAGAGCAGGCATATGTTTACATCACGTACCATCGTTTACCTGCTGTTGCTATCTTCTAAAGCAGTACATGCATAAACCTCTCACCCCGGGACTATCGGCTCCTTGGTGTGAAAACCAATATATTTTTTTTCTTTTTCAAATTTATTTTAGAATTGGGTACATGTGCAGGATTGCTACAGAGGTAAATTGTGTGAAGCTGAGATTTGATGTATAAATAAACCCATCACCGTGTTATTGAGCATAGTACCCAATAGGTAGTTTTTCAGACCTTGCCTCCATCCCTCTCTTCCCTCTCTAGTGATCCAGAGTATCTTTTTCCCCATATTTCTTTATGTCCATGTGTACCCAGTGTTTAATTCCCAGTTATAAGTGATGTCATGCAGTTTTTGGAAAACCAATCATTTTACATTTTAATATTGGTAATATATCTAGTGGAATGCTAGCATGCTGTCCTACTTACAATAGCAAAGACTTGGAACCAACCCAAATGCTCAACAATGATAGACTGGATAAAAAAATGGGGCACACATGGAATACTATGCAGCCATAAAAAACAATGAGTTCATGTCCTTTGCAGGGACATGGATGAAGCTGGAAACCATCATCCTCAGCAAACTGACACAGGAACAGAAAGCCAAACACTGCATGTTCTCACTCATAAGTGGGAGCTGAACAGTGAGAACATATGGAGACAGGGAGAGGAACATCACACAATGGGGCCTGTCGGAGGTGGGAGGAAAGGGGAGGGAGAGCATTAGGACAAATAGCTAATGCACGCGAGGCTTAAAACCTAGATGACAGGTTGATGGGTGCAGCAAACCACCATGGCACATGTGTACATATGTAACAAACCAGCACGTTCAGCACATGTATCCCAAAACTGTAAGTAAAATTAAAAAAAAAAAATGCTAATGTGCTGCCAATAAAGATTCTGCATTGTGTTTCATTCATGGATAGTAGGCCACAAAATTCAAGAATGCACAAATCAAATAGCATCTTCACATATTTTTTCCTTGAGATAAAAATGTTTGAGTTGTATTATCCATCCTGTTTAAGTAGCAAAGTATAAAGCTTAAATATGTAAACCACTGGAAAAACCTAAAATTACCCGGTTTTGTTCCATCTTCAAAAATGTGAAATAAAGGCATACTACTAGAAATAGTCTGTGAAAAAAAAAAAAAAAAGTCTAAATATAAAGACACACTAGTAGGTCAGACAGAAACAGGATTTGCCTATTCCCATTCTTCTTTATTGAGGCTTTTCTCCTTTCTAATGTCAGAAAGCTGAAAGCGTTAAAATTTAACCAACAAAAATGTCCTGACAGAGCTTCCGTAATCGAGCCAATGATCCAGAAGATGGTAAGAGAATACTGCTTTTCCAGGTGAGAAAAGAGGACACTTGGTCTAATACATTCATGCAAATGTCCAACTATAATGAAATGCATTACGAAAACTTGAGTATACCTGAGGAGATCTGTACCCAGTTTTTGGATCCTACTGGAGAGCAGCTAACCTTGCATTTTTGCCAAGATTGTTAACACAGATATTTCCATTTTAAAGGACACTCTAAGAATGCAGCATAACCTTTAACGGTACTTACTTGCCTAAAAAGGCATTCCTGTAACACAGAGTTGAGTATGCATGAGGAACCAAAAAAAAAAAAAGGTTTGTTGGAAGAGACAAAACTCCAGTGAAATGTCAGGGACCTGAAAGGAGGAGAACAATATGAATTGGAAAAGGCCAAGGGAAATGGCTTGCAGACGTAGTGACTACAAGGGATAAATAATGAGAGCTTTGTTTGGTAACTGGAGTGAAATTGTGCTTTGTAAATGTGTGAGAAATGGAATTAGATGGATTGGACAGTGCTGGATTAAATAGAGAAGTTTGAACTTAATGCAATAGGTTGAAGAGAATCATGTTATTTTTGTGAACCTACTAGTGGTGTAGTCTGACTGACGGACACTATTACATCCCTTTGCTCATTGAAAAATATTCAACTATTTTTTGCTGCTAACTGCTTCCATTGCAGAAATACTAGGACATACAAATAAGTAAAATTGACAAAACTAAAAACCCCATGTACTTACTATCCAGAGACTGAACAAGTGTTAACTTTCAGAATACATGCTTCATACATAAAACTTCTGGTCAAGTAAACATGAAGTTGGAAGCTCAAAGGCAGTCCATGCAGTGAACACTATTCTTCCCTTGTCATTTGCCTTCTTCTCTTTGAATTTGAAATTCACAAACAAAGGACCATTGGCTCTGACGTAAGAAATAGAAAAAAAGAAAAGTTTGTTATTCTTAATATTTTTAATTTGACTTTTGATTTATTTATTTTTATTTTTATTTTTTTGACAAAGAGTCTCGCTGTCACTCAGGCTGGAGTGCAGTGGTGAGGTCTTAGCTCACCACAACCTCTGTCTCCCAGGTTCAAGTGATTCTCCTACCTCAGCCTCCTGAGTATCTTGGATTACAGGCATGCACCACCACGCCTGACTAAATTTTGTATTTTTAGTAGAAATGGGATTTCGCCACATTGGCCCAGCTGGTCTCGACCTCCTGACCTCAAGTGATCTGCCCGCCTCGGCCTCCCAAAATGCTGGGATTACAGGCATGAGCCACTGCACAAAGCCAGTTCGACTTTTCTTTTCGTTTCAATAATTATCAATTAAATGTTAGTCCTCCTCCTGGCACTTGTAATAATTGATTGCTTGGTATTCTTTCAACATATAATTATGGAGTAACTACTTCTTAGTAGGCTTAATAAACAAAACAGCCCATCTTCAAAGAGGTTAACCTCTAATACTCTTTACATTGGTTTCTCTTTGGTATCTTTGTCAGACATGCATGGAAATTTATGACACAGCTATGCTTTATCTGGCTCAGATTAAAATGACAAACATTTTCAAATCTTGATTACCATGCCGGTTTTATTCTCAGTATCAAATTTCTCACATACCTAAGATGCATTAATTTTTTTTAATCACTGAAGAGGTGTTTATTTCTTCATTGTTATTTCATCTGTGTGTGCCATCTGCTAGTCCGTACCAGTCAGGTCCTGTTATAGGAGCCAGGGATGTAAAGACAAGTGAGAATTGGCATAGGAGAGCCCACAGCCTTCAGGTGCAAAGAAAGCAGAGTAAATTGAGTGTCTTGTTAGATCCCACTGATGGCGTGGCACATGAAGAGAGGAGGTGCTTCCCTGGAGGGGGTGATTTCAGAGCTGGTGTAAGTAGTTGGGAAGGTATTAAGAGGCTGACATAGTTTGGACTGGAAACTAGGGGTTCTACCTCTTTTTTATGTTACCTAGGTTTTGCTTTTCACTTTGTCTGTCACACTGTTCCTACCTTGTCCATTTTCACAACTTTGTTCAAAACAGCCTCCAGGCTTCTTGAGCCATTTAATATAATATATATATTTAATATAATATTATTAAATAATAATTTAATACAGTATATATTAACACCATCTCAGGGGATTACTTTGCCACTTCCTTCTTGAGAAAATAAAGACTACCAGACATGAAGTTTCTTGATTTCTTTCATCTCAGCATTTACCTTCACCAAATGCTTCTTTCCTTCTTCCCTCCACTCTACCACTAAATTGTCCACTTAAGTGCCATATTTCATCTCCATTCGTCTTCTCAAAGGCTTCAGTGATCATTTTTTTTCTCTCTTGTAGTTTACACTCTTTTCCTCTACCCTCATTTTCTTTTTGATCTACAATCATGTCAAGTCTACAAACATGTTTAGGTGCCTTCTATATTTTTTTAAAAAGTGAAGTAAATTTGTTATTGACTGCTGGGCCAAAGCTCCAGAATGTCTTATGGGGTCCAGTGATGCAGGAATGTATAATAGTGATCAGTATTTATTTCTAGTAATATATAGGAATATGGTGAACCTTTCTGTGCTGGTTTCCTTTCTCTAACCCCACCCCATTCTACAGTATTCCTCTAAGCTTTAACCTGTAAAGATAGTAACTCCAGGCCTTGGCTTCCCTTGCCTGGCAGATTGGTCACTTTACATCAGGTATTGAGGTTGGTCATAGGAAAGCTGTATCTACTCCTTGTATCTTTCTATCTTAGTTATGGATATTTTTGCACTGCTGTTTACTAACTGAGTAGAAATTCTAAGGAAAAGTAACCTAAGGCTAAGTTCACGTCTTCATTTTCTCTTATTGTAAGCCTGGACCAACTTTCATGGACTAGATCTGTTCACCTTCTTTCTATGTCTCTTCAAGATGCTTCCTCTCTCTCTCCTTTCCTTTCACTTTGCAAGATCTTGAAAGGAATGCTCCACAGTTACTGCACCCACTTACTCAACTTCTCTTTACTCCTCTGTCCGATAATATCTGCCTCTTCCCCAACCACTCTACTGATAATGTACTTGCCAAGATGTTTAAAGACTTTCATATTGCCAAATTAAATGCCATTTTCAGTTCTAACTATACTTGACTTCCTTACAGCATTTAGTGCTGTTGACACTTGAACAAGTCATTAAATCCATTCCTTTTCTAGGATCAGTTTATCTCAATTTTCCTATGACGTTCTCATTATCCTTTACTGTCTTCTCTTTTTGTCCTTCCCTCTGAAACCATGGTGTTTCTCAGGACCTCATGTTTGTTCTGATTAACTTCTTACTTCATGTTCTAATTGAATGGTATTATCCATATTTTCCACAGCTGATAAATCACAAGTCAAAATCTGCGTTCTGAATTTTCTTAGTAGTATTGTATTTTTAACTCTGTACTAGATACACTCATCTCATTGTTCACAGTGACTGTTATGGACTGAACTGTATTCTCCCCAAATGTATACGTAGCAGTGTTAACCCACAATGTGACTGTATTCGAAGATATTCCCGTTAAAGGAGCAATTAAGGTTAAGTGAGGTCACAGGATGGGACTCTAATCCAATAAGCCTGGTGTCCTTATAGGAAAGGAAGAGACACCCAGGAACAACACAGACAGAGGAAAGTCCATGTAAGGACACAGCAGGAAGCCATTGAGCCTCACCATTCATCCCAAACAAACAAAAATCAGAAACCTTAGAACCATCTGTTTTCCTTGTTCCTGCATCTCACAGAAAGGAAGATGTAGCAGCTTGGTAAAGAGTACGGGCTCAGCGACAAACAGCCTGTATTTCAATTTTAGGATTGCCATTTGCTAGCTCTGTAACTGTGGCAAATTATTTCACCTTCATATCTCATCTGTGACCACGGTTTTGATGAAAATGTCTGTTTCATTGGGTTGTTAGGAAGAATAGAATGCTTCTATTCTCAAAGAGTATGTGTTTACTAATGTTAACTTGTATAATCATCAGCATCATTATTAAATATTGCCACATCTTCTCAGTTACAGCTGCAATGTCTTTAAATCTAGACCATCTTTTTTTTGAAATCCCTGTTGTTACTCCCAAGCACTCCTCACAACTCACCTCGGGTATCCCCTCAGATCTCTTCTTTCTAGCCGCTTCTTCCTATAAAATATTTTATGCTCCTCAGTCGATCTTCAGGGGGAAAATATGCTAGAATAATCCTTGGTGAAAAATCTGAATACACGCTCTTCATTTTCTTCTAACACTCCTCTCACTGCTTATGAGGGAAAAATCCACATTTCTTAACATATTAGACACTATTTAAAAAAATCTCATTCCCACAGTAGCCTTTCAACCATCTATAGATGCAATTCCACTTTGCCAAGACTGAGCTCATCTTGTTGAGAATATGCTCAGTTTCTTCATGCCCTAAAGAATCAGTAGCTGTTTACCAACATCCTTCCTACTTTTCTTCTCCTGGAAAATTATAATTCATCCTTCAAAATTCTCTTAAATAAGTTCTTACTAACAGATGTTCGTAAGACCCTAATATCTATGATATTTAAAGATTACTTTCACCCCATGTTGATCCATCTATATTTAATCTTTCAAGAATGAAAATATAGATGTATTTTGAAAGTCAAGAATAATTAACATGGTCATTTATTCATATTAAAATAAACCTATTTTGACTAGAGTTTTATAATATCATCTAAGTTTAAAATGTGTTGTTTAAAAATTTCCTCCAGCCATTTCTCTTTCTGGCTTTTAAAATTCAAGTGTATTCCATTTTTCTGCATATATCCCTACATTTATACAGACCAAATTATGCTTTTATGTAGTTTTAAAATACCCGTATTTGTAGACTAGTTCTGTCCACATAGTTGTTGACTTTAGTAAGCTCTGAAGAAGGACACAGACTGTGGAGTCAAACTTCCTAGATTCAAATTTCAGGTTGACCACTTAACAGTGGGGTCACTATAGGCAAATAATTCAATTTCCTGTGCCTCTGTTTCCTCAGTAGTAACCTCACAATGTCATGATACCCATTAAATTAGTCAAAGGATGTAAAACTCTTGGAAGAGTGATTGATAAATAGTAGTAACTCAATAGCCGTGGGGTACTTAGTTTAAAAGCCTTTACTACTACCTTTTTGTTGACTCAAGCAGTTTCTTCTTTTCTAGTTCAGACTCCTATCCACAATTGCACAAGTCCATGGACAAGCGATTCCCTCTATCTTATCCCACACATTGAGTAGATGTTGATGTCCAGGTGCTAAACTTACACAGAAGATACAATCAAACAAACTGGATTTTTTTTTACCCCACACTATGGCAAATAATAACATTGATTGAACTTATCCGTCTGCTGTTTCCATTCAATATTTCCATCAGAAGAGTACATGGCAGAGAGACCCAAGTTAAGTGGATACTTCGATTTTTCTCTAGGGTCCTAGACCTCGTAAAATCATTAAGCAATACGTGCACAGTTTATATTCCGAAATGCATGTGATTCATTGAGAAGTAAAGTGAAATTAAGGGTTTATTTTTATCTATGTAGGACAATCAAGTCCTGAATTAGATGTAATTATAGAAATTCTTAACACTGCATACCTACTGTCGGTTAAGTCATCACCTGAAAGTTTTGGACAAAAGAGTTTTTCATGTTTCTGTCAAAGTGATATATATTTCCCTTTGAATATGTGGAAGTTTTCTTAAGATAAGGCTTTTAAGTAATTACTGGTGAAACTGAGATGATTCTCCTTGAGCCTTAAGAATTATGGATTCTGTCTTCAATAGTCCTCTTGTTAATGATTCTAACATTGTTAATTTTTTATGTTCTAATCATGTTCAGTTACAGTCTTAACTCTGATTCTCATGAAAGATGTTCCTACAAAATATCTTTCTATCATCATAAACTGAAATTCATAATAGAAAATTATTTCAATTATCCAAGGTTATGCTGATCTTTTTCTTGAGCATATTTTGGTATTTTCTTAATTTATCTTATACTTCGTCAAAAAGTACGGTTTTATTCTAAATTTTTTTCTTTAAATTAATGCTAAATTCTATCTACTAACATATTAATAGTAATATCTGTGCATATACTTAATTAGTTGCTTTCCAGCTTAAATATTTTATATAAAGGCAATATTCAATTTATTATGAAAGCAGTATCTTTCCATGTTCTGAAAGGGATTTAAGGTGACTTAAAATGATTATACTAGAGGGGAGTATGTTTGTTGTTACTTTTTGTTCCTGACTTTTCACAAGAATTAAGTGACAATGGCTAAGTTCCCATCCACAGTTTTATTATAAAGATAATAATATTGTGGCCTAATTGGGTATATATAGAAGTTCCATGGTAAAATCATTTAAAATTCTCAAGTAGGCATATTTTTCAAGAGTGGTCCATCTGCAAAGCTATAAACAGTATAAATCCGAAATATTTCTCTCTTCCATCAGAAATCTACATAGTTATTGGATATTAATTAGCATTAGGCAAATTTAACTACCTATAATTCTACAAATGGCATTTAATGAAAAATACTTGTATTGTTTCCTGTCACAAAGCAAATCAAATTCTTCACTGTTCACTAATTATTTTTAGCAATTTCACCTGTGTAGAAGGTAAAAGGGCTGCCCAAACATGCCAATGTCTTAATCCTTAGAACCTGTGAATATATTAGATTGCATGGCAAAGAGAAATTGAGATTATAAATGGAACTAAGGTTGCTAATCAGGTGACCTTAAATTAGGGAGAGTAGCTTGAGTTGTCCAGGTGATCCTGATGTAATCACAGTGACCCTTAGTCAGGGAAGAAGAGGAAGAAGGGAGCCAGAGAAATGGCAATGTGACAAAGTTTACATCTGTTGTTGCTAGCTTTGAAAATAGACTCCATAATTGTAAGATAACACATTTGTATTGTTTTAAGCTCCTCAATTTATGGTAATTTATTACAGTAGTCATAGGAAATTAATATGCTACCCACCTCTACATGACCACTATCTTTAGTGTTTCACAGTAAATCATTTTTTGTTTCTACTACAACGAAGTCTAACACTTGATTTTTTTTTTTTTTTTTGAAGTTTAACACTTGGTTTTTACTCTACACAAAATTTCACATTGCTGTCTTGATGTCTTTGCTGTATTGACCTAATCCAAATTCAAACTACTGAAAAGGTAAGGTTTCTACCTCAAGAGCTTGTCCTTTGGGCCAAGCAATGCTTAGATTCACAGTTTTGAAAATTGGCTACCCCGTATTTAAGCAATCCAGTTTAGGAGCAAAACTTAATTTTAAACTTAATTACTCTAGAGAGTCTTCAAAGTTCAATGTGCAAAAACAGTTAGGCTAATTTCCAGAAATCAAAAATTTTCCCTTTTAATTTATTTGATACAGTCCAACTAGTATAACTTGATTCTTATTTCATATTTTATTAAAGTACACCTAAACTGTATTAAAAATAAAGATTATTTTAATAGCAAATTCCATAATTTACTTTTACTAAAATTAAATGGTCTTCCTCTTTCACATTTTGCAAAGTCTGACAGCATATTTATTTTTTCCTTATGTATATGCTTTCAAATTAACCTTGTTCACTTCAAAGCACTGTCTTAATTCACTGGTCCCATGATAAAACATGTGACTTTTCCCTAAAGCCTGTGTATTTTCATTTGTATAACACCACATGTTTTACAAAACATAGCTTTTTTAAACTAATGAATTTATGTCTAGGTGAGTAAAGTTGATTTTTATGTTCTGCTGATGATAGAAAATATCTGTGGAAAAAAGAAAGCATTAAACTCCTACTGAAATTTCAACTTATAGAAGTAAAATTATTATTATATTGTGTTTTTAAACTGAAGAGTATTCAACACATTCCTCTACTTGAACTATGCTGGGTTATAGAAGGGCAATAATCAATAAAGTGGCTCCTTATCTGTGGTACTTCTAATTACCTCTATGCTAGCACTGAGCCTGTGGTTTCACCAACGCATATTTAAAAAATTTGCTAACAGGATCTTGTTATCACCCTAATTTTTGGTGTGGAGTTTTATTAGAAAATCACGTTACTCATCTGACTGCCGCAACAACAGCATTATCTCTAGGGTACTGTTTTTTTATATCAAGGTTAATTTAAAGTGATTAGCATAAGCCCTCCAGATGTTGCTATGGGGATAAGAACTGCACATCTTCTATGATGGACATCATATGATTGCTGTTACAGTCCTGGTGAGATTGGATTATTTGTTTTAATGTCATGCGAAACAAGTCACATGATAAAGATTAGTATCTTTTTAATAGCATGCCGTATTCCTAAATCAATCACCTTTTCACTGCTACAGAATGGTGCATATATAAAACTCACGACTTTATTATTGGCTAAGGTAAATTCATCATGATGTTTGGATGTTCAGAATATTTCTTTTAATTGGTATTGATTCTTCTGCCTCTCAGGAGGAAAGACACAGTGGTTAAAAGGAGAGTGCCTATTCACATTCAATTCACTCAACAAACAGTCACTGAGAGCTTACTATGGGTCTGGCATTTTCCGTATGCTGACAACAAAATGAAATTTTGTATAAATATTTGCTTTGCTTTGTTTTTCCCAGTTGAATCTGGACACACATAGATTCCAGCCCTGGAAATAGTGTAAAATGTGAGGATTGTGAGGCAGAGCTCAGGGGTTGGAATACAGAACCCACTGGCACTCTGTCTTTGAGAATGGGTAAGAGAGGGACACCACCGAAGAGCAGACATGACACATGAGAATCCCACATGGTCACAAACAGGAGTGGTGAAGAGTGGGCATTCTGAAAGAAGAGACTGAGAAATAAATATTGAAGTCTTGAGAAATAAATATGGAAAGAAATTCCATCACTTACCACTTTTATTTCTGGAAACTGGAGGGAGGAATTTTTTTTTTTTTAATTGAGGGGAGAAGTCAAGGAGAAAGCAGTAAAGTTGAAGAGTAAATGGGAAAAGTAACAGTTATTTCTCCAGCATAGCCAAGATTTTTGTGTCTACTAACATCAAGAAATTGAAGTCGGGTGACAGAGGGACACTAATGACAATGGAAAGATGAATAAAGTCTTTAAACAAGAGAGCATTCAATTACCAGAAAAATGTATGACTGTGGAAAGAGTTCGTAAACACTGCCCCGCTCCACCTCCACCATGGATTATAGTGAAGATTGAGTAGTGAAATCCACAGTTTGTGCAATTCAATTTCCTAATGCCCAGAGACACAAGTAACAATTTAAGGTTGTATCTAATTATTATTGTAGAAATAGAGTATCACACTAATAAGTTTTCAAAATTCCCAGAAAAAGTGTTAAGGTGTTTATGATACTGATCACAAATATATCTCACAATATTTGGAGTTGGGGTGCGAGAAGAATATTTTTATGGGAATTTGATAATTAGAACATTCATAATGCTAAATTATCCATAAACACCATTTTTTTATTTTTAAGTTTTAAAAATTGTCATGAAAGGCAAATTTTCTCCAACTCAAATTTCATATAAATATACTGAGTTCTTGCAATGTGAATATGAACTCTTTTCCCCAAAGTCTTTTATCAGAATCCCCATCATTTCCTGTAATTTGGCCCCAAAGAGCAGATGACAGTGGCTGTGGTGTAAAATGTTACCTCCTCTTTAGATAAAATTATTAGGAAAGTGTTGCAATTGCCTCTACTGAGATTTTTCCTGAGTCAATGCCCAGTGTGACAGCAGGGAGGAAACCATTAACTTTCCTCTGAGAAGATTCTGTTTGATGATAGAATTTTTAAATTAAAGTACTTAGTGATTATAATCATGTTGATATTTCAGTGTAACAAGTAGAGCAGAAAATATGCCTGTACCTGAGAATATTCCATCAATATACACTTTCCAATAGTTTATCCTATTTCCTGGTCATCAACCTTGGCAAGTGACCATCAATAATGTAGGGAAGCATCTTAGGGATAGTGGATTCACTTTCTCCAGAAGCAGCCGATTTCATTTTTAAAAGATTCATCTATTAGAAAATTCTTCCTTAGGTTTGACTGGGATTTGCCACCTTAAAACTTTCACTGGTTAGTCCAAGTTGTGGTCATCTGTTTATATGGAAGTTGTCACATATCTGAGAACTTGGCCAAATCCTGCCATCAACTCAAGCTTCCTATGTGTAAAAGTAAACTCATTCCTCCTACTGTAAAGATGATTTGCCCTTTCTCCTTTCTCTCTTTTTATGGTGTTGGAGTGTTCTCTCTTGTTAGGCAGCTGACAATCTAACTGAATTTTTTCAGTGTTAAATGTAAGTAATAAGCATCTGACTGTTATTACAAGGTTCTTGATGTAGCCTCAGTGGATTGTTTTGTTGTTGCTGTTTGTTGTTTTACATTTTTGTATTTCACCATGTGTCTTCACCACAGTAATTGACAGGTGCTTATCATCTGTCTCCTTTATAAAATCACCACTTCTAGCTAACTTGTAAAATCACCAGTTCTTCCTAACTCGTATTTCTGTGTCACATGTTTAATGTACATAATATTTTAAGAATTCATCCATGGTGTAGGGAAAAAGAAAAAGCAAAACTATGTGATAATGCCTTCTAAATATTTCCAGTTATCATGTGATCAATAAAAGTACAGTCAGCCCTCTGTATCCATAAGTTCCACATCCATGAATTCAACCAATATTTCACAGAAAATATATTTTTTAATTGTGATGGAAGCAGCTGCTTGTCTGAAGCGGCCACTGCAAAGACACCAGCTGTAGCTGGGAAGGGTGGCTGGGACTGTGTGCTCTGCAGGACCAGCAGGGTCCAGGAGGGGGCAGGAGCCCTGACCCCTTCCAAGTTGGTGGGGTGGGAGCCCCTCACTCCCAGGCACAGCGGTAGCTGCCCAGCCACAGCTCCAGACCCAGGCATCCCTGCGCTCTCGGGGGCCTGGGAAGTTCCTGCCCCCACAGGCAGGCTCAGAAGTGCCTGCTCCCAATCTCTGGCCTCCGCCCGCACCCAGTGCTAGCTGGTGTGGAGTGAGGTTGTGGCCAAGCTCAGGCACTGGCGCGACCTGGCTGGGTATGTGCACACTCGGGATGGCACTGACATGCCAGCCCTCTGCTGCCTCGGCCTTCTTCAGACTTTGGTCACTGATGAGCACGGGAGGGAGCCTAGGGGGAGCTGAGGCTTAGTGCAGGCCTGCGGGCAACCCTCAGCATGAACAACCTGGCTGCTGAGGATGGCATGTTGATGGCAGGAGGCAGACAGGTTCCTGACTGGAAAGGGGGGGTTCCTAGTGAAACTCCACTTTCTAGCCAGGGACAGCTCGAAGCCTCGGGGGTGAGCTGCCAGATCCAGGTGGAGTTGGTGGCCCAGAGTGAGAACTTATGGTGCTTTTTCCAGTCCCACCCATGGCCAACCATGGATGCACCTTCTCCCTTCTGAGCCCATAAAAACCCCAGACTCAGCCAGACTCACACAGAAGTTGGGACTACCAGCTGCAGGAAGGAGCTGCTCATTTTTAGTCTCCTCAACTCGTCAGGACAACCTGCCTGATGGAACAGAAGGGAGCTACCCACTACAGGTCTACTCTCCTCTGAGAGCTGAACACCCGTCAGGACAACCTGCCTGTGGAAAGGACCTACCCACTTCAGGTCTCCTGAGAGTTGTTCTGTTGCTCAATGAAGTTCCTTTCCATCTCATTCGTCCTGGACACAGGACAAGAACTCAGGACCCACCTAATGGCAGGACTGAAAAAGTTGTAACACAAACGGGGCTGAAACACATCCCTGACCCTGCTCACCACGTTGTGGGCAACAAGAAGGATAGAATGAGGAGCTGTGGCCCTTCAGGGAGTCCAGACCTAGAGGATCCCTGAACCAGGGCTGTGACACTCTCTTTGGGGCTTTGCAGTTCCTGGCATCTCTAAACTTCCAGGCACCACTGTGTTCCCGTTGTCCCGATGTGGGTGCCCACAGCGGAAGCTGCCTGTGGTGCGTCTGATCCAACTGCATTCTTGCATGAAACCAGTACCTGTGCCGGCACCTGGAGCTGCCCGCTGTGCCACAGCAGCCAGTATGCCTGGCTGGGCGCAGTGTCAGACCCCGTGCTTGCTCACCCACACATCCCTCACTGCTCCACGAATGGCTCGTCCTTGGCGAGTGTTGGATCTGCGCTGGTAGTGTGAGCCAGGTGCAGCCTGCAGGGCTGAGTGGGTGGAATGAGCCCAGCAGGTGCAAGCAATACTCGAGCAGAAGGTGCTGCCAGCCACAGAAGTTTCCGGCTGGCATGGCAAAACCCCACGGATCCTGTGACAATTGCATCTTTCTTTTTCTTACCAGTATTTCTTAGACAGACAGTATAACAACCATTTACCTAGCATTTCCATTGTATTAGATTTTATAAGTAATCTGGAGATGATTTAAAGTATACAGGAGGATACACATAGTTTATATGCAAATACTAGACCATTTTATATCAGCAACTTAAGCATCCCAGAATTTTAGTATCTGCCAGGGGCCCTGGAACCAATCCCCCACAGATACTGAGGGACAACCATCACTGATGAAGAGAAATCCAGATTCAAAGACACTTAGCTAGAATTCACTAGGTAAAACATTTATTCTGGCCCTTAAACTAGCACTATGATACACCTGGAGTAATTAACATAGGAGTATTCATCTGAGAAGAAGTAACCAGCCTCTCTCCTTTACATATTATTAATCCACAACTAGTTATGAAATGACTCCTTTCTGCTTCAAAAAACCATAAACCTTTCACAGACTGAGGAAGGGAAAGCATTTGAACAAACAACTATAATGCAGTGTGAAAACTATGGCAAACTCTGTTGTGAACCCATGTAGAATGTATAATCTATATTTTAGTGGACCCCAGAGAAGATGATATCTCAATTTAACCTGAAGGACGAGACAGAGCATGGACCTTTCTAAGCACTGAAAGTAGTTCCACTGGATTCCATTTAGTTGGTTACATAACTAAGAGTTTTAGTAATGGGAGTGTGAAGGATTAGTTTGGAAACAGATCATGACAGGTCTTGTAAAATACATTAAATAACTTTGAACTTTATTTTAAGAGCAATAGGAGGCCATCAAAGTCTATTAGTAAGAGAAAACTTGATTTGAGAAAGATCATTCCAGACGCCCTGAATAGCAAGTTTGGTGAATGGATGAGTAGGCGAGTGGTGGGGTAGATGGCTGATGAATTCAACAGGAGAGATAGGATGTGAAAATGAGCAAGAAGGACATAGTGTCAACTCCAGATCTTGAGAGAAAGCTGAGATTAAAATATAGATTTGGGTCATCAACATGTAAACATGTATGAAGGACTGGGATTGGAAACAATCTTTCAGGCATTGTAATTAGAGTGAGAAAAGGGTCAAAACTGCATTGACAAGGAGCAACATTTTATGGATGGGCAGAGGAAGACAAGGAAGGAGCCGACAGTGCGGCAGAAGAGACATCTAATAGTGCGGAATCGGGGAGCTAAGAGAAGATGACGGTCAAGGAGACGATAAATCACAGTGTCACATGCTATCCTGATTTTAATAACAATTTTAAACAAATCAGTAGTTTTAATGACCAGAAGGTCATTGTGAACTTAGAGTTTCAGTGGAGTGGTATGATCTGAACAAGACATTTCTGACTAAAGAAACACTAGATATTAGGCTCTACTTTTTACTAATTAGTGGTCTGATATTAGCCAGGATTCTTGAAACCTTAAATTTTGTTACACTTATGTGAAATGAAAATGTTAAAATCACTCATCAGTATGGATCCTGAAACATTTAAAATTATCAAAACAAATCTGTGATCTTCAGATTTATTTGTACAGAATTAGTCTGTACACTTCTTTCTTTAAGAGTTTTCTGTTTCAATGTAAATGTGAGGGTATTTATCATGTTCATAATGATAGATTAGATGGGGGTGTTATAGTAAATCTCTCTGAACTTTTTGAACACAGCAAAAGTTCTATTTTCTGCTCATAAGCAATGAAATTCTGTATCAGCCCACCATATATGAAAATGCTTGCTAATTCTCATTATTATCATGGGCGTGGAAAACAGGCAGTGGAGTAGCAGAGGCAATTAAGCCTTCATTCTTCGTGCAAGAACTTGGGTATATTTAGCAAAACTTGAAATATGCATATCAGGAGACCCAGAAAATTTACTGTAAAGAATTAGAAAAAACATGAAAACTCACATTTTATTTTAGCATGGTTTATAATCACACACACGAAAATGAAATTACCCTAGATATCCACACAGAGAGGCTAGCTAAACAATTTTTGGTAGATTCATATGACAACATATTTTATAACTTGTTTAAAAGACTGAGTTACATCTATGCACATAATGTGGAGAGATATTCGAAGAAACAGGGAACTTGCCAAAGACCATGAACAGTCTTTTCTTAAGAAAAATAAATTCTATACACATATCACAGCACATGTCAGGGGAGCACGTAACAGTAACTGCCCAGGGGTAGATACGAAGACATGAAGTGCAGTAGGAACTTTTTCTTTTTGGGTTTTTTTTTTTTTTTTTTTTGGTTGTTTATGCTTTGTTGTTTAACATGAATGTATGTTATTTTGCAATAACAGAAATAAAGACAGAAACAAAAGATATGTATTTCCTAACATATGCTTTTACTTAAACACTTTAATAATGTCTTCCCGCTCCCTGCTCCATGTCCCACTTTGTTGCCCTACATTGCAATTGTGTGTCTAAAGGCACACAGCCCTGTGTAAACTGCTTAGATTCTGTTTTGTCACCTCCCTTTGCTGTACTGTGTGCCCCACTTTTCTTAAGCTCCATCATCCAGTGTTCACCTGAAATAGGATCGACAACCATGTAGGGAAACTTCTTTTATGTAATGATAGACTTTGAGTATTTAATTGATTGAATTTTATTTTAAAAGGAGCAGGGCCTGATGCTACGGACATCTTATAAAAAGGCACGTTTCTCAGCGGCTGCTCCGAATGGTTTAGCTGCTTTCACAAGTTACAATCCTATAGTGGGAGAATCAGGGGAAAATCACATTACTGAAAAAGGCATGTGCCTGGCACGTTCCCAAGGCGTGAGTATTTATGGCATGATGAACTGTGAATTTGATGTTGATGCTTGCACAACACAAGCATGTGGTTAAAATCTAATTTTGTCACCAGCAAAAAAAGAACTATATTTAAAAGTGTAAAATGTTTGTTTTATAGAAAATCTTTACCCCAAATGAAAAATAAATAAATTAAGGTCAGTACTATTAATTCTCTGTGAAATGGAGTAAACTCAGTCGAAGTGATATAGAAATCCCCAGTCTATCCTATGCAAACAATTTTCAGGAGAGGAAAACAGGATAGGATAACAATTGCCTGGAACTTTCCAAGAGCATTTTTTAATAAAAGCATGTCCAGGGATCATAAATTATCCAAAGTAAGAACATGGAAAAGATTTATGAAGAGGTACCCAGGAACATGTCAAAAAGAAAAGAAGAAGGAGGAGGAGGAGGAGGAGGAGGAGGAGAATGAGGAGGAGAAAAAAGAGATCCCTCTCATCTTGAGTTGAAAATGGTCAGAAACAAGAACACAATATATGAAGTATGCTTAATGCCAATTGGGATAAAACCTCAAGTACTTTGTAGAGGGGTAACATGAGAAGATTAAAATGTATTAAGATGGGTCTTTAAGTTTCCCATGACTTAAGTTGAGATATGGAGTTCTCTAAGGTTTACACTGCGTTTTTTAAACCTAAGATACTAATAATTTTCTAAACGTAAGTACTATATCAATTTGATAAAAATAATGAGTAATTAGTTAAGATGTTCTCAAACAAAGGGTAGTTTAATGCCCGAAAGAAAAACTCTGTCCAGACGTTGTGTCTCACACCTATAATCCCAGCACTTTGGGAGGCTGAGGCAGGAGGATCACCTGAGGTCGGGAGTGTGAGACCAGCCTGGCCAACATGGTGAAACCTCCTCTCTACTGAAAACAAAAAATACAAAAAAATGTAGCCAGCTCTGGTGGTGGGCATCTGTAATCTCAGCTACTTGACAGGCTGAGGCAGGAGAATGACTCGATCACTGGAACTCAGAGGCGGAGGTTGCAGTGAGCCAAGATCATGCCATTGCACTCCAGCCTGTGCAACAAAGCCAGATTCCATCTCCAAAAAATAAAACATAAAAGGAAAGGAAGAAAGTGAGAAAGAAAGAAAGAAAAAAGAAAAACTCCATAGGTTGTAGTCCTCAGAAGACATCAGTATATCCTATTAAGAACTTGCACTAAATTTCTAAGCTATATATATGTATTAATGAAGAAATCCAATCTTCCATATGTTTTCTACCATAGGCATGAAGACAGTGGAGGGAAGGAAAATATGTTTCCTAGTAGCTCTGAAGCTCAGAAGGGAAAGGGGGTGATGCATTTTACAAAGACAATAATACCTAATCAAAGTATAAAATAATACTAAATATGTTGCTCTGCATAAATGGGTGGAGGCTGTACTTTTAAGGGAGGAAAGGCAAAATATATGTGATTTGGTTTTATAGATTCAGTGAATATATCAGTATTGTGACAATTGATACATATGCATATTATAAGTGTCAGTAAAAAGAATGGGTGGTATTTGATTTGAAGTTTAATTATGTAAGTAAACATTTCTAATTGGATTTTTTGTGAATTTCTTCATTTCTATGCTTGATATTATTATCTCATGTGACAAAAATATGTGTTCGTGTTTTCAAAACCCTTAGTTCTCAAAAGAAATTAATTCAGACAGTGACGTTGGTACTTATAGAATACGTGTGTATATTATCGATCTATATTATAATGGAATGTGTACCAATTCAAGTTATTATGCATTTTTAAGATTTTTATCAAAGCAAATAATAACACGTAAAAAATAAGTCATACAACAGCCAGACCTAAGAGACCCAATGCACCTCCCAGGAAAATCCGTTTTTCCACCTTTTCGATGTTTGTTCTCTCATAGTCATCTCCATCATTCTAAAGAATAAGCTATGTGTTTATTACTTAGTTTATCATATTTAGACTACTTTTTGGACTAAAGATGAACATTTAGCTTATTGACAATTATGCATATTATTTGCCACCCAGTTTTAGATAGTTACCTTAATACCTTTAGCTTTTTCACTGACTATTTGATAGCTTTAAATAATACACCAGTGATGCTAAATTTGCTTCCTCTTAATTTTAGCTGTGTGTCTGAAACTGCTCACTCTATAAGATGTTGCTATTAGCATTCTATCATTCCACATATCTCACAATTTCTCCCCCTTTCCTACTTTTGTAGTATATTCTTATTTTTATATTGTCAAGGTTGATAATATTTTATGGTTTACAGTGGACATAAGCTTTCAGTGTTTGACCTAAAGATTGCATCTAAAAATTGAAATATACCAAAAATCCTCTAGGGAGTTATAAGCAATTAAATGTTATATTTGCAGAGCAAATTAATATGGTAAGGTTTTGTTTCATTCTCGATGAGCTCAATACCATAATCTCCATACCACTGAAAGGATCCTAACATAAAGATCAAATGAATTATGTTTCCTATATACCATTAGTTAGTTAAATTGTGCCTCAGTTGGTTTAGCTGTTATCTGGAAACTGATGTCCTTGGGAGAGATTTTATTTGTAAATTTATAAAGCGTACTTTTTTTTCTCTACTTTAAGAAGTTTATCTCTACTTTTGCTTCTAAACAGGTTATGTTCCAATTAAATGAAATTCGTGGAATTCCTTTGATTCGTTTCTTGTAGTACACTGACTTCTTGTTCTAATTTGAATTGATAGTATTCTAGACTTAGAACTCAGTTACCCTTCTGTCACTTGAAAAATCTTTTTTTACTGAGTTCCTGGCTTCGTTCTACAATTTATTATATCCTGTGCCTTCCTCATTCTTACTTTTCAGCTTCATTTGCTGGAATTACTCTTAAAAAACTACTTGTTTACCTGGGTTAAATATAACAATGGAGCTTCTATGTTTCAAAATAGTTATGTGGATAATGGGGAGTCATTCAACTATTTTGAACCAATTTCTGTTAGAGTTGATCACAATTACTACAAAAACACCAAAAAGTGAAGCAGCATGTCCTGTATTGTTGTTTAAGATAATATATTCAAGACAAACCCAGCTAGGAATATCAACGCCATTGTGATAGTTGCCTTTCAGGCTAAAATTGATCAATGATAAACTCTTTGGCAAGTGGAATTCATATTCTCATGTGAACTGAAAATGATAAATAGTTAATAGCTTTCCCAGGGTCTTCTCTTCTGACACTTTCCAATGATTTCATCACAGTTTCAGAATAAAAGAATATAATTTATTCCAAAAGGCATGAAAATATTCAAGTACTATTCAAATAATTTTCTTAAGTTAGAAAAAATATATTTGGCCTGTGCTATGAGAGAGAAAATGTCATTATGAAGTTATAAGCTATTCAAGCGATGGCAATCCCAATTTTAAAATACTTTATAATGGTATAATCGCATGCTGAACTATTAAGATAATGAAGCCTCTACCTTTAAAACAGTTTCTCACAAGTACGTGAGTCTTTTTTCCGTCTTCTGAAAAATGTACCTTTACACAAAATAACCAAAGTTGTATTTATGATCTTGAATTTATACTTTGATTTTCCTCAGGGTTTTTTAGATGTTGTACGGAATGGGTTCCATTTTTCCCACTGTACCAGGGCTGATGCAAACACGTGTTTCGCTAGTTTAGACAAACAATAGCTCTAAGATGACGGAAGACATATTAAAACACTTGAAACATTGAACAATCATTAGTGTTACATAGATACAGGCGTACTGGTTAATAGAACAAATCAGTTTGTTTGAAAGAAACAACCTCTGGAGACATTTCTGCCAATAATGTTAAGAGTCTGCTTAAACATTTAACAGAGATGCACTCACTTCAACAAACGTTTATTTTGGTATTCGGCGTCTCTGATATCCCAGACTCTAGACCGTTAGCAAAACATATAAAATGTACAAACCTAGGTCTCTATTTTTAAAGACCACATATCCAGGGTGACATCCAGAATCCTCATTTCTCTACACAGCACACAAAACAGATGGTATTTACATACAGGGCAATTCTATAGACATATGCAATTCTAAACTCTTCCTCTCCTCCCACCCATTAATACAAGGCACAGGCACATAAAGATACCAGACATTTTTGCTCCGTTTTGCTCCCTGGTGTATGAATTTTTGTACGTCAATAAACAATGGTCACACTGTGATAGGGATAACAATAAATCTATGAATCTCTTGCAATGATGCAATATATTAGGGGAAGATAGATTTGGGTTCAATATAGGGAATATTCTTATAACTGAGACTTTATAAAAATGAATTATCTTTTGTTCAGACATGATTTAGATTGTGCATTGCAACACAGTGGTGCACGGTGATCAACTGGCATGGGTGTACTGGGGGGAAAATTTCAACCAATGTTTGAAAACTTGTTTTAACCAATCAACCAGTTGGTTTCAAAAACTGATATGGTTGGCTTTTCACAAATAATGTATAAACTTTTTGAAGATGAGTCAACATTTGGCTGTAAGAGCGCTTACTTCTTACTATACTCTTCCCAAGTCTTTGGCCAAAAGCAGTGGGATGCTGGTAAGGGAAGGATGAGCAATGTAAGTAGATACTACAGTATTTCTTCCTATTCGAGGCCCAATGACATGGGGCTCCAGTGCATCTTTGGCTCCTGAGATTTGCTTCTAAGAAGAAACATAAACTAGTGGAACAGGTGATAAAATATGGATAAGCAACTATGGCTTTACTACTTACACTGACCTGACATTTTAATGCAGTACTTTTT
This sequence comes from Chlorocebus sabaeus, assembly GCF_047675955.1. Taxonomy (NCBI): domain Eukaryota; kingdom Metazoa; phylum Chordata; class Mammalia; order Primates; family Cercopithecidae; genus Chlorocebus; species Chlorocebus sabaeus. Next base: position 855,666 of record NC_132925.1, read on the forward strand.
ATATATAATTTTAAACTTCATTGTCTCTTTATTTTCATGGCACGAATTCTTCCCCAAGTCATCTCCAGACTTGTATTGCTATTACCATGAGGAATGCTCTCATTGCAAGAGCGCCTGAGAATGGACTCTGTGCAGTTTTCCAAAACTCTAATTCTACACTTTAAAATCCTTAGAGCAATGCAGTGCAGTCCATAGTTTGGCTTGGTTCCTTTTTCTTCTTTGTAAGAACTACATAACCCTCTCTGTATATATTAATTTGCTTCTCTTTTACTTTTCTCCAAGTTAAAATAGATGTCTTTCCTACACGTTTCTCTGAATTTCCCATCTGCTTGATATTGTCCCCCCAATACACCCACGCCAAGTGATCACGATGCACCACTATGTGGCAATGCATGATCTAAATTACTACGTCTGGACACAAGATAATTTGTTTTTATAAAGTAGCAGTCATAAGACTATTCCTTATATGCAACACAAATCTGTCTTCCACAAATATGTTGCATCAGACCCAGTTTTAAAGTCTCAGGTGATACATATTTACATGATTAGGCTTCAACTACAATTTGAAAAGGAGCTATCATAGATCTGTTTCTAAATTCCACAAAACCATGTTTTGAGGCATTAAATGGGATGTAAGCAGCTCAGCACAATGTCTGACACAACAAAAGTCTCCAGTAATAGCAGCTAATTATTATCATGGTCATTAGTATTTATTATTGTCATCATCACCATTATCACTGCTGATATGATTACTAGTACTAGGACTCTGATTACATCTGATTTCACAAAAAGAAAAGAAAGAAAAGAAAAGAAAAAGAAAAGAAAAGGAAAGGAAAAGCAAAGCAAAGCAAAGAAAAGAAAAGAACAGAAAAGAAAAGAAAAGAAAAGAAAAAACTCACACTATTGACTCCCAGTAAGTTTATAGTCAGGAGGAACCCTTTTTCCCCCACATATGTAACAGCTTTATTCTAAGGCTTTTCTTCAAATAAAAATGCCTTCCATCGCAGTCAGCTTATTAACATTTTATTTTAAAAATCTATCAAACAATTTTTGTCCCATGCACCAAACCAACTGATTTACTGACCCTAAATGGAATTACTTGTTTAACATCATGGGGGTATCATGAGGGTTTCATGAGCTTGACTATCTCATTTTATCCCTCCTTTATATATAAGAAGTAAGATATATATATATAGATATATAGAGATATGAATATATCTGTGTGTGTGTATATTTATACAAGCTCAACAGTCAAGCTATAATGGTGATAGTCAAGCTCTCTCTATATATAGACAAACACAGATATGTTCACCATTATAGCTCACTGTTTCCATGGAATATCCTGAAAAAAATATGTACATATGATGTCCACATAGGCAGCATATTCTAACCTTAACTAGATAATGTATATTCTTAAAGAGATTATTTTTAGCATGTCTGCACATCACTAACAAAAATAATTGGTTCAATCCTAAAGTAAGTTAATTTATTCAATGAGAAATTAAATTTACTTAAAGAAAGGACAAGGGGAGGAAGCAGTCAAACTTATTCAGCTTGCCTTAGAAACATAAAATTAGAGAATACTAACAATACAGATAGTATTTTTCCTTAAGCTGTTATCACCTCAAGTTTATATAACTTTTAAGAAATATGTCATATCAACAAACATTAAGCAAACCCCTTTCTTTTCTGCCTTAATAGGATCAATCAGAACTGAAAATGCTGCAACTTTCTTGCCATAAATAACTGACTATTGTTAAGTGCCTATTATATGCAAAACAAGTAATATTTAAAGAAATATATCTGATGAGTTGGCATCAAAAGGCAAAGATAGACTAAGGAAGCATTTGTGTGCTGAGCAAGTGGTAGACACAGGAAGTACTCAGGCTCAGAGGATAAAAGCATATTCTGGTGTGACTGAGATAAGGCAAACATTCAGTGAGTAAGCAAAACATGATTTACATTCAAAATTTCCTGCCTACTCTTTAACTGTTATTTTTATTACTCTTTGATGCAGTCCTTTTTATCCAAGAAAGACGCTTGTTCTTACACTCCCTCTCATAATGACATGAGTCTTTTCTCCATGCTATTCATCCACTTGAATATCTGCATAAGCCAATCCTCACTTGCCTTCATTCTGCCAGACCTTCTTCATAATTCAGGACAACATGCATCCTTTTCAGGAAACTTCATATGGAAGTCTGCTGGCACTTTCCTCTTGTATCTCAGGGAGAAGGCAACATCTGCCCCTGTCATTTACATCTCAATTTAATGGTGTGCCTTATTCATCTCTGGAGCCTGTGAGCATCTGACTCTCTGGGAAATCTAGTCCCAGAGCAAAGCCTCTGATGAGTCCTGTTTTGGTAAAGGCAGCCAGACACATTTCCAATTCTGGATTCACCACCCCTTGGCTTCTGCTTGGATGAGATATTTAACGTCTCTGAGGCTTAGTTTCTCCATCCATAAAATGAGCATAATTTAATCATTATTGTAGGATTCCCAGAAAAATTAAAATAACAGGCACAAAATACTTGCTATGATACCTGGATTGTAGCAGATAGTAACAGCCAAAAAGACTATGATGAGAATGAATGAACACACTCTCAGATGTTAGTCATATATATATTAGGACCATTTTTGTTTTTCAAACTTCCTACTGATATGTATCTTAGAAGATCTTTCTCTCTCCCTCTCTCTGTCTCTCTCTGTCTCTCTCTCTCTCTCTCTCAACCTTTTACATTATCTTCGTTGTGTCCGTTATCAAGATTAGCATAGTGTAGACTCTCTTTGGTCAGCTCCTTCTTCATTCCCAGCGGTCCCTTTTCATTCAAATGCTCTTCTACTCTTACAAAACCACCACTGGAGAATGAAAGTTGCCATCCTCCAATGATTCTAATTAAACGGATTTCTTTTGTCTTACAGACTATAGTTTCTGCCATTCATTTTATCCAGTATATTACAACCGAAATAACATTTTGTCACGTCTTTCTTTATACTATTCATTAAGAATGAGGTCTGTGACTAAAATATATTCTTCTAATTTCACCTTTATTCTTTTTCTGTGATGACATACAATACAAACTTTCAATTCAATGAATATATATTGTTAATGGAAAATCTAATTTGCCCTGTGAGCAGCTTTCTCGTGGGCTCTCTCCCCTCCTTCCTTCCTTCCTTCCTCTCTCCCTCCTTCCCTTCCTTCCTTCCTTCCTTCCTTCCTTCCTTCCTTCCTCTCTCCCTCCTTCCCTTCCTTCCTTCCTTCCTTCCTTCTTCCCTTCCTCCCTCCTTCCCTTCCTTCCTTCCTTCCTCCTTCCCTTCCTTCCTTCCTTCCTCCTTCCCTTCCTTCCTTCCTTCCTTCCTTCCTTCCTTCCTCCCTCCCTCCCTTCCTCCCTCTCTCCCTCCCTTCCTTCCTTCCTTCCTCTCTCCCTCCTTCCCTTCCCTCCTTCCTTCCTTCCTTCCTTCCTTCCTTGCTTGCTTCCTTCTTCCTTCCTTCCTCTCTCTCTCTCTTCCTTCTTTCTTTCTTCTCCTTTCCTCATCTATCTGTTTACTTTCCTGTTCAGATTTGAGCCAACGGTTTCTTGGGCAGATGATGTTGAGGGAAGGAGTAATAAAAAGTTGGCATGATCTCTGAAAGTTTGCCTATCCTTTCTCAAACTGAAGGATTTTTTTATGATGCTGTTCTGAACACCTTGAAAAATTGGGGAAGATGCAATGAGTCAATTAACAAACTGTCTTAATTTCTCTACTAAATCTACAAAATGGACATTTAGGCTTTGTCATCACGCGCTCTGCACATCATTTCTTATTTAAGTGTGGTTTTCCTAAGTAATCTGTTTTAATAGAGCCGATTAATATATTAATGGATTGTATGAAGGCAGTAACTATAATTTTGAGAGGACTAACTTACCACTCCTTTTCCATGTTAAGCAACTCAAAACACCTGTTTGATTGCTGCTTGTTGAGAATCTTTTAAATGTTTCTCTTAATTTGTTCATAAGGACTAGCTTTTTAAAATCATTATTATTCTTGTCCCTTTATGAAAAGTGCTTATTGAATGCTGAATTATATTTTGATGGGTTAACTTTGATATGGGAAAATAATTAGTTTGAATTCCCAGATCTTTGTTGTTTGCTTCTTACTCATCAATTGTTCATCTGATATTATAGATGTTGATGGTAAAAGAAGTTTGTAATGTGCCTGCATCAATTACCATAGTACTCAAATATGTTGACTGTAGATTAACTTAAACATCTGAACACAGCTAATGTCCCTGAGAGACAGTATTATCAATTTTTCCACATGACATAATATATGTTATCATAATAAGAAAGTAAATGTTCAGTGTCTACACAATTACTTTACCTTAAGCAATTTTTTAAAACTTAAGTTTAAAAAGTAATAATAAACAGTATTAGTGTAGTTACAGATTTTGAAGTCCAGGTCATAAACAAGCAGTTCTTTGTTTTTAAAATTCAAATAAGATCTAAAAGTATGCTCTTGCCTGAAATCCCAGCCCTTTGAGAGGCCGAGGTGGGTGGATCACTTCAGGTCAGGAGTTCAAGACCAGCCTGGCCAAAGTGGTGAAACCCCATCTCTACTAAAAATACAAAAATTAACCAGGCGTGGTGGCAGATGTCTGTAATCCCAGCTACTTGGGAGGCTGAGGCACAAGAATCGCGTGAACCTGGGAGGCGGAGGTTGCAGTGAGCCGAGATAGTGCCTATGCACTCCAGTCTGGGCGACAGAGCGAGACTCCATCTCAAAAAATAAAATAAAATGAATAGAAGTGTGCTAGTATCTGAATATTATGCTCCTTACAGTTTCCAAAGAAATTTTTTTAACTTAGAAAAACTGGTGTTTAGTTTGTATTGAAGAAGTATCTTAAATGCTTTTATGAGCCTAAGAGAAATCATATACACTAATAAATAAGAGCCTGTTATTTGCCAAGTGCAGGTGGGACCCACTTACACGTATTTGATTAGAGTAATTCACTGGCCCTCTTTTAGTCTGTGATGACCCTGTTGTAATGTGGGATAATTTTAACAAGGAAGACAAGCACAAGTCCATCAAAATAAGTTTGCCCTCACATTTTTATTCAAATTGTAGTACGTGATCCACATGTCAGAGAGCAAGAAGTTAATGGCTCAGATTTGGAACACAGGTTAATCTTTTCAGGCTCTGTGATGCTGTGACCTTTTCAAGTGTAACAAAATGGAAACTTCCTGGCCTGAAATGACTAATTCATCTTCCAAGTATACACAGGTGGGGACAGGCCAGGTTTAGATTTCATAGTTCACATTTTTCTAGCGGAAGTTGTCGTTTTTACTGTGACTCTATGTAAACCAAATCAAGAATAAATTATAAAACAGTTAAAAATGCAGGAAATTGATAAGCTGTTTATCTTCACCAGGTAAATTTACTGGTTTAAGGATGTTCTTGTCTTTTTCTCTCTTTTAAAATGGTAATACACGCCTTGTGTGGTATTTTGTCTTTTACTCAGATGTTTAATATTTGCTTTATAACATCCTTTATATTCACTTTGTAAAAAGTGTCACATATGTAGAATGACCATGTAATTTATCTGATTGGGAGATTTTGAAGATGAAAAAGGAGGGAGGCTGGTATAAAAAAGTTTTCAGACCATGGTGTAAATCATGACCGTCCCAGGCAAGCTAAGACACCTCCTTCCCCTTTTCTTATAACAAGTAGCCATCTGAAGCTAAAGTGATCTTGGAATGGCTCAGATGGGTAAAGCTAGCTCTACCCTTTACTACCGTCTATTTATCTCCTTAATTCTAATGAGATATCAATGCCTTAAGCTGTCTCAGAGGACTACAGATAAAAAATTCACAGTGATTCCTACTCTATTAACATATATTCAACTCATTTAATTTTATTTCTTTATTGCTTTTCTATTTTTTGGAATAATTTTACCTCAATAGAAATAGCATAATGTGAAAATACTTCACTTTACTCAAAAATCTGTGTATAGTCACTGACATACGACAGCCACAGAATCTTGAACAGTTTCATAAACATTTATCCACAGTGAGGATAGTAACTCTAAAATTCCACAATTCTTGGATTCCAGTTTTATGGCATCAGGTTTAGTAAAAGTGTCTGTGGTACCTACCTGCACTGTAGTTAAAGCACAAAATGTTTCCACTTTTCTTCCTTCTGGTGGTCACAAACAAAATGAAACTCGTGGATTTGCATTTAAAATTTTCATGTATTATAAATTTAAAATGAGATACGACAACTATCTCATCTCCTGGGCCTTTACCTATAATTAAGTAAGATTTATATTCTGAGCTAGTTAAGGGTTGACCACCCTGTGTAATATAACTCATTCAATGAAAGGAGGAAGTTGTTACTTTTATTTTTACTTATTTGTTTCTGATACATAAATAATGAAAGATGTTCCATGGAATGGATAACTACTGCTGACCCATATTTAGGTGTCCTTTACAGTCTCCAGAAGTTGTTAGTCAAATACACTGGTACAGGAGAGTTCACTGTAATCTCAGGTCACAGTAAAATGAACGACCATGTCAACTTCCATAGCACACTCGTCATCGTAGCCAGCGTGTGTTGCCTGGTACTCTGCCATTACCGCCTGGCACTGATCACTGAGCTCCTTGTAACTTCGGGAGAAATCAAAATCTCTTCTCCAGAACACATAGCTTGCTGTGTTCACCACAGCCTTATCTCCTACGTGTAGACTGTGTGTGACGGCAGGCTCAGGAGTACTTTCAGAACAGCAGATACTGTGGAGGGCTGGGTACCAAGGGACCTTCTAAAGGAGCGTGCCAAAGAGGTCTGACATGCTACAGTTTGCTCGAGAATATTCTTAATCATGTCTGCAGGGAATACCTGTTATTTGCTCAATGTTGAAGTTGAATAAACAGAGGGTTTCTAAAATTGGAATCACCTGGGCTATAAAGAGAGTACATGTAGAGAGGCAGCATGAGGCACACCCCAGAGGCCTTACGGTTTTCCTAGTACATCATTCAGTTTCACACCAGGGAATTCCTCAGGCTTCTGTGTCCCTCAGGCCTGAAATACTGTCTGGAATCCCTACTTTCTGTTTTCTATTGCTCAAAACACTGTATCTTGAGAAACTCTCAAGTCAGCCTAATCAGAAGTAGAAATCCAGTAAAGAATCTAGATTAGTTTGTAAAATGCATATGCTCTTCTCTTCGCTAAGAGTAATTCTAGCATAAAATAAAAGATGTGCCACAGCAAAAGAGTAACACAAATGGCTTTACTTGTAACAAGTCCTTTTAGTCATTAATGTTTACAACTTACAGCCTAATAGCACTCCAAAAGTCATTGCCATAGAGTGAGGGAAAGAAGGATGGAGAGGAAGAGAAGTGGGAAGAAAGAAGACAGGAAAAAGAGAGGAAGAAAGACAGAGACAAATAAGTAGAAGGGAAAGAAGAAAAGAGAAGAAATCTGCATAACTTCAGTATCCTCATCAGACGAAACAACGGCCCAACGCTGCAGGCATCTCTCAAAATACTTCACGGCGGCGCATGAGATTCCACCACAGGAGCTAAGTCTCAGAGGCAGTGAAACTCAGCCACCTTAAAATGAATTTATTAAACCATTTGTATATTATCCATGGGAAAGAAAAAGTCTAAATCAGCTACCTTTAGGAGAATATATTGAACTAATTAATTTTAACAGCAGCACAGCAGGGAAAACCAAAATAAAGCTGTGATGAGCAAATAAGCAAACCCCACAGTGGGGAAAGAAGACGCGCGACAAGGAAAAGACAAAAGCAGTCCATCATTTTAAAAAAGAAGAGAAGTAGCAATAACCTTGCAAGAAACTGCCAATCTTATATTTCCTGAAAATTGCATGATTGTGTATTCAGGAGAAAATATTTATTCAGCATGTTGGTCTATTTACAAGCATTCTATTTTGTATTTGTGATTTTTGACATCATATTCATACATTTCATGTAATAGGCCATTCTTTTCGATGCCATTTCATACCCTGCTAATGCTACATGTATCTTATTTTGGAAATGTAAATATCTTGGCTACTTGTGTAATATCTTAGGTATCATTATGAAAGTAGCTCAACATTTTTTTTCCCTTTACTTAGTAATTGAAACTCTAAATTTCAGGATTGCATTTAGAGCTGACATTGAAAATATCCAGGAAGGAAATGGTTTCTTACTGCTACACAGGAAAAAAAGAAAATGTTCACATTAGGCTATATTCATGCTATACCAAACTACTGATATATATATATATATATATATATATATATATATGCCAGTATGTGTGTGTGTGTATATATACATATATATATATATTTTTTTTTTCCAGACAGAGTCTTGCTCTGTTGCCCAGGCTGGAGTGCAGCTGGAGATCATGGCTCACTTCAGCCTCAATCTCCCAGGCTCAACTGATCCTCCCTCCTCAGCCTCCCATGTAGCTGGGACTGGGCACATACCACCATGCTCAGCTAATTTTTGTATTTTTAGTAGAGACAGGATTTCACCATGTTGCCCAGGATGGTCTCAAACTCCTGGGCTCAAGCGATCCACCAGCCTCAGCCTACCAAAGTGTTGGGATTGCAGGCATGAGCCACTGCACCCTGTCTACATAAATATAAAAACACTTGAACAATAGAGGTGCCTGCATAGTATTCAAATACTAGTACAATTTCTTGCTAAAATCTGAACTGGTCACTTTCACTGACATCTATTTTTATTTTCGCTGGTATTCTTATGTGTCATTTTCAGGAATAAGAAATAATCCACATTGCTTTTCTTAAAGAAGGTTTTTATTTCATTAAGAGAAATTCTGGTAGTATTTGTGTCACCTCTCATCTAATAGATTTTACTGTATTTTACAATATACAGACCCATAGCATTCTATGTTCTACTAAATGATGTAAATATACTTCAGAATTGATAGGCAAAATCTGCAACTAAATCTGCAACTAAATAAATGTCACAAAAAATTAGTCCCTATGAGTAACAAGAATTCAAAGTGCTTCCACATAATGCTATTTTAATATTTAGATAATTTAGATATCAATTATTCAATCACTTGATATAGATAAAATCTTTGTATGTATTATGGGCCTTTAGATGGGTTATCGCATGGATCTTCTCTGCACAATAGACACCCATCTATATTTTCTAACATCATAAATTCAACATGATCGCCAAGACTGAAGACAGTTTGGAGACAGGTGCAAAGCCACAATCCCCATCTAAAACAGTTGGGCCAACGGTGCTTCAGTTCAGAAGTTTTCCAGGTCTAGAACGATAATGGGATGCATAGACCAGATGTTGCCGAACATCCATGTGGGCATACGGACAAGCACCAGGTAATAAAGAAAAGTTCCTGGTCAGCAAAATAATGAGTGTTTATAGAAATATAAAATATAATTACACATCTTCATATCAATTGAGATAAAGGCTTGCTGCTGACTTAGTTTGAGTCAGGCCAGGTTTTGCCACAAAGAGAATTATACGGGAAAAACATACCAGATTTCAGAGGCTTTAGGATGTGGAATTATAAACAATGATTTATGCACATATACTGGTTTTAATATACGGAGGTAAAAGGGAGGTGTTTGTTGAATACTTGTGACGCAGTACTATTTTAAGAAAATGGACTTTGTTAAGTTGTAGAATCCTCAGAATGGGCCTTGTGATATATGAGTCACTATATGTAGGTAACATACTCACCTCAAAAGCAGAGCCATCCTTGAGAACCCAGCTCCATTCCCAAGTCCTTTCCACCCACATGATGGCCACCCCGTTCTGCTGAGGACACTTTCACTTGGTTGTATTTCTCTTATGCTTGTTAGAGGACCCAGAACAGCACTGGGATTCCAATAAGCAGCCAGGCGCAGTGGCTCACACCTGTAATCCCAGCACTTTTAGAGGCCAAGGCCGGAAGATTGCTTGAACTCAGGAGTTCAAGACCAGCCTGGGCAACATAGCGAGACGTCGTCGCTATTAAAATAAAAATAATTATAATAATTAGCAGGGCACAGTGGTGCATGCCTGTAGTCCTAGCTACTTAGGAGGCTGAGGTGGAGGATTGCTTGAGCCCAGGAGATCGAGGCTGCAGTGAGCTCGATCGTGTCTCTGCACTCAAGCCTGGGCAACAAAGCGAAATCCTGTCCCCAAAAATCAAAAATAAAGATTCTAATAAGCACTCAGTAAATATCAACTGTTGGTCAACTACCTATAGCCATTGGGTAGCTCTGGACTCCAACGGAGCTATTGCTTTTTTCCAGTCCAGTTTTGACTAGATCCACAGGGTAAGTAAGCCAGGTTTAGAACAATGAGGTTTATGGTGACTTAATAATCTGTTTTCACAACTGTTAATGTACCTGTGGCATACATAAAACAGAGAGGATAAATCATAGAAATAACTTTGTCTAGACACATTTAAGTAAATTTATACATAAACTTATTGGGATATAAAAAATAACCCTTGTACATCTAGAACGCTTTAAAATAACTCAATTATCAAATAGTAAAATTGAGCAAAACATATTAACCATATAAAGAACTTTTAAAAGCACACAAGCTTTTAAAATAAAATCAATGTGTTGACTTAAAACAAAAACTTTTTAAGGAATTTTTACTTAGAATTTCTATTTGCTAAGCTTTTTTTAGAGCTCCCTCTACTGTTCAAATATGAATATGCTCACTGACATTTACTAAGGAAGGTCATCTGGTTTAGAAACAGAGGCTGCTAAAGATTCACATTAATAACCTGTGCAAGAATAGTCAAAAATCTGAATTTTCTGCTCTTTTTACTTGAAGTCGTCTATCTGGTTTATAGCCCTTCTCCTCAAATAAGAAAGTAAATATCTCTGTTGTACACTTTATGGATGCATAAATGTTGTTTTCAGAATTCTGCCTTTCTCCCCACTTAACCAGTAAATCTCTGCTAATTTTCTTACCATTTCATGTATGACAAAACTGTATCATACAGAATATAAGAAAAAATGTTCTAAAACTTATGTAATGGAGATTAAAGAAGTCTTAAAATATCATGTGCTTCATGACTCCAGAAGATGAGAGATAATATCTGCACAGGTGATATAAAATTATACAAAGTCTTTTATCTCCAGCATATATAAAGACTTACAGTTCCTGTGTGAGTTAAAGAAATGTTAAATATTATGCAGTATTATTGAAAAGAAACCAGGAAATACTAATACAGCGTTAAATTCACAAAAGAAAACATTCTCAAAGCCGTATTTGTATGTGTAGGTCATGTTAGTGGTTAGGAGATAAGATTCTACCAGAATACGTGTAATGAGTGGTAATGTTTCATTTTATTGTGACAATGTGTAAATTTCAGATTGTTCTTTGTTTAAAATAATATGCAGAATTTTTCCAACTGTGATTAAATCACAAGCAATAAAATATAGGAAGCCATAAAATATCTTTTCAATAAAATTATCAGAGTAACTATGAGACCTAGAGGTTTTTATACCAAGCTACTGAGAAACAAAACAGTAGTTAACTTCATGAGATAGAATTATCAAGGTGTAAAACTCCAATTAAGATAATGGTAGACTTTATTCATTTAATAAATCAAGAGACAAAGAACAATACAGTTCATAGGAGTTAGGTAACAACCTACAGTAGTTACATATTTCTCTGATGAGTCCCAAACTCATGTTTAACATTACATAATTAATTAGCCAGGAAGTACTAAGCCTGTTTAAGTTAAATTATATTACTAGTTTGTACAAATAGAAGGTAATTTCTAGCTGATTTCTCCATTTTACGTGCAGGGGAAAAAAAGTCACATTTTAGAAGGCTGATTTTTTAAAAGCATCGTCCGTATTGCACGGCATATTTAAAATGTACAGAAATGAAAATAATGGAAGTAAATTACTAAAGACAGACCATTATAAAAGTGTCGAATTTTGAGGTGAGAGGATCACTTGAGCCCAAGAGCTCAGGTTCAGCCTGGATATCACTGATGTATTCTGAAGATTTTGGAAAACCTAGATATGCAACTATATCCTCTAAAATGTAGCATGTAAATGTTATAACACCTTAAGAAGTGACATTATACCTGAAGTATTTGATAGAAATGCTTTCTATATGGCACTTACTATGTGTGAAAGACTGCCATAAACACTGTAAGTACAAACTTTTTGAATCCTTTTAACAGGGCAGGACTATCACTAACCCCATTGTAGAGATGACAAAACTGAAGCACAGACAGGTTTTTAAAAATCTGAGATCCTGAGCAGCTAGTAACTAGGGAAGCCTGTATTTAAACCTGTGCATCTAGCTTCAGACTCAGTATCTTTGCACCATCGTCATCATCTCTCTCGACTCGTGCCTGGTGAAGGGTGGTTGGATTTTTCTTCCTTTTTCATTTTCGTCTTTGTTTTTTAATGAAATCGTGGGGTTGGAACTGGATCAGTCTGAACCACGAAGTGAGTCCTGGCGCTAACTGGAGGAAGCTAAGAATTGTATTCTCCATCATCGACATTTTAGTCAAAATGCCATTTACTTGAACAGTGTGCTCAGACAATGCATAAACAGGTTAATCTGATTTCTAAAAGCCTCAAGGAGTCCTTACTTCCCACGTATAGATATTCTTATGTCAAAATGAATACGTCAAAAAGTATGTAAGTCTCTGGGAATGATTGCGAAACTTGGGGCATACTTGTAGAGATACGTCTTTCAGGAGGACTCCATCACTTTATTCTGAGTCACAGACTGATGTATGCTCACAAACGTTAAACACGAGGCAAATTCATCTCCATGCACACTTACGTATTTCCATAGATTCTGTCCATCGCAGTCTCGGGACACACTGAACTGGGTTGTTCCATAAACATACTGTGCAATCTTGGAATACTATGTCCCCAGCTCCTGTCCCAGGCCTTTTGCTATTGACACCATAAACTTCTCTTCCTTCTTTTGCTTTTTGAGGTATTAGCCTCTTCATTTGTGTAGTAGGAATCCAGCAAACAAAAAAATGTTGGTTTTTATTGGGCTCGTTTTATAAGGATTGAATTAATTTTAATTTGTTTAGCACTTCCACGTTGCCTGGGACAGGTTCAGTGTCAACTCGCCCTTGCTTTTGTGTAGTGAAAAGGCTATGGATTTGAGGTCAAATAGATCTGGATTAGGACCGCAATTCTTTTTTGTATCAGCCATGTGATTTGGGCAATTTCCGTGGTACCTCTAAGACTCAGTTTCCTCTACAAAAACTGGGATTGGTAATAGCTACTTAACAGTGTGGTTTTAATAAATCAATTTTAAAATTATCTGAAAGTGCCCTTTTGAAGTTCAATCAGAGCATTATCAAACTAGCCCACTTAAGAGTCAGCTGGTGCTCTAAGGAATTGCAACTTTGTTTGATTTACTATTTACTATCGATTAGAACCATACTGTAAGGTTTCACGTTAATTTTGTGAAGATTGACAAATAACAAATGTTTTCTGTCCCGCAGAAAAAATAGTTTTCAATTTTTTTTTTTTTTTGCTTGTATGATGTCAACCAATCTTATATCTAATTTTGTAACATGATTCCAGAGTTTTATTTTTCTCCACTGACTCTATATTAGGCAGCCTATTATTTTTTTTGAACCAACAGTATCATCCCTGCTAGTTCCCTTAATAATTTGTATAGTTTTTAAATCTTGATGAGGGCTCATCATATCTACTTCTAACTTTGCACAGTTTCATAGGAGCAGTGAGTACATGCAGACGAAGCATTTGGCTGCCTCATTCCATGGGCAGTTTCTGGAATGATCCACCACATGGGGAAACTCTTGCTCTCTTCACTGCATGAAATGTTCTTTAGCAATGCTTCCTCCTATTATCCCAACCATCCTCTTTGGCCTAGTTTAAATGCTTTCTCCTTCAGGAAGTCTTACTAATTCCACAAATCAGAAGTGACTGGTCTCTGAGTTCCCACAGCATTTTCTTTGTCATTGAAATTAATCATGGTTATTTGTGCGTGTGTGTCTTAATTTCCCTGATGAACTAGACTGTATTTGAGAGCAGAGATGTTATCCAGTTCATCATTTAATACACACTATTTTCTGTCCTGTGCTTTTCCCTAGCATACATAGAATAATAAATGTCTGTTTATTAGAATTAAGCATGAAAAACTATGAAATAAACCAATTAAACTCTGATTAAAAAGTCAAAATAATTCAGTTTTGTGTGAATGACTATAACAAAATCAGGTAAATAATCACCAGTAAATATAGAAAGTAGAAAAGTACAGAGGTATTTCATTAGATAACCACATATATTTATAAAGCTCTTATTATTTATAGTTAAAATAATTAGAAAAATATCATAAAAAGTAAATCCATTCTGGGGATCATTCTCTATGTATCACACAACTTTGAATCACATAAAAACTTTCAATGATGTTAGCAGGAGTAGGTTTCTATACCTAAAACAGTATTCCCTTTATAGCTTTCAGTTTTAGAAAAATATAAAGAAAACCTTTTAATATTGATTGCCAAGAACAAATTTATCACCACTGACAGTGTAATATGTGGTAAATCACATCTCTTATGCACATGAGTTTTTCTGCCTGTAAAATGAGAGTATACCCCCTTCCTATCATAGAGAAGTATTATGAATGTGAGCTAGGCTAAATCTCCTTGAGCTTCAAGGAGAATGAATTATATACACCTGTGTAATAGAACAGGGCTTCGCAAACTTTAATGTGTATACACATCACTGGGGAATCTTGTTACTGTGCAGATTCTGATTTAATATCTCTAGATGGAGCCTAAGATTCTGTGTGATATCATAAGCTCCCAGGTGCTGCCAGTGTTGCTGGTCCATGGATTGTCATTGGAGGAACAAAATTAGAAAACCTATTTAAAAACTGTCCTTCCTCTTTGAATGTTGATTTCCTTCTATCTAGCCTTTCAAAATTTGCCCTTATCATTCTATAAACTTGTTAAGAAAGTGAAAAGACATTTTTCTATTTCTTGGTCAGTGAAACTGAGAGAAAACAGAAAAATGTTTGTTTCAGATATTAACCCCCTTCCTGATTTTGGAAAGCATCCTAAAATAATTAAGTATTTTTTAAGAGATAGGGTCTTGCTAAGTTACACAGGCTGGACTTGAATTCCTGGGCTCAAGAAATCCTTCTGCCTCAAAAACTCAACATTTTTACAATACCTTGATACTTCCCATTCTTTCCATTTCTGTACAGTTTCAATATGCAGTGCCATATGGAAGATCATTTAAAAATGGAAAAATTTTGGAGGTAAACTCTAATATTTTCTTCTCTTTTAATACTATAAAATATGTCTTTATATTACTAATATTTATAGTTAGTATATAATGTTTTATGAGAGCTCAAAATTATGTACAGAATTTTCATAATATTACAACAACCGTAATTTCATGGTAAGCTATAATCACCATGCTAATTGTACAGTTTTTGAAAATGTTCAAACTGGTTAGCAAGGAATTATAAAATGGCATTTTACTTGTCATGGGAAAATATTTTTGCCTCTTTGGAGGTAGAAGCATGAAACAATAAATTTGAGAGACCTTCCCCCTTTTGGACCAAAAAATACAAGCTGTTCTCTATAGAAAGACAAGCAATTCATTCTTTATCTTTGTTTCCAAAGGTTAAAGAAATATTTCTTTTCTGTTCATACCTATAACTTGTCCAAACCAAATGCTAATATGCTAGGGGCAGTTCTTTTAAAATTCATATTTTAACCTGCAAAATGTCAATCTCATAACAATCTCCACAATAAGCCCCTCAGTAAAAGAGCTAAAGAAATTTGATTTATTTGAGTTTTTAGATTTGTAGAAAGAGAGAGAGAGAGAGAGAGGATTTTAATGACTACCTCTCATTTTGCCTAGAATATGCTATCATTTTTTTAGAGTAAGGTGCTCTCAAGTTATTAGTGCAAGGAATAGAAGATTTTATAACACATTAAAGTAAATTTAAAACTTGCAAGAATTTCAGCATAAAGTGGATTTTGCATAAACATATATTTAGGGAATCTGATTGGAATTTCACCATTGAGAAGATTCCTTAAGTGTGTTAATCATACAGTTATTCTAATTCCATCTGTGGCATATGTTTAATTAACTGAAGGAATTATTATATTTTAAAAGTACCTGTCATGAGAAGCATCATGGTTCATGTTAACTTTTATTGAATTACTTAGCAAACACAAATACAATGTGCCAGTAGTAATGTAATAACATGCAGTAGGCACGTCATATACTGATATGAGCCCTTCTTAGCAGCAACGGACTGCAAAAGTGTCAGCATGCCTCACTTCACTCAGGTGCCTCTTTACGTGGAGGATTGACTGATGGATGATATAATACTCTCACTACCGGCAATTCTTGAATGCAAGGGTCTTGCGACTGTGACCCTATATAAGCTTTAAATCCAATCAGTGTGTTCTGTTTTAATCTAATTTTCTAGCTCTGCAAAGCGTTCCATGTTGTCAGTAGGCCACATATCACTGGTGTACTCTTGGTATAATCACAAATCAGGTGGCCTACATTTTGCTGAGGTTTTAAGAGCTTCCAAAAGCAGATTGAGAACATATGTTTATTTTTTAAATCCCATTTTTTAAAAAAGTATTCATAACACTTTACCTTTTATGTTTTGTTTCTCTATTATTTTTACAGTTTAAATCATTTTCAAATTCATTCATTAGTTTAGCGTTTATATTTAAATTGACTATGTACTTACTCTATACTATAGACTACGCTAAGATACTAGTTATATAATGAGGAGTAAGATGGACACTAGATCATGTTATCAGCTGGCTCACAATCCGGGGGTTCTTACTGACAAACAATGAGGCAAATACAACAGGGTGCCATAAAAAGCAGGAACTCGGAACTGGAGGGTGCTATTGAACCAGGACCCTTGGAAGAAGGCTGGTGTTAGAGGCTTTTTAGAAAGAGTGGCTTCTCAGTGGTAACTTGAATAATCAGGCTTAGCTAGAGGAGGAGACAGCAATGGGCACGATGGTCATTCTGAGCAGAGGAAGCACAGGTGTAGTGAAGCACAAGCAAGGAAGACAGAGTTTCCAAGGAGAGAGGACCCCGGCGAGACGCAAGGCAGCAAGCAGTTAGAACTATCCTAGAAGCAATCGGGACCCATAGAAGGAAGCTTTCCATATGACAGATGATCAGGTTTGAGTTTTAGTTTATTTAGTTTATTATCAACTCACTGGTCGCGTGATGGAGGATAACTTGACAGAAGGTCTATAACCACACGGGGGATGATCTGGTGGCTTGGCCAAAGCTATAATCCGTGATTCAAAATAGACAAAACCGACCCAGGGCAAAGTTAGAATTCCCCAAATCCATTTATTTATTTTCTAGACCGTTTTCTTCTCTCTCTAGATGCATTTTCCCTCCCAGTGAAAACATTTCCCTTTTTTCACCTACCCAGAGTTTCCTGCTGCCTTTCCCATTTTAAGCAAATTCCGCTATCTCACTATCTCCCGCTCTCTGTCCTTCCACCCACCACTCTCCCTCTCCCTCCCTCCTTCCTTTTTACACACTTACACGTGAGTGTGCACACACACAGAGATCCACGCACACAGTATTAGAGTCTGATACATCATTTGCACTTACCAAATTTGACATCTTCATGTTAAAATTTTAACTCCATTCTGCCTTTGGGTTTTAATATTCGTCTTTGAAACCGTGGATGAAATCCTCTTAGATAGCTGCAGCGTTAGCAGGATATCCACTTCGGGTCCTGGAATTAGCCCTAGAATGAGACATAGTATTTTTTTTTTTTACCAACTTTTATCTTGGTTCACAGTAGTATCTAGAATAGCCAATTAGATGACATTAGTCCTATTTGATTCGATCTACATTTCTAATTTAGAAAAAATATCTAGGTAGGTCTATAGTTAAAATATTTAGGAGGGATTAGAGATCAAAGTCCTAAATTAAGTTTTGAAATAGCTTGTATGGTCTCTGGCAAGACACTCTTGCTTTTATCTATAAAGATGTTAGATAGGAGAGACGGTTTTTCAGAGGAAAAAGTGGGAACACTGAGTTTGTCTCTGATTAATAAGCTTTCTTTTATTCTCTGTCTCTTCCAAAAATAAAGCAGAATTTTGAGAATTTGTCCATTCTGCCACTGGGTTTTAACATTCGTTCATATTAAGGTGGGACTTTTAGAAGCAGGAGAAACTCCTTTCTTAATGATGTTCAAGCACATCTGGCAGTCTTTGGTTGACTGCTGTGGGGCAAGTGAACAATTTGAGAACATTTAAAAAGAGGAAAGATTGTTCAATGTTCCATTTCCTGGAAGAAATGGGGATAAGTGGGCTGCGGTTCTGTGATCAAACAATTATAATTGTCCTTACTGGGGAAGGGGCTGCCTTGGCAGGCAGTTTCTCACAGAAAAGTGGTCTAGTAATTTGTTCTTATTTTCTTTAGAAAATATTTTATTTTTTAGGTCTGATCTAGTTCCTTAATATTTCTAGTTTGTTGCTCATTTCTTTGAATCTGCCAAATATTCCTTCTTTCTTCAATTTTATTTCCCATGATTGAATATTATCATTTTTTGAATGGCTACTTTCCAAATTTCCATTGACTGTTTATTGCAAGTTCTTTCTATTATCCCTTTCTGTACTTCATTATTATCTGAATGATAACATCATAGCATACGGAGGAAAGGAAATTAAAATATCAAGAATCTCTGAATCCTTGTCTTTAGAATTTAGACAATAGCTGATTATGCTGGTCACATGTCCGTCTATTCTAATACTTTCAAAGAATCTACTTTTTGGGAATCTAATCTTCAATATAAATTCTGAGTTAGAATTTCTGGGATCGCGTTACACACATAGAAAATGAGAGTATTGGCCGGGCACGGTGGCTCATGCCTGTAATCCCAGCACTTTGGGAGGCTGAGGCGGGCAGATCACCTGAGGTCAGGTGTTCAAGGCCAGCCTGGCCAACGTGGTGAAACCTCGTCTCTACTAAAAATACAAACATTAGCCTGGTTTGATGGTGGGTGCCAGCTATTGGGAGGCTAAGGCAGGAGAATCACTTGAATCTGGGAGGCGGAGGTTGCAGTGAGCCGAGATCGCGCCACTGCACTCCAGCCTGGGCAACAGGAGTGAAACTCTCTCAAAAAGAAAAAAAAAAGAAAAAAGAAAATGAGAGTATTATTTTTATTCTCTGTAATCTGACAATTCTTTGATAATTTTTCTTCAGTAATTATTCAGACTAAATCAGGAATTGGCACTTCCACATTTCTAGGGACACTACACCTTGTAAATTGTAAGTGGTTTGCCTTGGAAGAAAGGATGAAAGGAGAGGAAAAGGGAAGAAGAGGAAAGGAGGAAATAAAACATGACTTCTTTGTATTTATCTCGGGAAGACTAAAAGCAGTCTGTTAATATTCTTTATAACAGAAGCACTGGGGCAGATCTCTCCTGGCAGGGGTTTTTTTTTTTTTTTTTTGGAGTCTTCACACACAATCAGAGCAGAGCATAATTATTAGAGAACAAATCTCTTGTACATAACACACCTTGATATGTTACTACATGGTATCTGTTTTAAATGTAAAAACTACATATCTCATTTTTTAGGGAATAAAGTAATGCTTTGGGGAAGATTGCCCCAAAAATCTCTCTATCAGCAAATAAAAAAGATGCTTTTCTTTTTGTTTATTTTCTTTATTCTCCATACCCATCTCCATAATGAATTGGGAGACAGAATTATTTTGTGGTTCTGTAAGCAATGACCTTACACAATTTTACCTTGGAAACGAATAAACTTTGCTGACATGGGACAAATTCTCAAAACTTTACTCTATTTTTGTACATGTTATTGTTTACACCATCCGAGCAGAAACCGTCCAAATCAAAGAGCCAAGCATACCGTCTTTAATTAGCGTTGTTGAGTTGTTAGCAAATCCAAAAGCACTTTATACATGCTTCAATGGCACCTGAAATGTAGCCAATGACACCACAACATGAGTAAGTGCTTGTATTTCATCAAATTAGAAGCAATTTAACACTTTCTATTTTTTTATTTTTTTATTTTATTTTTAAAATTTTTTCTTATACTTTAAATTCTAGGGTACATATGCACAACGTGCAGGTTTGTTACATATGTATACATGTTCCATGTTGGTGTGCTGCACCCATTAACTTGTCATTTACATTAGGTATATCTCCTAATGCTATCCCTCCCCACTCTCCCCACCCCACGGCAGGCCCTGGTGTGTGACGTTCCCTTTCCTGTGTCCATTGTTAATTCCCACCTATGAGTGAGAACATGTGGTGTTTGGTTTTCTGTTCTTGCGATAGTTTGCTGAGAATGATGTTTTCCAGCTGCATCTATGTCCCTACAAAGGACATGAACTCATCCTTTTTTATGGCTGCATAGTATTCCATGGTGGATATGTGCCACATTTTCTTAATCCAGTCTGTTGTTGATGGACATTTGGGTTGGTTCCAAGTCTTTGCTATTGTGAATAGTGTAGTAACAAACATATGTGTGCGTGTGTCTTTATAGCAGCATGATCTATAATCCTTTGGGTATATACTCAGTAACGGGATGGCTGGGTCAAATGGTATTTCTAGTTCTAGATCCTTGAGGAATCACCACACTGTCTTCCACAATGGTTGAACTAGTTTACAGTCCCACCAACAGTGTAAAAGTGTTCCTATTTCTTCACATCCTCTCCAGCACCTGTTGTTTCCTGACTTTTTAATGATTGCCATTCTAACTGGTGTGAGATGGTATCTCATTGTGGTTTTGATTTGCATTTCTCTGATGGCGAGTGATGATGAGCATTTTTTCATGTGCCTGTTGGCTGCATAAATGTCTTCTTTTGAGAAGTGTCTGTTCATATCCTTCGCCCAATTTTTTATGGGGTTGTTTTTTTTTTCTTGTAAATTTGTCTGAGTTCTTTGTAGATTCTGAGTATTAGCCCTTTGTCAGATTAGTAGATTGCAAAAATTTTCTCCCATTCTGTAGGTTGCCTGTTCACTCTGATGGTAGTTTCTCTTGCTGTGCTGAAGCTCTTTAGTTTAATTAGATCCCATTTGTCAATTTTGGCTTTTGTTGCCATTGCTTTTGGTGTTTTAGACATGAAGTCCTTGCCCATGCCTATGTCCTGAATTGTATTGCCTAGGTTTTCTTCTAGGGTTTTTATGTTTTAGGTCTAACATTTAAGTCTCTAATCCATCTTGAATTAATTTTCAAGTAAGTTGTAAGGAAGGGATCCAGTTTCAGCTTTCTACATATGGCTAGCCAGTTTTCCCAGCGCCATTTATTAAATAGGGAATCCTTTCCCCATTTCTTGTTTTTGTCAGGTTTGTCAAAGATCACATGGTTGTAGATGTGTGGTGTTATTTCTGAGGGCTCTGTTCTGTTCCATTGGTCTATATCTCTTTCTAGGGGAAATGGGGAATACATCTGAATTGAGGATTTCGATTTCTGCTGTATTTCGATTTAGAAGTAAAAAGCACTAGAATTTATTTGGGTAATCTTAAACCTTATCAGAATCCCTATATAAAGGATTGCACCATTATTAATATCTGAAGAATCATTCACAAATAGTGAGATAAGAAATAAGTCCTGTCTCATTAAGACACTTCAAAAGCCAACAAAGAACAGGTCTTTTGTCTAATAATGTCCAGTCCCTCCATAGATATTTTACACTGCTTTTCTCCTGCCTTCCTTCCCATGCACTTCAACTGTTGTTTCCATTCTGTTTTAACTTTCAAATTTCCTTCTCTACTACTCTAATACAAAACTAGTGTTTTTCCATTAATAAGAGCAGAGAAAAGAGTCCAGTTGTTTAAAACCTGACTGGCACTTACCGGCTTGGGAACTTAGACAGGTTCACCTGTCTGTGCCCCAATTTCTTTATCTGTAAAACTAAACCAGTAATAAAAATATTGTAGGGTCACCATGAGTGTTAAATAAATCTTCATGGGTGAACATCTGGGCCAATGCCTGGCATGCTTGAACATTAGCTGTTGTCATTTTTATTACTATTGACTCCTTCTCAATCAGCATTTAAATATGTGCTGAAGTATATATCATTAGATTAAACCATAGTTCCACGTTACTCTCGTGTCTTGGGTCTCTACTCATTTTCTCAGTCAAGCTTCCCAATAAAATTGTCCACACAGGCTGGCTTCACCTCTCACCCCCAATTCGTTTCTTCATATCCTCCAACTCTCTCCCTGCTCCCAAGGCTACTCTACTGAAACTGTTCTTTTTAGTTCATTTGTAACCTTTTGCTGTCATGCCAATTGACTCTTCAGTCATCATCCCTCTTGACCTCTCAGGAGCTTTTCACATAGTTGGTGTTCTGTCTCTTGGCCTCCACAGAGCCTCATTCTTGCT
Source organism: Chlorocebus sabaeus (assembly GCF_047675955.1). Taxonomy (NCBI): domain Eukaryota; kingdom Metazoa; phylum Chordata; class Mammalia; order Primates; family Cercopithecidae; genus Chlorocebus; species Chlorocebus sabaeus. Next base: position 878,037 of record NC_132925.1, read on the forward strand.
CCCACCTGCTACTTCTCCATCTCCCTTGTCTTCCTTGATGGTTCTTTATTCCCTTTTCATAGTGTTGTGTTACCCCAGCGATCTCACGAGTCCCATCCCTTCAGCTATCCACCATAGCAGATGACATGGCTTTTTTCTCTTCTTTCAAGCTACAGGCCACTATATTCAACAGCCTCCATGGCATCTGTAACTAGACACCTAAAGGAATTTCATACTTAATATTTAAGCCTAAACTAGTAATCCTTTCCCCTAAACCTACAATCTCTCCAGCTGTCTTCATTTTATGAAATGGCCACTTCATACACAGAGCGGCTGAAAACAGCTTCACCCTTTTACTACTCTTGCCCATGTAAAATCCACCGTGCTAGTCAGGTGATTTTCTCTATAATACGTCTCTTGAAAAATCATACCAAGTCTCTCTAGCACTATTCTTCCCATCTTACTTCGATCACTTTGGATTTCTTCCTGGACCACTAACTTTGCTCCCTATATTCTCTTTTATATTCTGCTACTAACTCCCTCTGATCCCTTCTCCACAAACAGCCATCTTTTAAAAATAGAAATTGGATCATATTACCATCCTGTGCAAAATCCTTTCATTGGCTTCTTGCTGGAACCGTAATAAATAAAAAGATAGCATCTTTACTACAGAATTTTCTGTCCCGAGTCAAATTCGTGTATTTCTAGTACACTTTTTGAATTCATTCTATTTTTTTTTTTTTGCATCCTACGATTTATTTTACAGTTTGGAACTATGTTTATTTATGCTTTTATTTTTTATTTACTCTTTCTCTTCTTAAACTGTAAGTACCATGAAGTCACAGAACGTCATTTACTAAATCTGTAATGCTCCTGGTTCAATAAATATTTATGGAAGAAATGAGTAAATGATTGAAGGAAACTTCCACAACTAATTCTACAGAAAAACACACACACACACACACACACACACACACACACACACATCAACTATGCTATACTGCAAATATTACCTGAGAAAGAGTGAAATTTTATCTTAATTATTTCAAAAATCTTAATCTCTTGGTTCATATGTTTGAGGGGAAATTTCATGTGTAATGTGTTTACCTGTTAAGACCAGATGGAGGTCAGCTGCAGCCATATGCATTAAATTTGGAAGCTGACAAAATAGGGCATGAGTTTTTATTGCCCCTTTCAAAAAAGGTATGACTTTGGTTGAGTTACAGAAAAAAACAAAAAACAAAAAACAAAAAACTTTGAGTTTGTTCTCTCAGGTAGAAAATACCACCTGCATTAATCAGCCAGTATGAAGATGAAATTATTTATGGCATAAACATATCAGTTGACACTCAAATACCAACCTGATTCCCCTTTTCAGACACGGTCTCTTCCCTGGCAGCAAGTACTTTGATTTAGCTGTCATCCTCACACTCTTTACTAGAGGCCACCTAAAGAGGTCCCCAACACAAGGAAGAGGGTAACACAGCAGCTGGTGGCTTGAGTATCCACTCATTTCTGCCTGTACTCTGCTCCTGATTTAGGATATTAGTAGGAAACTTCTCTTGGGGGCTGTTATATCATCTTTGTAGTATTTGAGTTTGGTTTTTGAGTATCGAGTATATGTTTATTTGAGTTTTCTTATCAAAGTCATTATTCATTATTATATTGTTAATTTGATTAATTTTTTACTTGCTAGAGCCCAGTTGCTCTTTCTTAGCTTCTCTCCCCCAATCGCTAACCCCAGCCCCTGGTGGTTTTTTTTTTTTCTTGGTCTGACAGTATCTTCAGTTCTCCATTGATTTTTGCCACTTGATCTTATGACCTACTACGTGATCATACCATGTAACCAAACGGCTAAGCTTCATTAGCTAAGGTAATTCATTTTAAATATCTTACTCTACTTTGTGAAGACACTGCTATAAAAACATGATATTCAGGACCTCAGCAATAAGAAAGAATTTAGGAGAAAATTAAATTATTTTTCCTCCTATTGGCCAACAACCACCCTTTTAACCCCCAAGAGTAAATATGTCATTATCCGAAAAATAGAGGCCCTTTACTTTAAAATATCAAATGTTGTTCAGTGTTTTAAACCTAGGTCCACTTTGAAAACCAAGAATTAATGTACCACCAATTTGTTTGATAATATGTTTCTAGATACCACTTGTCTATAACAAAGAAGTGACCTTTTTTTCCATAGCAGTAAACACAAATGCTTAAAAGTTCTGAAAGATAAAAAAATTTGGAGACCTTGGGCTAGTTTTATATTTCTAGAAGTTCAATAGATAAAGCATCATGCATCCTTTTCTGAGACTAGAACAGTATCAATAGCAGAACAGTAGTTCTGATGATCTAGTTCAAAAGCCAAGAAGTCATTTGCTTAATGATTGTGGTTGATTAGATAAAGCTTTCAAAATATGTAGCTCATAAGAAAAATAACAAATGAGGCACTTGACAATGTCGTGTTTGGAGGTACTGCCCTCAGGTCCTCACAGGGCTCAGAAATTTACAGTATAATATAAATGCATAAGGTAGCAAAAACAAACATATATAAGGAAATACAGATTTGAGTGCTGATTTGTATAGTAAAAGTTTGTATTTAAGTGAAGAAAAAGCTTGTGATAGGTAGAGCTTAGCAAAGATTGTCTTACCCAGGATACTTTTAATTTTTTTAGAGTATAAGAAATGGTTTGGTGGAAAGTAAAAGGGGAGAAGGAGCACACATTATGGCATGCAGAATGGATATTCAGAAAAAGAGGAAGAACGGTTTAGCGAAATACAGAAGTAGCCTGAATGAAGGAGGGAATTACCCAAGCACCCTGGGCAACATGGCGAGACTTCATCTCTAAAAACAGTAAAAAATTCAGCTAGGTGTGGTAGCACATGCCTGTGATCCCAGCTACTCGGGAGACTGAGGTTGGAGGATTGCTTGAGCCCAGAAGGCCAAAGCTGCAGTGAGGTATGATCATGACACTGCACTCCAGTCTGAGTGACAGAGCAGATCCTGACTCAAAAAATTAGTCATGGGAGCCATGGCGGTAATGGAGAAGAAAAGATCCTGTTCAGGCAGGCTAAATACAACTAACTCATCGTTTTAAATTTAAGGAGTTGAATCTTAATTCACGCACAATACAAAGTCATTATAAACACTTCAGCAGATTAACTGAAAGAGGAGAAAGAAAAGATTGGTTTAAAATAGATTAAATTTACAAAGTTTCATGGTATTTGCAATAATTTTCAAGATATATCAGGACATTTGTCTCTAATTTTATCATGAATTTGTGTGTCTAGGTCGCATTAAAAGTATTACAGTAATTGAAGCATGAGATGAGTATGGCCTGAAGTAGGCTGGTAGAACTGAATTGAGTCATTGTGAAGAAGACACAAAACTTGGTGATTGATGGGACATGAAGAGGGTCAAAAGTGACTCCTAGGTTTCTGCCCAAAGTGAAAAGGAAAATGGTGATGCCATTGACCTGTCCTGAAACCAAATTAGTCTGATTTTATTCTTAACATTAAATTAAGTGAGTTGGAGTTCCTTAAAGAGAGAAATTGTTGGTATCATAAATCCAAAACTGCTCATCTCCTTTAAAAATGATTCCTCTTTAGTTACTCCATAAGACTGACCCTTCAAATCAGGCATCAGATTTTGTGGTTGATTTATAGTAATGACATTTAAATGCCAGATGTTTAGCCTGCTAGTAATATTTATGAAAGGATATATATTCAGGAAAAGAAAACTCTACTAGGTTGCACAGGAGAATTCAATTTTTCAAAAATGCTGTTTCTCTTTGTGAAACAGAAAATTGTCATGCAATGTATTTTTTAATTGAAATACTCAGCCATAATCGTACACATGCATTATGATGTTACTTGTAGTAAATTTTAAAAATCTTTCTCCCTCAAATAGAGTGTAAACAAATCTAAAACAAATAGAAAAATTAAAGAAAAGCAAATATACCAGAACAGTTTACTGGAGTTCATTTGATTCAGTTAAGTGTATAAAAACAAATTTAAGACAATTCCTTTCAAGTTATATGTGAGATATTTCAATTTGTATATTTATGGTTTTCTGCTTGCAGTCATAGTGGTGGTGGTCAATATGGTTAGAGTCACGTTTAAAGCAGTAGCAATGGTGGTAGATGGATTAACTGGGAGACGGTGTTCAGAATCTCAGTAAGCCACTTCAGCTAACACAAATGTTGACTAGCAACTTTTCCTAACATGTGAACCTACTGTGAGATTTGATAGCCTGTGGATTGCTATATTATGACAGCTCTATTTTTATTTACTTTTTTGCTACATAGAACAAGTAGTTCCTAAAATGTCAAGAGTCACAACCAACTACTATAAAATGTTTCCTTGGTGTGTGTTTAAAAAAAAAAAAAAAAAAAGGCAAAAAAGAAAAAACAAACAAAGAAAAACACCTGACTTGCCTGCTGGAGTACGGAACCGAGCTTCAGGCCAATACCAAGTTTTGGTCCCCAGAGTGCCAGGAGGCAAAACATGAATACCTTATGCAGTGTTCCGTTGTAAATATCACATGGATTTGAGACTCCCCTGAGGATAGAAGCTGTAATGTTTTAACTATGTGTTTCCAGAGTCTGTCTCAGCATCTGACTCATGAGTGGTGCTTAATAAATATTCGGTGGAATAAATGAATTAGCAAATGAGAACAGCGCTTAGTTGCAGTAGAACAGGAAGAAAAAAAAATGTTGAGATGAAATTCTTCCCCATAGCTCTGATATATGACATAAATAGACACATTCACACACACTCAGGCAAACACTTTCTGGAACATTCTGCATTGCTGTTCTTAGAATTTAAATACCAAATACAGTGACTCCTTCTTGGGTGTTAAACTACCTGACTTCTCACAACATTTTAACATCTTAACTCTTCATTTTCTTGGACTCTCTCTTTTTGGTTTTTCCGCAACTCAATTCTTTGCCAGTTTCCCTTCCTCTCAATACTTTCTCTGCCCTTCACTGCCTCTTCAATAACCACTCCCCAATGTTGATTTCCTCAGTATTTTCTACTGAGTCTATTTGCCCCACCTTTCTGTCAGTTTCTACCCAGTATATTTATTTATTGTCATGGTTTCAATTCCTGCTATGTGCAAAATCAATGCCTTTAGCCCTAAATCTACTATAACCCATATGCCTTTATTTCCAACTGAACAGTGGATCTGAATTCTATTCCAAACCTAATTTCAGATATATTTGACTGAGTCATGCTTTTTCTCTATTATCATCACAATCCAATTATGAATTCAGCTAAAATCTTAGGGGTTATTTTTTTTTTTTTTCTTTTTGAGACGGAGTCTTACTCTGTCGCCCAGGCTGGAGTGCAGTGGCCGGATCTCAGCTCCCTGCAAGCTCCGCCCCCGGGTTCCCGCCATTCTCCTGCCTCAGCCTCCCGAGGAGCTGGGACCACAGGTGCCGCCACCTCGCCCGGCTAGTTTTTTGTATTTTTTAGTAGAGACGGGGTTTCACTGTGTGAGCCAGGATGGTCTGGATCTCCTGACCTCGTGATCCGCCCGTCTCGGCCTCCCACAGTGCTGGGATTACAGGCGTGAGCCACCGCGCCCGGCCAGGGGTTATTTTTAAGTGGGTTTCTATTTTGTCTTCTTTATGTAAAAACCACCTGAACCCTTTTCTTCATCTGGGATAGCTCTTGAATTTCCCAAGGCCACCTTATTCAAACTCTCCTCCTTGCTTCTATTTCAGCAGCCTTTCGATGCACCTGTTTACTCAAACCTTTGCCTACCCTAGCTTCCTCTCACTCTAATCTTTACTGTCTGTCACTCCCAGAAAACACATCATATCACCCCCTTCCATAAAATCTTCAGAGGATACACTTTTGTGAGCAGGAAATAGTACCAATGTAGCATTGCATCTAAGATGCCTTTTAATCTCACTGCGATCTATTTTGCCAGAATATCTTCTGCCAATCCTGTTATGAGTTGAATTGTTCTCCCCTTCCCTCCAAAACCATATATTGAAGTCTCAACTCCTAGTACTTCAGAATGTGACCTCACTGGTAGACAGATCTTTACAGAGTTAATGTCATTAAAATGAGGTTATTACGCTGGGTCCCTGATCCAATATGACTAGTGTCCTTATATGGTGGGAACCTTGGACATAGAAACACTCATAAAGGGAAGAAAATGTGAAAAGACAAGGGGAAAACACAGCCATCCCCACCCAAAAAAAGGAGGCTTGGAGAAGATCCTTCCCTCACAGCCCTCAGAAGGGACCAACCCAGCTGACATCTTGATCTGGAACTTGTAGCCTCCAGAACTGGGAGACAGTAAATATCTCACAGCCATCGAGTCTGTGGGACTTTGTGCGGCAGTCCTTGAAAACCAAGATAACTCCCAATGTTACCACTGCCGTACACATAGGTACATACTATCCACCACCTGGCCTTGATAATGTGCTCTGTGTGCAGGAGCGACTTTCTCCTCTACCATTTGCCTGGCACCTCAGGGGAGATCAAAGCTCTCTTCCTGCAGTATTTATCCTCGCGATCCTCAGAGCCTTGTGTTAAACTCACTGGTAAACATGCCTCACGTTGTATCATATGAATAAAAATACTTCGTCATAAGGCCTTTTTCTCATTCAACAGCAGTTCATTCATCACCTTGTGAGAGCCCTTTCAGAAACTGCCATGTAGCAAAGAAAACAACAACAAAACAATAATGAAAATAATAGCACTCGCTAACTATCACGTAGTGCCTATTATGTGCCAGGCAGGGTTCCAAGCACAGAGACCACCACTGGCCTTGCTGTCTTTCTTTTCATGGATTTAGGCAATTTTTCCTCTGAGCAATGATGAAAAAATCATAATACTGGAAATTAAGGGACTTTATTTCACTATGATGTGTTTATTCCCTTTTTTTGAAAAAAACATTAATACAATTATATACTTCAGGCATTTTGTAAATTTTGATTGTGGATTTCAATGCCACATTAACTTGAAAAATATTGATTCCATGTTGGCTCACTAAAAATTTTCCTAGACAATTCATCACAATGTGAACTTTTCTTCTAATCCTGTGGTTCTCAAACTTAAGCCAGAAACAGAATCACCTAGAGTGGTTGTTAAAGCACCGATTTCTGCATCTCACCCCAGTGTTCTGATGCAATAGGTCTGGGGTGGGGTTGAATTTGTATTTCTGGAAAGATCCCAAATGATGACTATGCTGCTGATTTAGGACCCACATTTTGAGAACAACTGATATAATCTATGATATTCAACTAAAAATTATCATACCTAACAAAATTCACCAAAACATGTTGTTATTAACAAGGGGAGGGAAGACAAGCGGGTATATGACTGATTAAAAATAACAACTAGTTGGTACCTTTGGAAGAACCACGTGGGTAATTTGTTAGTGGTGATGTCCACATGAGTTTATTTTTATTCTAAGTGTGTTTGGTAGAACTTGTCATCAGTTGGGAAAATGCCTATATCTGTATGTATATGAGTATACAGTACATTATATACATGTATATATCACAAAATAAATTCTCAAAAGCAATCTGATCATAAATTTGAGGCTGTAATGGAGAATTCTTTTTAAAATATTATTATGGAGAAAAAGCATACTTATATTAAGTTGTCCTCCGTTAACAGAGGCATATGATTTTCTCAAAATTTTGTTACTCTCTGAGGCTCCCCCTAGTGTCCTTAACAGGATATGGATGTAATATAGATAAACTTGGATTTTACACATTCAACAGTGAATTAGAGGTATATTGAAAGGAGCATAGTGCCGCTTTCAAATAGTCTTTACACAACACCAGTATTTTTTAAAGTTTTCAGGATAATAACAAAATGAGGGCGGTGCTTAGATTTAAAAAGTAATCATCTGCTACAAAAGTGCACAGCTGAAGAATCATAACTATGTTTATAGCAATAGGTACATTTAAATGGTCATTGAGAAGTTTTCATGTAGGTTGTATTTTACAGATGATGTGTTTTAGCCATAATTAAACATTTAATTTACAAGACTATTTTCAAGTGCTTCAATATTGAAACGGATATGACACCTCATGCTGGAATTATCTTTCAAGAATTAGATCCATACATTTGTGGGTGGGTTTTCAGAAATTAGTTCTAGTTCTCAGTCTTTAAGTCTCCTCTAGCTAGACTGGTGTCATCCAATAGAAATGTAATGTAAGACACATATAACCTGGAATAGTTTTGCAGCCATATTTAAAATGAGTTCAAAAAAATTAATAAAATAATTTACTTAACTTAGTATTTTGAAAGTTTTCAAATTAAGATATGAATTTGACACTTATAGCACTTCTTAATCTGCCATTCCTCGATTCAAGTGCCCAGTGATGACATGTGGCTAGTAGCTACTATATTGGACAGCACAGTATTAGATCATGTGAGTTATTATTTCCTCTTGGGTGTTGGATTGAAAGAAAAATTGCAAGCACTTGTCATGGACTATGAGATTTTACTTTAAGCTAAAGTACACTAATTTAAAAAGGAGTACCATTCACAGATGCGAAGACATGATCCCAGGTTGTAGTGACTTTGCCACACTGATAGTGTCTCGAGAGAGCAGCCAGGAAAATCAACTCAGAAGCTGATGCTCAGATGGTCAGGGAACATGCAAATTGACAAACCTCACCTTGTGACTTCAAACGTCTTTATTTGAGTTTGCTTTATACCTTTGTAGAGCTAGAAATATGCCTCTTTTTAAATTGTTGAGCCCAGATACATGATACAATTGCTCCTTCATGTGCCACCAAACAAGGAAGGGTGGTAAATAGACTTCTGTCCGCTTTTCTTGTTGTTATGCCCATTGCCCGTCTAAAATGACTTTCCTTGAGCCCTAACACCTATTTCAAAATAACTATGTGAAACCATATTCTTTATTTCTTTATGCTTTTATTGCTTTTTCTCCACTTAATGTGATTTTCATGAGATTAGGGGCTTTTCCCTTTCCTTTCCTATTTACTGGTGTATCGATAATACCTGTGCTCCCACGTGGTAGGTGCCTGTATTAGTCCGTTCTCATGCTCCTATAAAGAACTGCCTAAGACTAGGTCATTTATAAAGAAAAGAGACTTAATTGGCTCACAGTTCCACGGGGGAGGGAAGGCCTCAGGAAACTTACAATTGTTGGGGAGGGGGAAGCAAATGCACCTTCCTCATATGGCAGCAGGATGGAGAAGAATGAGTGCCCAGTGAAGGGGGAAGTCCCTTATAAAACCATCAGACTCCTGAGAACTAACTCACTATCACCAGAACAGAAGGAGGGAAAACACTCTCATGATTCAATTATCTCCACCTGGTCCCTCCCACAACACGTGGGGATTATGGGAACCACAATTCAAGATGAGATTTGGGTGGGGACACAGCCAAACAATATCAGTGCCCAAACGAATAAATGAATTAACTTTTTAAAAACCTGAATGAGTTCTTTCTACATCAGAAAATATTTTTCTCTAAGTCATGCCTTTAAAACACAGTCTTTATTTTACACTGTCTTTACTCATTCTCCCTTTCCATCTTTCTTCAGCCAATGTGTGGTGGACAGACTATAGGGCACACACTCTGTGCTCTGTGTATGATCATCCCTTCTCTACCCACTTCTCCTGGGCAATTCCACCTAATTCATTTTTTAGCCAGCTTAGTTACTGAATGGAGATACCTGACTTCATTTACTTCACAGAGTTGTTGGAATGATTACTTATTGTATGTTATATTTATAAAATTAACAGGGTGAGTGTGTTTAAAATCGTGCATGAATATGGGATAAAGAAGACTTTTCATCCTTTAAAGATCACCCATCTGGAAGATCAAACCCATATCCAGATTACATTGTCTTTCTCTTCTCAAGATCCTATTAACTTTCAATCTATGTCACTCATTTGGAAACTTCACTGTAGATGAGTTTATAGCAGTATGTGACTGTGTCATGTATTGTTATCATTACCAACCTGGCAGAAAATCCCCGATGGACGTAATTCAAAGACAGGATGAAGAGAAGAATCTATTAAATTCCCACTGAATGGATTTGTTTCTGCATTTAAAATAGCCCTCTAGCTTGTTCAGTGTGATTCAGAATTTTAATGTTCACATTAGTATACTTGTTAAAGACTTCTAGAGGATGGATTAAACAATAATAATTTTCATAGCTGATTATATATTTGTTTAAAAATTTAAAATATGTATACAGCATCTCTGTTGAAAAGCATTTCAAAAAGAATATAATATTTAACAAGAAATTGCTTAATCTGGATTATTCTGATGATATTTCTTAAGAAGCATATATTGGAAAATGTTACAAATAGTGTTATTTAATATAAACATGTCTTATGTAGAGGCATGTAACATGATAGATACATATCACATCAAGTGCCTGAAAAAGTGAGATATATAACTTACTTTTGAGTTGAAGATATTCTTTGACATTTTGTAAGTATTAATTTAATTGCCTAAAATTGCTAATAGCATACGTTTAATGTCCCCTAATTTGAAAGCCAATTTTATTTTATCCAAGTGAATATATAGTATCTTAGAATATAAAAGCTAATTGTTGTCTTTGTGATCATTTAGTTTCAAATATATCAGCATAAACCAAATGAAACTGACAGACATTGGAGTTTCAAGTTACCCGAACACAGTTTCTAATATTTAGGGAAATAAATATTCTCAAAACAGTAACATACTCTCTTCTGAACAGGTAGTTCAAGACTAGTTTGGAAATCTTGATTTGAACACCTTGTAAACACTAATAATGTATTGCACACTTGAAATTTGCTAAGACAGTGGATCTTAGGTAGTATCAACACAAAAGAAAGGTAACTATGTGAGGTGATGGACATGTTAAATAATTTATCTGTGGAAATCTTTCACAATATATATGTATATCAAGACATTGCTCTGTATACCTTCAATATATACAAAGTTTAGTCAATTATGCCTATATGAAGCTGAAAAAGTGAAAACTATAAGAAATAGACACTTGTTCCAAATACTTTGGAGCATTGTAGTGCACAAGTAGAGACACACATAGCAATCTATTATAAACAATGTTCTCTAAACACTCCTCAGATGCGAAAAGAGCCTGATACTAAAATGAAAGCTTTCATCATTTAGCTAGGTATTTAGGGCTATACTACAATGTTAACTAATTTTTGAGCCATTTTTTTCTCAACTGTTTAGTTACAATAATCTTCAAAAATATTGTATTCATGTGATGCTCTTCAATATTAAATCCAAATCTATGTTAAATCCAAAAGCCAACCAGCAAAACCTGACCACCCAGAACTGTAGTCCAAAAACTGAATCATATGATGTAATACCAATCACAATGACAACCCACATCTACAAGTTGCTTTAAAAATGTAGTTATGATATATTTAAAACTAAATTTAATTTGGCTAAAGAATTTCTGATCCTCCACCCTTAGGCAAACAGCAGGATCTCAGGAGAGTAACAATCAAATGTATGTTCTGGATAATGAAAAAATATGTAGGCTTAAACTAATATTATACACTTATGTGCTCTAAAATACTATGGATATTTAAAAGAACTAAATAAAAGTATATGTAATAGACTCTCACATATTATATATATGGCAACTTTTAGCCAGTTTGTGCCACTAAGCTTAATAGAAATAACCAAAATTTTAAAGAGTATATTTTTACTCAAACTTTAGATAAAAGTCAAAAACAAAGTTGTCAGACAAATGTATGCTAATATTATTTTAACAAGTAATTTAACTCTGTCTCCCAACCATACTGATGCAAAATCCTGAATCCTTAACACTCTTTGTTGATATTAAATGCTGACATTTAGTATAGGTGCAGATTTTGACAAGACTAATAATGCTATTTATACGTATAATTATTTAAATTACCCATACTGCCTCAGTTTAATTGTGTTCATGAAATTGGCATGCATAATTTATGACATCAATGCTGTCAACCATCAATCTACATTTTAGACAGCAACACATCAACTGACTGACAGAGTAAAATGTTTGAGTTGATTTAGAAAAGAACCTCAACTTTTGAAGGTGGAAGTTTGTAGCATGTTATATACCCAAAGGATATACATTTTTGGTGTTGTTTGTAAGAATCTTCTCAAGACAGCTTCAGAAAGATCACAAATACAAGATTAGTTTTTAGATAATAATGTAAGGAAAAAAACCCATAGAATAAGGAGTGTTTATATATATATATATTTATGTTGGTCATTTACTACTTTAGAAGTTTTGTGTAGCTTATTGACACTTTCTCATAACAATATTTTTAAATACGTAAAATAAATCTTCAAGGAAAAAATTATACTTAAGTATAGCTTATTAAATTATTACTAAGTGCTTAAGTATGTGGTATTATGCACCTGCATTTTGTTATCAACTGCAGTCGTGGCTGAACAACTAACAAAATTTCAAAATGATAATGATAAATGATATGTCACATATCTGCAATAATTTTAATATATAGTCAATCTTTAAGTAACACAGGGTTTGGGGTTGCCTACTCCCCACTTCTGTGTAATTAAAAAATCCATGTATGACTTTTGACTCCCCAAAAACTTAACTACTAATAGCCTACTGATGACTGGAAGTCTTACTGATAATATAAACAGTGAATCAGCACAGATTTTGTATGGTATATGTGTTACATATTGGATTCTTACAATAAGATAAGCTAGAGAAAAGGAATTGTTATTAAGAAAATCATAAGAAAGAGAAAATATATTTACTATTCATTAAGGGGAAGTGGACCATCATAAAGGACTTCATCCTCCCTTGAGTAGGCTGCGGAGGAGGAGAAAAGGAAGGCTTGGTCTTGCTGTCTCAACAGAGGCAGGTGAAAATCCAAGCATACACCGGCCTGTGTAGTTCAAACATGTATTGTTTAAGTGTAGACTATATTAAAAAAGATCAGTGATGTCTAAGCCATAGATACTTCTAATATTTCTGTAGTTTGTTGTCTATTTTTATAGAAGTTAGTGAAAATAAAGATAAATATTTTCCCTGTCCAGTAATACAAACCTCCTGAATTCCACCTTCAAAATCCTCAGGTGTTATAAACTTAGGTTACAAACTCCCGCCAATAGTAAACCTTGTATTTTGTCTTTATTTTCTTTGAGAACCAAGCTATGAATTTATTTATTTCAGAAATAAGAAGCAAATCATTGTGCATTTTGTCTGCATACACCAGGCAAAATAATTGGGAACATTTTCTCTGACTAAACATTGCAGAAAAATGTTTATGAACTATATATTTCAATGTGATTTGTCTTTTAATTTTATTTTAACTGTTTTAGTGATACACATTGGGGCTCTCTGTGTGAAAGTGCTCTGGAAATTGAAACTATTTTGGAATTCATGACATTAATCAAAATGCCAGGCCATGTAATATGAGGATTTAGCTATTCAAATCCTACTACACACAGCTTGGTTCACTGTGATATTGGGGCTATTTTTCATTTATACATGGAGAATAACAGTAATAAGTTAAGAGCTTAGGAAATGTGTAAATACTTTTTACAGAAAAATGTCACACTTTTAGAAACTATTTTCAAACTAAATGAGAAAATTTGTTTAAAAAAAAAAAAAAAAAAAAGCTGAGCTAAAACTGTGAAAGTACCTGTGTACTTTAAATAACTTTCCTATTGTTACTTCTCCTAGATTAAATTAAAATGTGCTTTGCAAGATGGAAGAGAAAACATGTCCTTCAGACATTGAATGTAATTTTACATGTACCAGTTTAGGGTTGTTTTCCCTGTACAGATAATTTATACTTTTTAACCAGTTCCCCTGGAGGCTCAAGAGAGCACATTTCTAAAGAAAGCAACCTTGATCTAACCAAGACCTGCTCTTGCTAACAAACTAACCTAGACAGATGCTCAAAAACAATGTCAAAATAAATTAAAATATTTCATTCATACATCTTTGCTATGCTGTTCATACCGAAGATTTGTTAAAGGCAGTCTTAACATGATTTTAGAGATCAAATGTAATTCTCAGATAATAACTCTGAGCTATCAAGATGAACATTACATCAAATATGTTATCAAAATACCAACGTATATTCCTCCAGCCATGCAAACCTTCTATATTAGTTTCTTGTCACTGGGTAACAAATTACTACCAAATTAGTGGCTTAAAATAGCACCCAATTAGAATCTCACAATTATGTAGGCCAGAAGTCCTGGTGTAAATTTATGGGACTTTCTACTCCAAGTTTCTACTCGGAGTGTTCAAACCATCAGAGATTTATTCTGAGTACTCTGGGGAAGAATCCACTTCCAAAATCATGTAGGTAATTGCCAGAACTCATTCCTGTGGTTCTAGGGCTGAGATCATATTATCTTCATGGTCCTTAGCCAAGACAAAAAAAGATGTTGACATTCTTACTAATTCCCTCAATAAATATTTATTCAATAGTGCCTTATGATAGTCATTATGCCTAGCACTGTAAATGCAGTAACAAACACAGACCAGGCACTGTTTGAAAAAGCCTAGCTTACAGATACATCATAATCACAAATAATTGTAAGTAATAAACTAAACTAACAAAGCAGCTGACCATATTTCAACATATTTTTATTGTGAAACTACCATGTACTCACCGTGCATCATGCTGAATACACACATGAATCATACAGTTCCTAACTTGCTAGCAGATAGAACTGTGGCTGTTTTCCAGCAGCTCATCACCAAAGTGAACAATATCCTTTATTTTGTGTGTGTGACATTAAGAACACTCTAATCCCAGCTTTCTTTCTAGAGTTGTTGGGTTTAATTACTGATAGATCATCAAGATTGGCTAATGACCTGGAGAAAGATGTAGCAATATTCCAAGCATACCTAAAAAATGAGACCATCAGTTCAGATCTGAGGGCACTTCTGAAATAGCTGCATTTAAGCTGCCAGAATCTTGATGGCATCTGCAAGAAACTAGAAGATGATTCTTACATATTAAATAATCTGATCAGATAACTGAATGTACGGTTAATCACTTTAAAATGAATGAGCAGAGCATGCAAATTAGTATGGCAAGAGCTAATGATCAACACATTAGCTTATTAATGGTTTTCAGAAATTAAGTGTTTTCATCATGATTTTTCAGAATTAAAACACTTATTTAGATATTTTGATGAATGAATGTACTTTATCATCTGGTATTTTTTCAGAAACACTAGTAAAAATGTAGATAATGTTTAGAGAAGTAAATATGAATTAGAGAACTTAAAAGCAGAGTTGAGCTCCTCTCTTCTTTAATTGTTCTTGTATTTATAGCACCTTCATGTTTATTTTTTATATTTTTGAAGATATTTTACTAGATACTTTATATTTGGAAGCAGGTATATAGCAGCAGCTATTATAATTTTTTAAATGTATAAAATAAGAGAAATAGATCTCAGTGATGAAACTTCTTCATGTTTCATTAAAAACATAATTATTTGGAAAGGAAAGCATGGAAAGAGCTAGAATAATATAAATATTGTTGTAAAGTAACATATTATCATAAAAGAAAGTGTGTTGTAAACATTTTATCAGAAATCTTACAGTAAAGCAGTCGAATAGTTTAATTTTATTGAATCCTTTAAGTTTAGAGTAGGGGGAATATCTGACATCCATTGCAATATACATGAGAACGTCGAGTTCTGGTTTCTGGGAAGAATGAGCCAATATAACAAGAGGCTATTTTCTAAAGTTGCAGACCTAGTTGAGAGCAAGATCAGATCAAAATTTGGTTTCTCTCTATTCCTAACCTAACCTCATGCTTTGTTTTCAGTCTCATAAAAATATGAATTTGAGACAAATCACAGCAAATACTTTAGGACTGGTGGTGCAATTACACCACATCATTTAGATTTAAGTTATCATCATCTGGGTTATCAAAAGGAAAAAGAAAGAAGAAAGAAGGGAAGAAACTAATACTGACGAAGTAACAAATAGGTGCTTGGCCCTGTTCTTAAGTCTCTATAAACTGCATTGGAATTACTCTCATATTTAATATAATTCCTAAAAAGCCTTATCCAAAATACTATTATCCATCATTCCCCTGTTCACTTTCTATTTCCTTACTTTTATTTTTGTTACTTTGTCTATTTGGGTGATTTTTTTCTAGCATGCCTCCATTAGAATGTAAACTCCATGAAGGAAGAATAGTGTTTGGTATAGAGTTGGAGCTAAATAAGTGAGTGGATAAGTGTATTTTATTTAATTGCCAAATAAATGATTTTCCCAAATTTACTTTGAGGTCAATATTGTGAACTTGCTTTTACAATCGAAAAACCAGAGAACTGTGTGGCATTACAGCTAAAAAGTGACCAACCTATTTTTCAATGGAAAAATAATACAGAATACTGGCAATAATAAAGCTGTGGACTAAATTTGTTCCCTGCAAAACTAATGTAATGAAGCCCCAAATCCCCATTATTACGGTATTTGAATGTGGAGCCTTGGGAGGTAATTAAGTCATGGGGGTGGAGCCCTCATGAATGAGATTAGTGCCCTGATAAGATGAGACTGGAGAAGGATGAGGATACAATGAGAAAACAGCCCTTTTGCAAAACATAAAGAGTGTCCATACCAGATACTGGATTTATGGGCACATTGCTCTTGGAATACCCAGCTTCTAGAACTCACGAATTTTTGTTGTTTAAGTCATAATATCTGTGGTATTCTGTTATAGCAACCCAAACAGACTAAGACAGAATGCAGCTTATGTGGGGAAAATCAGTAAATATATTTCTATAAATATATATACACACACACATAGAACACATTCTGGGGGACAATAAAAACTAGGAAAGCATTTAGAATATGATGGATGCATATAAAATAGAAATTATATATTATGTATTTTATTAGATGTTATTTTGTGTAAGTATAACATTTTAACAAAAATATATTTGAGTTTTGTGATTTATAAAATGATAGATTCCATTTCTAGATTTACATTCATACTTGTGTGACACTAAGAATGATAAAAAAACAGACTGTTCAAGGACAACATGCAAAAAAAGCATAAAATTATATTTTGTTAATAAAAGTTCCCCCAAATGAATAAAGCATGAACATGATCTGTAAAAAATTACAGATTATATATGAATGATATGCATATTAAGTGAAATCAAATTCATGTAGTGCACAGAAAGGCCAAGGCCACTGATGTATGGTTCCCTGAAAAATTTTTTCTGCCTTCTTATGAACATAAGAATTCCAAATAGGAATCAAAGTAGAATGATTTTGCAGGTCTGGGACATTATTAGCATAAAAGAACCCAAAGAAACACAGCACACAGATAGTTTTGTAAACCACATCCTCCGAGTTGGGACAATCCACTTGAAATTCGGTCAGCCAGCACCAATCACGTCTTCAAACACTCCTGAGCCACATAATCTATTTATCTCTGAATCTTTCATACATCAAACCACACAGGCACTGTGTTCTGTAATTATTAACATTCTGGCTCGTGGCGGAACATACACAAAGCTTGCCTTCAGAGCGAAAACATAAGATCCGGCAATGGATGTTTATTTCTTGAAAGGGTTTTGGCAATAAAAGTACATCATTTCAAGATTAAAAAAAAAAGAAAGCAATAAAGCCCTGTTGTAAGGAGTGTTCATACAGAGAAGGCAACTATAAACCTGAGAATAAGTACCAAAAAGCTTCTTGCATTTATTTTGAATTGCTGTCTTTCAGAAGTGTTGAGTTTTGGCCGGGCGCGGTGGTTCACGCCTGTAATCCCAGCACTTTGGGAGGCCGAGGCGGGCGGATCACGAGGTCAGGAGATCGAGACCATCCTGGCTAACACGGTGAAACCCCGTCTCTACTAAAAACACAAAAATGAGCCGGGCGTGGTGGCGGCGCCTGTGGTCCCAGCTCCTCGGGAGGCTGAGGCAGGAGAATGGCGGGAACCCGGGGGGCGGAGCTTGCAGGGAGCCAAGATGGCGCCGCTCACTCCAGCCTGGGCCACAGAGCCAGACTCCGTCTCAAAAAAAAAAAAAAAAAAAAAGAATTATTGAGTTTTAATTTCTTTATGGGGTGTCCCATGATCAATAACCTCAGGGAAACATATATTGAAATGGGACAACGCTTACAGTATTATTGTGTCAATTCAACCAATGGCACCAGTATCACCATAAGTGATAAGAGAGAGAATATGTTAAGTAATATAGACTATGAAGAGCAGCACATGTAGAAATTTGGAAAGACACTTGAGAATCCAGTGAGATGTGCTTTGAGCAGTGAAAAGAATGGAAGACCGGCAGCAGATAGAACCCTCTCTGACATTTACCAGCTAGAGAAGTGTGGGATGAATCTGAACCCTCTGAGCCCTAGTTCCCTCATTTGTTAAATGTAGGTGACAATCACAAGCTGAGAAAACACAGATGGCCTTCAAAACAAATTTTCGCCTCACTCCCATTGGCACTTGACTGAAGTATTAGGCCATCAACAGCAGGTAGTCAGAATATCACATTCTGCCTTTAATTGCAGAGTTCTGGTGTCTCTTAGCCCTCCTGGATTAAGTGCTCTACTTTCATAAAAGAGATACAATCTGCCAACCCATTCACCCTGATGGCCCATTAAAGGTGGTATAGGAGACACTGATTTTAACAGCTATCATTATAATGCCAAATACTGTATAACGGCAAATCTCTGTTAATGGCTTGATAGACATGTCATTTAAAAAATAATTGTTCTAAACAAAAATATAACAAAAGTGTTCAAAGCACTCTGTCAACTTGGTAGTGATGTTATCTATACTGTCATATCAGTGAGATAAAAATATTTATACTAAAACTTATATCAAATCATCTTAGCCCAACAATTGATGCTGAAGTAATTGGACATCCACAGTAAAATTTTAAACAAATAAATCTAACATAAAACTCTATCTTTTATAAACAGTGAGTCAAATGTCAAATGGGTAAGAATTTAAATGAAAACTGTAAAACTATTAAATTTTTAGGAAAAAATAAATTGTAATAATCTGGGATTAGGCAAAGAGTTCTTTAAAATTGAAACAAAAAGAACAATTCATAAAAGAAAACATTAATAAATGGACCACATCAAAATTTAAACTTTTATTCTGTAAAAACCATGTGAAGAGGATGAAAAGAAAAGCCAAAGGTTGAGAGAAAATATTTGCAAACACTTATCTGACAAAGGACTAATATTGATGGTATACAAAAAAAAAACTCTTAAAACTCAATAGTAAAACAAACTAAAAAACAAAAAATGGGCAAAAAGTATGAGCAGACATTTCATGGAAGAGGATACATAAATGAAAAATAAGTAACCACAATGAGGTATCACTATACACCTATCGTAACAGCTAAAATAAAAAATAGATAACGCTAAATGTTCTTGTGGACATAGAGAAACTGAATCACACACATATTGCTGTTGAGAATGTAAAAATGCTACATTTTCTGATCCCTCCCTCCTCCCACCCTCCCCGCTTAAGTAGGCCCCAGTGTCTTTGTTCCCTTCCTTGTGTTCATGTGTTTTCATCATTTAGCTCCCACTTATAAGTGAGAATGTGTGGTATTTTGTTTTCACTTCCTGCATTAGTTTGTTAAAGATTATGGCCTCCATCTCCATCCATGTCCCTGCTAAGGACATGAGCTTGTTCTTTATTATGACTTCACAGTATTCTATGGTATATATGTACCACATTTTTTAATCTCAGAAAGATAAAAAGCATCAATTGTTGGGCTAAGATGACTTGATATAAGTTTTAGTATAAATATTTTTATCGCACTGATATGACAGTATAGATAACATCACTACCAAGTTGACAGAGGGCTTTAAACACTTTTGTTATATTTTTACAATAACTTGCACATGAATATTTACAGCTTTTTTCATAATAACCCCAAACTAGAAACAGCTTTGATGTTTTTCAGTAGGTGAATGATGGAACAACGGCTGTCCATACCTACCGGGAAATACTATTAAGCCATAAAAAGGAACAGATTATTGATAGATGCAATAACTTGAATGAATATTCCGGAAATTACATAGAGTGAAAAAAAAAAAAGCCAAGCCCAAAAGGTTACATACTGCAAAATTCCATTTATATAACATTCTAAATGACAAATTTTTAGAAATGGAGAACAGAATAGTGATTGCCAGTGCTTAGGGATGGGAAGGGAGGGAAGTGGAAAGTGGTTTTTTTGTTTGTTTTGTTTTGTTTTTAATAAAAGGAGAATTCAAGAGACTTTTGGGGAACTGGAACTATATAATGTGGTAGTGAATATGCATGTGATAAAATTGTGAAAACTAAATACACACACATGCACACACGAATTAATGCAGGTAAAATGGGAAATCCTAATCAGATGGATGAATGGTATTAATGTCAATATTCTGGTTGTGATTTTGTACTATGGTTTTATAAAATGTTACCACTGGGGGAATGGGCAAAGGGGTGCACATCAGCTCTCTGTGTTAGTTCTTTAAAGTCCTTATGAATCTATAATTATCTCAGTAAAAATTTTAGTTAAGTGTGTCAATCACTTGACGATATTTTTTAAAGTAAACAGTGAAGTTTTGTTTGTTTGTATTGATAGGCTGTTCATATAAAATTGAAGAGACTCAAACATATCCAGATGGGGAAAAAGCTGAGGGGTGAAAAAAATATAAATTATCTTATCTAAAATAATATGGCAATGTAAGAATACAGGGATTAATTTTCAATTCTTCAAAGCTATTTTTGTCAGTTAGTACTCCATCTTTGTGACGAAGCAACAGCTAGTAAGAAAGTATGTAATAACCTTGTTTGGAACACAGCATATAAAAAAACATATCTATTTCCATTATTCTATAATCGAATGTCATTGAACACTTCAAAGACAGCAGAAAGTAACTTCATCTTTAATTACTTTCTACATGTACGGCCTACCCATTTGATGTATATAAATTAAAACAAAAATTAAAAAAAAAAAAAAAAAACACTTTTGTTTTAGGTTCAGAGTTACATGTGCAGGTTTGTGATAGAGGTAAACTCATGTCACAGGGCATTGGTGTACAGATTATTTCATTACCCATGGACTAAGCCTAGTACCCAATGGATTTTTGTTTCTGATTCTCTCCCTCTTCCCACCCTGCCCTGTTAAGTAGGCCCCAGTAGTAACACAAAGTTCCTCCCTTTGTGTTCGTGTGTTCTCATCATTTAGCTCCCACTGAAAAGTGAAAACATGCAGTATTTGGTTTTCTGTTTGTGTATCAGTTTGCTAAGGATAATGGCCTCTAGCTCCATTCATGTCCCTGCAAAGGACATAATCTTGTTCTTTTTTATGGCTGCATAGTATTCCGTAGTGCGTATGTACCACATTTTCTTTTATGTTGATTCCATGTCTTTGTTATTGTGAATAGTCCTGCAATGAACATATGCATATATGTGGCTTTATGATAGAATGACTTATATTCCTTTGGGTATATACCCAATAATGGTATTTCTGGTTCAAATGTTATTTCTATCTTTAGGTTTTTGAGGAATCACCACACCATCTTCCTCAATGATTGAACCAATTTACACTCCCACCAACAGTGTATAAGCATTCCTTTTGCTTTACAAACTCTCCAGCATCTGTTATTTTATTTTTTTTTTTTACTTTTCAGTAATAGCCATTCTGACTGGTGTGAGATGGTATCTCATTTTGGTTTTGATTTGTGTTTCTCTAGTGATCAGTGATGCTGAGCTTTTTTTCATATGCTTTTGGCCACAAGTATGTCTTCTTTTGAAAAGTGTCTGTTAATCTTCTTTGCCCACTTTTTAATTTTTTTTGTTTTTATCTTGCAAATTTAAGTTCCTTACAGATGCTAAATATTAGACCTATGTCATATGCATAGTTCTCAAATGGTTTCTCCCGTTCTGTAGATTTTCTGTTTATTCTGTTGATAGTTTCCTTTGCTCTGCAGACGAACTTTCGTTTAATTAGATTCGATTTGTTGATTTTTGCTTTTGTTGCAATTGCTTTTGGCATCTTCATCATGAAATATTTGCCCATTCCTGTGTCCAGAATGGTATTGCCTAGGTTGTCTTCCAGAGGATTTATGGTTTTGGGTTTTACATTTAAGTCTTTAACCCATCTTGAATTAATTTTTATATATGGTGTAAGGAAGGGGCCCCATTTCAATCTTCTGCATATGGCTAGCCAGTTATCCCAGCACCATTTACTAAACTGGGAGTCCTTTCCCCAGTGCTTGAATAACAGATTTTTTTAAACCTTCCACATTAAGAATTTGAAAATGATTTACCAAAATATTGTAAGTCTCTGTATTAGTTCATTTTCATGCTGCTGATAAAGACATGCAGGAGACTGGGTAATTTATGGAAAAAAGAGGTTTAATTTGACTCATAGTTCTATGTGGCTCAGAAGGCCTCAAAATCATGGCAGAAGGTGAAAGGCCCGTCTTGCGTCACAGCAGGCAAGAGAGAGAATAAGAATCAAGTGAAGTGGGTTTCCACTTTTCAAACCATCGGATCCTGTGAGACTCATTCACCATCATGAGAACAGCACAGGAAAGACCCACCCCCAAAATTCAATCACTTCCCACTGGATTCCTCCCACGACATGTGGGAATTGTGGGAGTTACAATTCAAGATGAAATTTGGGTGGGGACACAGCCAAACCATATCATTCAGACCCTGGTCCCTTCCTAATCTCATGTCCTCACATTTCAAAACCAATCATGCCTTCCCACCAGTCCCCCAAAGCCTTAACTCGTTTCAGCATTAACTCAAAAATCCACAGTCCAAAGTCTCATCTGAAACAAGGCAAGTTCCTTCTACCTATGAGCCTGTAAAATCAAAAGCAAGTTAGTTACTTCCTAGATACAATGGGGTTATAGGCATTGGATAAATACAGCCATTGCAAATGGGAGACATTGGCTACAACAAACGAGCTACACGCCCCATGCAAGTTTGAAATCCAGCAGGGCAGTCAAACCTTAAAGCTCCATAATGATCTCCTTTGACTCCATGTCTCATATCCAGGTCATGCTGATGCAAGAGGTGGGTTCCCATGGTCTGGGGCAGCTTTGCCCCTGTGACTTTGCAGGGTATAGCCCCAATCCTGGCTGCTTTCATAGGCTGGTGTTGAGTGCCTTCAGCTTTATAGGTGCATGGTGCAAGCTCTAAGTGAATCCACCATTCTGGGGTCTGGAGGACGATGGTCCTCTTCTCACAGGTCCATTAAGTGGTGCCCTAGTAGGGACCCTGTGTGGGGGTCCAACCCCATGTTTCCCTTCAGTACTACCCTAGCAGAGGTTCTCCATGAGGGTTCCACCCTTGCAGCAAACTTCTGCCTGGGCATCCAGGCATTTCCATACAATTTTTGAAATCTAGGTGGAGGTTCCCAAACCTCAATTCTTGACTTCTGTGCACCTGCAGGCTCAACACCACATGGAAGCTTCCAAGGCTTGGGGTTTCCACCCACTAAATCAACAGCCTGAGCTATACCTTGATCCCTTTTAGTCACGGTTGGAGTGACTGGGACACAGAGCACCAAGTCCCTAGACTGCACACAGCATGGGAACCCCAGGCCTGGCCAAGGAAACTATTTTCTCCTAGGCTTCCAAGCCTGTGATGGGAGGGGTTGCTGTGAAGACCTCTGCCATGCACTGGAGACATTTTCCCCATCTTCCTGGGGATTAACATTCCCATTCCGCTCCTCATTACTTATGAAATTTTCTGCAGCCAGCATGAATTTCCCTTCAGAAAATGGGTTTTTCTTTTCTATCACATTGTCAGCGTACAAATTTTCTGAACTTTTATGTTCTGCTTCCCTTATAAATCTGAATGCCTTTAAAGCACCCAAGTCATCTGTTGAATGCTTTGCTGCTTAGAAATTTCTTCCACCAGTACCCTAAATCATCTCTCTCAAGTTCAAAGTTCCACAGATCTCTGGGTCAGGGGCAAAATACCACCAGTCTCTTTGATAAAACATAACAAGAGTCACCTTTGCTCCAGTTTCCAGCAGGTTCCTCATCTTCATCTGAGACTACTTCAACCTGGACTTTATTGTTCATATCACTATCAGGCTTTTGGCCAAAGCCATTCAACAAGTCTCTAGGAAGTTCCAAGCTTTCCCACATTTTTGTTTTCTTCTGAGACCTCCAAGTCTCTAGGAATTTTCAAACTTTCCTACATTTTCCTGTCTTCTTCTAAGCCCTCCAAACTGTTCCAACTTCTGCCTGTTACCCAGTTCCAAAGTCGCTTCTACATTTTTGGGTGTCTTTTCAGCAGCACCCCACTCTACTGGTACCAATTTAGTGTATTAGTTCATTTTCATGCTGCTGATAAAGGCATACCCAAGACTGGGTAATTTATAAAAGAAGAGGTTTAATTCAACTCACAGTTCCACGTGGTGGAGGAGGCCTCACAATCATGGTGGAAGGTGAAAGGCCCATCTTACATCACAGCAGGCAAGAGAGAGAATGCAAATCAAGTGAAATGAGTTCCCCTTATCAAACCATCAGATCTCATGAGACTGATTCACTTTCATGAGAAAGGCACAGGAAACACACATCCCCATAATCACCTCCCACTGGGTTCCTCCCATGACACCTGGGAGTTACAATTCAAGACGAGATTTGGGTGGGGATAAAGCCGAACCATATCGGGCTCATTGTATAATCTCTATTGTTTTCCAAAATGAGAACATTTGTCTGGTATTACATTAAAGAGACATTTTCCTCATACTTCTAATCTTCTATTTCATCTCTAATGTGCTCTCAAAGTACTTTAAATACTTCCAAGGTAAATACTTCGCAAATTGTCTGAAAATCATTCTCTGTTAAAAATATAAGAGTAGAGGCCGGACGCGGTGGCTCAGGCCTGTAATCCCAGCACTTTGGGAGGCCAAGGCGGGCGGATCACGAGGTCAGGAGATGGAGACCATCCTGGCTAACACGGTGAAACCCCGTCTCTACTAAAAATACAAAAAATGAGCCGGGCGTGGTGGCGGCGCCTGTGGTCCCAGCTCCTCGGGAGGCTGAGGCAGGAGAATGGCGGGAACCCGGGGGGCGGAGCTTGCAGGGAGCCAAGATGGCGCTGCTCACTCCAGCCTGGGCCACAGAGCCAGACTCCATCTCAAATATATATATATATATATAATATATATTATATATTTATTATATATAATATATCTCTACTCACATATATGATATATAATATATATCATATTATATATATGAATAGAAATATAGACATTCTTTCTTTTTGATTCAAATATTCACCCAATTCTTAAAGAATTAGAAATATAATTAAGCAAAAAAAAAAAAAAGACCAATAAAGCCCTATTAAATTTCCAAAATAAGAATTACATTGAACTCGATGTTTTTACTCTTATGAATGAAAAGATGGGGTTTCTAAAAAAAAGATTGCTTGAAGTTTTTTTTCCAAAATAAAACACTAGAAGTGTGTTTATATACCTTGGCTATGGGTGCTGCATATACATGCTCTTGGTCTGCCTTTTTGAATGAATTCAGTTATTCCATCTGGAATGCTATAAGCTTCATAACATGTGTGCTTCTCTACTTGTCTAGAATTCCATGTCTAGAAAGGAATAAGAGTCCCTGTCAGTAACACTCTGGTATAAGTGGTCACTGGGACACTTAGCAATCAGTTTGTTTTTATTTTTCTAAATGTGAATTTGCTTGATAGTTTCTTGTCAAAATTAAATATACATATAAATTAAAGGGGCATATGCAGCATGTCTTACAAATTGCACCGAAAGTCTTAGTGCAGGTAATAATTAACAGTTGTTTACAGAAAGAAAAAAGAATTTAAACTGGTCTTAGGTATCAATGATAGTCTGTCAGCAGTAAAAGAAAATTGATTGTGTAAAAGCCATGGCTTAATGCTACATTGATTCTATAAGTAGATACTAAGTTCTGTGGGTTATCTTATCTACTTGAATACCTTACTATATCCTAATGGTGACATTACTAAATAAACAGTTCATTGCTGTGAATGTTAAACAACATGAACAAGACAGGGCAGATAGAAATTGCTATGTGTCTACAGCACAAATAAAGAACATTTTAAATAATCCCAGAGATATGTAGTTTTTGGACTTAAGAAGCAGTATGTGGATAATTGTGTATTCAAAGTAACGTAACTCAGCTAATAACTCTTTTTATTAAACATTATCCTTTAATGTTCAATTAATAAATCATAACCTTAAGACAGCCGAGTGGTGAGCTTCTGTGTGAATATCTTTAGATATCAGTTCTTCTCAGAATAAGACATCATAAATTTAATTTTATATGAAAATCACATTTTTTTACCTCATTTCTTAACTAGAGTAAAACAGCAATACTCAATGAAATTTTTATTTTGCAAATTTAGTAGATGTGACCCTATTGGCCTAACTTATTTTGCTTAATTATATTTTCTAATTTAATTTATGTGGAACATTTTAATAGAAATATTTAATAATTAAATCTGGACCAACCTACTCTAGTTAATTGCTATTGTAGTTATGCTACTCAAATGCCAGGAAGTTTTCATACTTTTGCATGGGAGTATGTCGTATAGAAATGTTGATTTTGTGTGTGTATTTTACCACAGAGAGTTTGCAATTAGTACAACAATGTATAGTTAGAGATTTCACCTGCTTGCCAAGAAGGTAGACAGTTACATTTTGGAAAGCCTTGACCAAGAAGCTCAACTTTATCTCTAGAAAAATTATAAGTAATCAAATAGACAGCTTTTACATTTATACAGCAAAGGTTGAACAGGAGGAGCCAGCATAGGTTAAGGAAAGCAAACTATGTCAAACTGAAAGGCTATGTCAACTTGCCAAGGCTGGAAAATCAGTGTAATTTCATGTATATGTTTGTACATTTGAACTGCAGCAAGACGTTCTACAAATTACACTGCAAGCTTATAAAATATTGGAAAAATATAAACTGTTTAAAAACTGTTGGAAAAATGTAAACTGATTAAAATGTTTTTATGCATTTATAACTTGTTGAATGGTTATGCTAAACATTTCCATTAGTGGAGATAATCTTTCTAAAATAGGTATATACCAAGGTGTAAAATTGCTTTATTTTTATCCTCTTCAATATTTTTACTAAAATTTCAGATAAGACATTAAAGACATAGATCAAATATGTAGATTAAGTCAAACTCTTACAGCACAACTCTCAAATCAAAGTTGGAATTTAAACCCAGGTTTACATGTTTTTATAGCTTCTCCAACTGTATTTAAAAAAAAAAAAGGCAATTGGAATCACCCATCAAAATCAAAATGAAATTGAGCTAGGAAACATTTAAACAAGTTCATGTAAGTGTCAAAAACTAACAATTGTTCATGTGAAAAACCCTAGAATTTCTAGTTACATAAAAGTTGTACATGGTCTAACAGTGTAATCTGGATGTTCTAATAGGCAGAATTTTTCCATAGGAGAGTTGGGTAGGCAGATCAGAGTATCATACGCAAAGGGTAAGACTGGAGTAATAAATTGCTTAGAGGAGGGAGCTGGGGATAACAGATTTGTAAATCACAGAAACAGCTGAGGAAATTAGGGATATTTAACATGGGGAATTAAAGAATAACTAGCATATCTGCTAGTTATGCTCAAGTATTTAAGGACTATCATATTTATGTATAGATAGATTTTTCTCCCCCCTTGTTTGATAGGTGCAGCCTGGGAGAAAATACACTTTGGAAGACTTACTTTACTTCACTACAGAGAACCTTATCTTAATTAGGACTGTCCGGCAGTAGAATGGAGGTTTTGTATAAGTAACATCACTGTCTTTCAAGGATGCAGTAGACAGGATCCTGTTATTTGGAGGAAAGCCAGGCTAGATATCTTCTAAGATTCTTTACAACACAACCATTTAACCACTAGGATGTATTGTACACATGCTCTATAAATTTTGTGCCTTGTGGTAAATTGTAGATTTTCTGGAAAAGAAGGAAGGCCATTCTACTGGAGAAATAAAAGTGTTTCTTAATTTAAACAAAAAAATGAGGGTAATCATTTTTCCTCTGGCTTAGCACGAACTGCTTCTTTGCACTGTATTACCTAATTTTGCCATAAATCTGTGGAACTACCAATCCCCTGACTCAGTGCAGATTGTAGATTGGTTTTCAGAAACTAGAATCCAAACAGTGAACACACTGTAATATCATCACAAACACTATTATCAAACCAGAACAAAACACTCCAAAGATTAATGGAGGACCATTTTTATGGTGTATATTTTCTCCACGATATTTGCTGTAAAACATCCAAAATTCCACTGAAAGTCTCTAAGCCCTGTGGAATAGAAATAGATTGATATCATCTTCAGCCTCTTGATAAAAGAAGGGCAACCTAAATGTAATTATTATTTTATAAGTCTCTAGAGAACAGAGAGATGTGTCTCAAATGGCACATTATCTAAAATAAAGTCAGAAATACCTTGGGGAAAGCAATAGTGGTTCCTTTTACTATTACAGTAATATTAACTTACTCTGTTGGGTTTTTTTGTCTTCAGCTCTGTGTCTTAATGTTTCTCTTTCTTTACTTGTGTGTGTGTGTATGTGTGTGTATATATATATACACACACACATATACATATTTTAGTTTGTAAAAGAAAAAAATAGAGACAGACAAAGGGGAAACCAGAGGATTAATGCTTAATTTCTGATTTCATAATAATATCTCCTACTTTGAAGAGAGGTCCTATTCTGTTATACTGAACTATTTTATATACTATAAAATAAATTTATATTTATTTTCAATAAGAATCATTAGGATGTGTATTTTGACTTCTTATATATACTCAATATAAATATATTTTTCATGATTTTACATATGAAGCTAAATATGGAATGAATATTTCATCATTTCAGTATGATTACAAATAAAGTAAACCAATGATAATTTAGAATTTGCTACAAGTTTATGCTCCATTTTATTTTTAAAAATATTTTAAAGACGGGATCTTGTTATGCTGCCCAGCCTGGAGTGCCATGGCTATTCACACATGTGATCATAATACACTGTGGACCTGAACTCCTGGACATGAGCAATCCTCTTGCCTCAGCCTTCTGAGTAGCTGGGGCTACAGGCAAACACCACCATGCCAAGTTTCCATTTTATTTTTAATAGAACCTCTTTATTGATATTTTACATTCAAAAGAAATATTTCTTGGACATTTTTCTCAATATTTTGATTAGTGTGCTGTGGCAAATACCTTGTCTTACAAAGTTAAAAACAGTATTTTTTGCTAAAATAGTTACTTGTTTATAAAGTTTTATTCTATAATTGTACTAAAATAGTAATATTTAGTACTAGTATTTGAAATTGAAATATACTTTCATAGATGTGCATTATTGCTTCAAAGGAGGCATAACTCACTAAAAATTCTCTCTAATTTACATTTTGCACATTCAGTAAATGACTGGATATTCTATGTGACTTTAAGTTCTATCTCCTACATTAGAAAAAAATTCTTGTGTGTTTTTTTTTTTTTTTTTGAGACGGAGTCTCGCTCTGTGGCCCAGGCTGGAGTGAGCGGCGCCATCTTGGCTCCCTGCAAGCTCCGCCCCCGGGGTTCCCGCCATTCTCCTGCCTCAGCCTCCCGAGGAGCTGGGACTACAGGCGCCGCCACCGCGCCCGGCTGATTTTTTGTATTTTTAGTAGAGACGGGGTTTCACCGTGTTAGCCAGGATGGTCTCCATCTCCTGACCTCGTGATCCGCCCGCCTCGGCCTCCCAAAGTGCTGGGATTACAGGCGGGAGCCACCTCACCCGGCTGAAAATTCTCGTTTTTGACATTCACTGAACTTATTTGCTAGAATTGGTAAAAGACATCACCTATCAACCCAGAAAATATTTGAAGTCATCTTGACATCTCCTTCTCTCTCATCATGTAGAAAACATTTTTGAGGAACAAATACTGATGCTATCCACTCAAAAATCTTTCAAACCCATTCTCTTCTTTCCACCCACACTGTATAGCTAAGACCTGACCTTCAACACTTCTTGCTAAGATTATAAACCTATCTTCCTAACTGGTTTTTTTGCTTCCAGGTATTTCCACTCCATCAAATTGCTTATGGATTCATAGAACTGTTAACATGTTTTTCTTTACAGAGAAAAAAAAAAACAAACCAACAAAAAAATTATCTGCTTACAAATCCTCCATAAAGTTTTACAATCTTCTGGATAAAATTTAAACTTTGTAATATGTTATTAAATCCATTTCATAAGCCAATTTCTGTGTACTTCCTCAACCTCTTGTTCTGTCAGTTTGCCATACAGATGTTATATGCTTAGCATATAAAGCTGCCATTGGTATCATCCTCTCTCACCCTTCTTGGGCAGTGATGCTTTGTCTTCTTGAAGTGCCATCCCATTCTGTCAGCCTTATTATACCTTCAGTGGGGAGAGAAGGATGGGATTGTGGAGGAATGAATCTTGGCAAAGACCTTCAGATTGAACGTGGAAGGAAGGACAAATTTAAAACAAGGTATGGAGGTATGTCATCTCTTTAGCCTCATGTTTTTCCATACACTCTTGCCCCATTTTTTGCTCACCCACTCCTAAGCCGCTTACATCCGAACCAATGGTTCTCAACTAGGATGGTTTGGAAAATCACTTTGTTGATTGTTTCCTTTGCCATGCAGAAGATTTTTAACTTGATGTGATCCCATTCATCTATTTTTGCTTTGCTTTCCTGTACTTGTGGGGCATTATTCAAGAAATCTTTGCCCAGACCAACGTCCTGGAGAGTTTTCCCAATGTTTTCTTTAGAATTTTTAGAGTTTGAGATCTTAAACTCAAGTCTTTAATTAATTTTGATTTTATTTTCCTATATAGTGAGACATAGGGTCTTATTTCTTCTGTATATGGATATCCAGTTTTTTCAGCGCCTTTTTTTTTTAAATTTTGATATTATTTGGGATACAGGTAGTTTTTAGTGATTAGTGCACCCATCAACTGAGCAGTGTACACTGTATCCAATATGTAGTCTTTTTTCCCTCACCTCCTCCCAATCTTCCCCGGAGTCTCCAAGTCCACTGAATCATTCTTATGACTTGCATTCTCATAGCTTAGCTCTCCCTTATAAGTGAGAACATACAATAATTGATTTTTTGTTTCTTAACTATAAGTAATGCTACTTCACTTAGAAAAATGGCCTCCAGTTCCATCCAAGTTTACAGCACCATTTACTGAAAAGACTGTTCTTTCTCCAGTGTGTGTTCTTGGCGCCTTTGTTGAAAACAAGTTCACCGTAGGTGTGTGGACTTGTTTCTGGGTTTTCTATTCTGTTTCATTTGTCTATATGTCTGTTTTTATACTAGTTCCATGCTGTTTTGGTTACTATACCTTTGTAGTATAATTTGAAGTTAGGTAGTGTGATTACTCCAGTTTTGTTATTTTACTCAGGACAGGTTTGGCTATTCTTGGTCTTTTGTGGTTTCATATAAATTACAGGATTGTTTTTCCTTTCGGTTAATTTCATCAATGTTTTATAGTTTTCACTGTAGAGTTCTTTCACTTACTTTATTAATTTAATTCATAGGTATTTAATTTTATTTGCCATTATTATAAATGGAATTGCTCTTTTTTTTTTTCAGTTGCTCACTATTGGCATATAGACATGCCACTGATTTTTTAAGTTGATTTTGTATCCTGCAACTTTACTGAATTTGTTTATTAGTTTGGATAGGTTTTTGGTGGAATCTTTGGGTTTTTCCCATTATAAGATCCTATCATCTGAAAACAAATATAGTTTGACTTTTGCCTTTACAATTTGGATGCCCTTTATTTCTTTCTCTTCACTGATTTCTGTAGCTAGGACTTCCAATACTATGTTGAATAACAGTGTCGAAAGTGGACATGCTTGTCTTTTTCCAGATCTTGAAGAAAAGTTTTAATTTATTTCTCATTCAGTATAATACTAGCTGTGGGTCCGTCACATGTGGTTTTTATTGTGTTGATGTACGCTCCTTCTATACCCAGATATTTTAGGGTTTTGAAATTAGGGCTTAGAGATGTTGAATTTTATATAGTGCTTTTCAGCATTAATTGAAATGATTCTGGGTTTTTGTCCTTCATTCTGTTTATATGACATATCCATATCACATGGATTGATTTGTGTATGTTGAGCCATCCTTGCATCCCAGGAATAAATCCTGCTTGGTCTTGATGATTTTTTTTAACGTGTTGTTAACTTCGGTTTAATAGTATTTTGTTGAGGATTTTTGCATCGATGTTCATTGGGAATATTGGTCTATAGTTTTACTGATGTGTCTTTGTCTGGTTTTGGTATCAAGGTAACACTAGCCTTGAACTGGTGATGTTGCAGGATTCCTTTGGTGCCACTTCACCAGCCGTAAAGCCCTGCAGTTGCTGCCACCTCTGCCCAGGCCTCACTCAGGCCCCCCCCCCCCCCCCCCCCGTTCACTCAACCAGGCAGGCCTCACTTGGCTCACGTCTCCCGCCCAGATCCTGCAGCCTCAGTAGCTCCGTGCTCAGCCCACAGCTGGACCGGCCGGGGGCCAGCAGCTTCCACCTTGGGCGCCAGCGTCTGGTTGAGGGGAAGGCAGTGGCACCCTAAATCCCGGAGATGCCAGCAACTGTGGGGCACCAAGGGGTGTTATAGCTCTTGCTCGGAGAGTCCCAAGGTCTGAGTCCGCAAGAGATGCTGCATCTCTTCACTCCCACAGCTTGGCCCTTTCTCCTGCAGTCCGTTGAGCAGGAGCATCTCACAGCTCTTTTCATTCTCACTGCGCGCCACTCGGCAGGTTCCCAGTTCGTGTCCCGAGACGAAGAGGAATAAGGTGCATGGACACTGGAGAGTGAATAAGGCAGACAGTAATTTTCTTGAGTGACAGAAGGAAAGCTCTCAGCTGTGAGAGGGGACCCGAGGGTGGGTAGCCAATCCTGTGGCTGAGTCTGGGGTTATTCTGGGCTTAGAATGGGGGGAGTCTGTGCTGACTGGTTCATGGGTGGGCATGGAAAAACCACCGTTCGATTGGTTAAAAGGCATCATCCACAAGGAACCAGTCGAGAGGGAGAGGGTAGGACGGGGTTACAAGTTGTCACGTGGATCGTGCACTCCATCCAGAACTGGCAGGTCGGTTTTCAGGCTTTAAACTGTCTTTTGCTTGAAGGTCAGATTTCACCGAGGACCCATCCCTGTCTGCCTAGGAATTTGTCTGTCTCCTGTCACTATCAGTAATGCTGGCCTCATACATACTGAATAGCTTTAGTAGGATTTGTATTTTTTTCTTGAAATGTTTGGTAAAATTTACCAGGGAAACCATTGGGTCCTGGACTTTTCTTTGCTGACAGGTTTTTTATTATAGCTTCAATCTCATTACTTGTTACTGGTCTGTTCAGGTTTTGGATTTCTTTGTAGTTCAATCTAGGTAGGATGTATGTGTCCACGGACTTACCCATTTCTTCCAGGTTTTCTGATTTATTGGCATATAGCTGCTCATAGCAGCCTCCAAAGACCCTTTGAATTTCTGTAGTGTCAGTTGTAATGGAACTACGTTTTTTGAGGTGTTTATTGCTATAAACTTTCCTCTTGGTACTACTTTTGCATATCCCATAGTTGTTGGTATATTGTGTTTCCATTTTCACTTGCTTCAAACAATTTTCTAATTTCATTCTTCATTTCTTACTGGCCCATTGGTCATTCAGAAGCATTGTTTAATTTCCATATTTATGTAGTTCACAAAGATTCTCTAATCACTGATTTCTAGTTTTATTCCATTGTGGTCAAAGAAGATACTTGATATGTATGATTTCAATAGTTTTGAATTTTGTAAGACATGTTTTGTGGCCTATCAAGCAATCTATCCTTGAGAATGTTCTCTGTGCTGAAGAGAAGAATGTGTATTCTGTAGCTGTTGGATGAAATGTTCTGTAAATATCCATTGGGTCCATTTGGGCCATAGTGCAGATTAAATCTGATGCTTCTTTGTTGATTTTTTATCTGGATAATCTGTCGAATGCTGAGAGTGGGGTGTTGAAGTCTCCAGCTATTACTGTATTGGATTCTATCACTCTCTTTAGCTGTAATATTATTGGCTTTACAACATTCTCAGCTAACACAGGAGCAGAAAACCAAACACCGCATGTTCTCACTCATAAGCAGGAGTTGAACAGTGAGAACACATGAACATAGGGAGGGAACACATCACACACTGGGCCCTGTTGGGGGTGGGGGACAAGGGGAGGGAGAGCATTAGGACAAATACCCAACGCATTCAGGGCTTAAAACCTGGATGACAGGTTGACAGGTGCAGCAAACCACCATGGCACATGCATACCTATGTAACAAGCTGGCATGTTCTGCACATGTATCCCAGAACTTAAAGTAAAAATTTAAAAAATAATAATAATAATACTGGCTTTATATATCTGGATGCTTCTGTGTTAGATGAATATATATTCACAACTGTTACATCCTCTTGCCTAATTGACCTCTTTATCATTATATAATGATCTCCTTTGTCTCTTTTTGTAGTTTTTGTTTTGAAATCTATTTTTTTTTCTGAAATAACTATAGCTACTTCTGCTCTTTTTTGATTTCCATTCGTATGGAATACCTTTTGCTATCCCTTTATTTTCAGTCTGTATGTGTCTTTATAGGTGAAGCACATATCTTGTAGGCAAGAGATGATTCAGTCTTGTTCTTTTGTTCACTTTGTTTTCATTTTTGTTTTAATTCATTCAGCCACTCTGTGTCTTTTGAGTCTAGAATTTAGTCCATAGATATTCATTATTGATAAATAAGGACTTACTCCTGACATTTTTTATTGGTTTACTGGTTGTTTTGTGGTGTTCTCTGTTTTCTTGTTACCATTCCTGTCTTCCTTTCAGTGAAGATGATTTTCTCTGTTGGTATGTTTTATTTTCTTGCTTTTTTTTTTTTGTGTGTCTGCTGTTATATGTTTTTTGAGTTAAGATTACTATGCATGCAAATGCTTTTTGTGTGTCTGAATCTCTCTCTCTCTCTCTCAATGTTTATTTAGCTAAATACTACTAATTCTGATTATCTCAGTTTAAATAAAACTCTCATAAGGAAGTGTATTCTGATCCTTTTCTGTCAGCATTAAATGTCTTTTGTAATGCACACCGATAGCCCATAGCACACTCCTCCTCTTTTAGTTACATATATTATCCATATTCATTTAATTGTAAATACCTGTTTTCATAGCCAGAGAGCAAGTTCCCCAAGTGCAGAGAGAAGATGGTAAATGTTCGTCATGTTATCACATATGCCAAGAGTACTGCCTGTCTCCCAGTCAGAGTACAATATGTACTTATAGAAAGGAGAGGGGCATGAGTTAAAGATAAAGTTGTCTCCCAGTCAGAGTACAATATGTATTTGTGGAAAGGAGAGGGGCACGAGTTAAAGATAAAGTTGTCTCCCAGTTAGACTACAATATGTATTTGTAGAAAGGAGAGGGGCATGAGTTAAAGATAAAGTTGTCTCCCAGTCAGAGTACAATATGTACTTGTAGAAAGGAGAGGGGCATGAGTTAAAGATAAACTGACTAATTTATGCCACCTATCAATCAAGTTCATCTCTTTAAAGGATTTTCTTAGATTAAGAAGTAGATGTGCTTTATGCAAATTGAAAGGTCAAAATAAGCATCTTAAATCTCACTTTCAGCCATTAGTTACATTAAGAACTTGGATTCATGTCTGTACTAAAAATACACCTAATTGATTTTTTTTTTCTTTTTGGAAAAAAGACAGGATAATATGGGTTTATTGGTTTATTTCCAGTACCCTTATACATTTTTTTTCCTGGGTGTATGCATGTGTATGCAGGCATGCAATGACTAAGCATATAGAATTGTTTGTGAAATTCTGGCCATTTCTCTAATACTGAATTTATTTCACCTTATACTAAGGTGTGGGCAGATGATCATAGATTGTCTTAAAGACACCACAACAAATTCTTCTTACTATAATGTAGAGGCAAAGACAAACTCAGAAGCATGAACTACGAATATCAGCCTGAGTTCAAGAAGCTTACATATAACAAATACATTTTTAAATCATAAGTGATAAAATTATAAGCTTTCTCTCCCTTCATGTCATAATAGATCTAAATCCCTGTATCTCAGACTACCCACCTTGTCCTGAAAAATGTGAGCAGTAGAAATAATATCAAATCGAGCACTGGAAAGGCCTTTTCACATGATTTAGGATGCTAATGAAAGTGTTTTTAGATAAGAAACAAAATGAGAGAACTTGTTAGTACCGCTCATAATACTTGTTATCATTAACGTTTACTCATACCAGCTCTTGCCTTGCACTACATAGAAGCAAACCACTGTTCTCTGTGAGAGATAGATTTTTTTTAATTTTTATGAAATACAGGCACAGAAATCAAATTATCATGTTTGCCCACTCTTTCTGCACTGGAAGTTAGGCATATTTATTAGCTACAACACGGCATTTCAAGCTGGCATTTGGATCATTTCAATAACTAATGTTTGTTTTATCAACAATGGTTTAATTTGACATGCTGCATAATGCATGTGCAATAACAGTGCCATGTTTGATGGATAAATGCCTAGGAAAAAAATTCAAATTGGCTAATAAATAAAATTGAATTTCAAGACCCCATTTATTTTAAGGAAACTTGTCATGGGTTATTAACTGTACTAAATAATGGCTTGTTTATGTTGGTGCATAAATAATTTGAAACAAATCGGGGTGACATAGGAACTATCATACTTCACTTACTGGTAAATGTTAAGTGAAGACGAGATTCCTTCACTCTTAATTACCAGAGCTGGTATTTTTCAGAAATGATTTCTACTTGTTGACAAGATTATGACCAAAACTTACCCAAGCTTTCATACTTTTAATATAAATCTATTATTTCGACATTCAGAATTTCTACCAATAGGGAATTAAACTGAAATTCTGACTCTAGATCAATGGTGTTTTGATCTCACTACATACTAAAATTAAGTGGTACAGTTTAATATGTTATTATATGCTGATGTTTTGGTTTTCATTCTGGAGATTCTAAATCAATTGGTGTAGATGGTTTATTTATTGCTGTTCTTTTTTATTATTTTGTTTTTGAAAGTCAGTTGTATTGTTTGCTTGACTTTTTAACCCACAAGCAATTATAAATAGAAAGCCAGGATTGAGAATTTCTGCTCTAATACAGTGTTCTGGTCACTACTGCACTTTAATTCATGAAATTCACTTGGGTCATTGAGATCAAATTGTTTAATAATAATCATCATCCCCTTCAATGAAGTTTTCTGAGCAAGCCTTTTTAGTACTATGCAGTTCTGGTTCTAAGGAGATTACCAAGATAGTATTTGTTCTAAAGAAGTTTATATCTAGAAACACAAGTGATAATATTGAAAGAAAAATAAGGTAATTGCCCCAAGTGAAATGCAAACAGTTTATGAGAGCGTATCTAGACATAAGGAAGGGCCAAAAAATAATTTTTGGAGTATGTGGAATTCAATCCGCCTTTCCAATAAATATGGTTACATACTTTATTTAACCTTGTTAATGCCTTTATACTTCATAATCTCACCACAATTCAGTTAAGCAAACCAAGTATTTTTACTTTATTAATAATACAAACAATAATCCTATGTGTGCATTCTGTTTTGCAGCGTGCAAACAGGTTTAGGTATGTCATCACTTTTGAGCCTCACAACATATGGGTATGCAATTCAGTATTCCTATTTTGGGATGAGGAGTCAGAGGCTCAGAATGTACATGAATTACCCAATTTACAAAGCTGGCAAGTGCCAGAGTTGAGTGTAAGTTGAATTCTCCTGAGTCCTACATAGTTCAGACCTTTTTTTTGCATCCCGATTGAAAGTTGAGAAGTTGCTGAGCTTGGGCTAGATTCCAGGTCTCTTACACTGAATTCTCTCTTAGGATATGCTCTGCCACACACACACTGAATGTTACATATTTCCAGGAACTATAGCTCAATGCCTTTTCTGAAAAATAACTTTTCAAAAGGTAATTGGAAATTGATACTCTGGTGTATTTTTTAAAGCACAATACCAGCAAATTCACTACCTTACTGCTTTTATCCAAATCTAACTTTCCTTATTTCTTTGTATAAACTGTGAAATCATACTTAATACCTACATCTTGGAAAATTTAAAAACCTGAGTTAATGTAGAAATTATAAAAGCGCAAGAGAGAGAGAGAAGTCATCGAATGTTAGCTTTTGATATCTGCTTTCTGATAGTTCAGTTCTGTCCAACGGGCAGGAATACCTTGTGTGATTTATCAGGGGCCACGTGTGGTTGCTCTGTGGCTCTTCCTTCTGTGGCCTCCATGATGCGTTGTTAGCATTTTTTTCTGAGATTTCCACTCAGATTTCCACTCCCTAGTTTTTTCCACTCAGATTTCCACTCTCCAGTTTTTTCCACTCAGATTTCTACTCTCTAGTTTTTTTTTCACTCAGATTTCCACTCTCCAGTTCAAAGATTTCCTAGAAGGACTCCCAGAACTCAGAAAAGCTGTTATACTGACAGTTATGGTTTATTTCTGCTAAAAGATGGAGGTTAGAAAGCAAAGGCAACTAATTAGAGTGGAGTTGAGAGCTTCCTGTTGTCCTCTCCCAGAGGAGTCATGTGAACTGTGCTTACTCCTCCAAACAAAGATAAGTAATAATATGTAAGATGTATTGCCAGCCAAGGAAGCTCTTCTAAGCCTTGAATTTAGAGAGGATTTTTGTTTGTTTTAGAGACAGGCTCTTGCTATGTTTCCTAGCCTTGAGTGCAGTGAATAGTGGCTCTTCACAGGTGCAATCATAGTGCACTACAGCTCAAAGTCCTGCGCCCAAGTGATCCTCCTGCCTTAGCCTCTCAAGTAGCTGAGACTACAAGCATTTGCTACTGTGTCTAAGTCTAGAGTTCTTACTGTGGGTCAGTCACATAGGCATGGATAGCCTAGGTCACTGACCTTAGCTACTCAGTCTGCGGTCTCCAACCCTATTCCCAAGAATCAAACCTACACACTGTGGCCTACACATATGTATATGGTATATACATATATCCAATATTTAATCTTCAGATATAGTCACTATAAGTCACATTGTTAGAATGAACTAACTAGCATGGTCCAAAGCCCCAGGTATGAAAAGATACTCTTATCAAGCAGGGTATTCTAAGAGCTTAGAGATCATCTCCCCACAACCTGAAAAGGGCCCATTCTTTCTTTGAATGTGCAGGGTTTGACTAACCCAGTCTAGTAAGTTAACCCTTTACCATATATATATAACGATTATGACTTGTGATTTGTCTTGAACGGGGAGCCCCTGGATTAAAGTTTACTTTCCATTTGCGACTCATTGTTTTATTGTATGAAACTTTATAATCTAAACAAAGAACCTTCCTGAAGGTAAGGATTACATCTGTTTGGGTGTTGTATTTTTCTATAGATTGGTTTCATTGTTGTTACTGTTACAATGATATTAAGAGAGAGTTCAGTGTACCTCATATGATATCTTTAATCTTCATTTATTTTTCATTCAATAATTAGTAGAATTTGGCAATGGAAAAGGATAACTGTGAAGACAGTTACTTCATGGACCAGTCGAGGAAGTTAGAGAGTTTTTTGGTGTGTTCAGCCCTTCTTCTATTCCATTTGGTGAATGATTAAAGACCCGTAGACCACCTGTATCAGTCTGTTTTCACACTGCTATGAAGAAATACCCAAGACTGTGCAATTTATGAAGAAAAGAGATTTAACTGATTGACAGTTCTGCATGGCTGGGGAGGCCTCAGGAAATTTTTAGTCATGGTGGAAGACAGTTCACAGGGAGGCAGGAGAGAGAATGAGAGCTTAGCAAAGGAGAAAATGCCCCTTATAAAACCCATCCCATGATTAAATTGCCCCCCACTGGGTCACTCCCACAACATGTGGGAATTATGGGAGCTACAATTCAAGATGAGATTTGGGTGGGGACACAGCCAAACCGTATCACCACCTAACTTGCAAGAAGTGTGGCAAAATGATCCTCAAAGACAACTTCAAAGGCTTCCTAGAAGGATGATTATACTTTGTCTCCAAACATAGTAAGGACTCACAAACCAGTGTCAGGCAGGACTAGCTTCTTTCGACCCTGTTTGACTTCCAATCAGCGTGACCTAGCAATACTAATATCTGTCTCTGGAATTTTTTGGAAGAATTAGTGAGGTCATAAATGTAAAAGTATTACCCCATGCATGGCATATTGTAAATGCTCATTACATAGCAACTGCTATTATTTTTACTATTACTATTGATTATAATAAAACCTAGCAACTTATGGGTAGTTTTCACAAATACTGTTTTATTAATTGAAGTATTATGACACTTTTCCACACAAAGGAAATTAAAACTAAAAAATTCAGGACATAGGAACTTGGAGAGATATATATATAGAGAGAGAGAGAGAGATAGATATAATATCATACATATATCATCAATTATATATATATAATTATCTCATCTCTCCTTATGCTATAATATATAAGCAGCTGCTGACATTTTTGACATCTTTGAACACTTTAGTCTGTGACTCTTCAAACTACCTGATAATTCCTTGAACATAATGCTCCAATGGGGGAAAGACAGTGTTTAGCTTTCCCATATGTGTATTCTTTTAAAATATTAGAGCATTTCTCTTGTGTATTAGTTCCAAACATACCTAATACACAAATGTATAATATTACATTTGATCAAAATTGACGGATCCTGATAAAAGTAAATACATGGATGCTTTCACTAGATAGATTTTCCAGTGTAAATAATGTTTCAAAAGAGCATTCACTTTTAATTTTACTATGTTACTATATTATTTGAATAGATTGATAGGAGACCCTATAAGGAAAACTAAAGTGTGTTCACCCCCAGGAGTAATTCCGCACAGTGATTCCCTTAACATCTGTTCCACTAAAAAGAAATCATTTTTAAGCGCCACTTGGAGAGCAAGTAATCTTAAACCTCTGAGCCTTTAAGTTAAAAGAGAGAGTGAGAGAAAAAGGAAAGAAAAAAAAAAATAGCCCCTAGTCTTCCAAATTATCTCTGTGTCTCCTAATGAATTGCCATGGGGCAATTTCTTTTCTTATGGTATGGTGAATTTTAAAAAAGATATCAAGTTTACGTTTCTTCTTCATTTTATTCACATTCTGTTCTCCAGTTTGGTAGAGCCACTATTTGAGGTCATTCATGAGCACTACAATATTTGGAGTAGTCTTCTCCATACAGCAAGGACATTAAAGTTATTGTCTAACTTCAGCGTATTATCATTACAAAGTAGCACACACCATTAGAGACAGACTCAGTGAAAGACATTATCATTATGTATTAGCACACATCATTAGACAGGAGTTTCAACTGCAGAACCTACTGAGGAGGATAGATTCATAACATCACAGCCCTCCTGGGTAATATAACTCAAAATTGTTAAATCATTCAGCTGAGGTGAGCTTGGAACCCATGATTGGCACCTAACATCACTTTGAGCTTTCAGTGGCTATTTACTTTGTAAGAAACGGTTCTTTTTCCTGATTTGGAAGAAAGTCTTAAGGAAGCACCCAAGGAATTTTATCTTAATTCAATCCAGGTAAAACTCATTGCAAATTAAATAATAATAAAAATAATTATAATAATTAACATTGATGCTTGGCTTAAGGCTTGGAAATATAAAACATATGTCCAGATGAGGAAATTGAACATTTAAATATTTTTGAACATAAGAATATAACCAAAAGGTAGAGGGAAGTATAAATGTTGCTCAGTGAACTTACCTAAATGAAACAAAAGAAATAACACCATGTTCTCTTTTAAAATCTTAGCATTAAGTAATGTCAAAGTGATGTTTCTTTGTCCCACCAAATGTCAAGGTTATTTGTATATGATATGACTAAATGCCACTTCTCCATGAGGATTTTCTTAATATGCTGTTTATTCTCATGAAACATTAATGTACTCTATGAATATTTGCCTACAAAAAGGAAAAGCTACAAATTTTACAGTTCTCAGATAAAGATTAATCTTGAATGAGTTTAACTTGCATCATTTGCATTTTCTATGGATAATGAAAAATCATTTGTAAATAAAAGGTTTATCACGGAGCAAAAAAAATGGTATATTTGAGGATGTAACTTTAAACCACATTCTAGGAGTTAGTAGTTGTTGTGTTTTGCATGACTGAGAATATTTTAGCTGCTTATTCAGCATAGAAATATAAAATTAAGGGTAAATCTGATAAAATGCATCAATTAATTACCCAATACTAATTTTTAATGTGTTTAATATTTATTTTAAAACTGCTCAGCCACCAGTAGATATAAAGTTATGAACTAAAACAAATAGTTTATATGTATATATTTGTATAGATATTTCTATACATTATGACCAGTGGCAAAAATTTATAGGTTCTTAAGTAGCTTGTAAATACTAAAGCTTAGGGACCAGTTCCAATTCTATATTATAAGGAGAAAATAACAAAACACTGGTCTTGTTTTGCTACTAACAGTCAAAATAAAATACTCTCTGATTATTAGAGTAGTATGCATGTGCTGCCGAGGCAATTGCTAACTCTAAATGGTTTTACATTTTGTTTTTAATTTTAGATGTATAAAGAAATATCTCAATCATTAGAAACATCATGTATAAGAATGAACAGGAGAAAGTTACTTATATGCTCGGCTGACTTTGTTGCAATTTTCAGCCCTTGAAAGTTCACTGAGAGGGGAAGGGGACATACAAAAGGTTTTAATACTCATTTCACCAGAAGTAAACCCCCTAAACGCATACACATACCTTTTTTAGTTTATGTGTGTGTGTGTTTTTTTTTTTAGGCAAGGAGATCATTTCAGCTGACCTTTTATTCTTTATTAAATGGTTATATGTGTTACAGATTTGTACGGTATGTCATTTTATTGCTTTACTTATAGTACCTTATGGGATTTTACTGTTTGTAAATAAGTATTGCTGTGTGTACAGGTATCCTTTGCAGCAGATAGAAGATTCTTACACGCTTTGGTCTGTTAAGATCTCAGAAGGCTATACATTCAATGCATAATTGCATTCTGCTTTGCATTATGTGCTGAAAATGGTTTTACCCAAATCTCTGCAGACACCACATCTTAAAAGGCTGGTAAAACCAAGAATGGTGCATAGCTCTGATGATTTCAAGTCCTTTGAACATCTTTACGACCTATTAAGAACTAATGGATATTGAATTCAAATCCTAAGTTCACCATCTACCAAGTGTGAAAACTTGGACAAATTCTTAACTTTTCTGAGCCCTAAGTTCCTCATCTGTAAATGAAAATAATAATAGCACCCACTTCATATGTGTTACTATGAGGTTTAAATGAGTTAATATTTGTAAACCACTTAGAAAATAGTTCCTGAAAAATAGGTACCATGTAAATACTTATTACTGCTATTAGTTTTAATTCAGGGAGAGATTTTAAAAATAAAATTATTTTAAAACTAGTTTATGAAATTCAACTGTACATAAAGACAGACTTCACGGTACGGCAGTAATGCATAATAAAATGCCAAACAAAAATGCTAATTATGATGAAATGCTTGTCAAATGATTAACTCTACAAATATCCCAGTGACACCATCGTAAGCTGTGTGGTTCATACATGCTTTCTTGTTTGGGTTTGACCTTTTCCACTCCTTGTTTATTATACCACTTATTCAAAACCATCCCTTAGTCTCCTTAAGACCCTATACTGACCTTGTATCCTTCTTTGTGAATAATATCTGTTCTCGTGGCTCATGTGTGTGATCCCAACACCTTGGGAGGCTGAGGCAGGAGGATTGATTGGGCTCTGGAGTTTGCAACTAGCCTGGACAACATAGTGAGACCTCATATCTACTGGGGAAAAAAAAAAAAAAAAAACATACCCAGGTGTAGTGGCACACACCTGTAGTCCCAGCTACTTGGGAGGCTAAGGTGGGAGGATTGCTTGAGCCCAGGAGTTCAAGGATAGCGTGAGCCATGATCATGCCATTGACCTCCAGCTGAGAAAAAGAGCAAGACCCTGTCTCAAAAATGAAAAACTTATTCTATTTTATTGTTCTATTTAACAGTCTCATGCCCTATCACCCATCACTTTATCTACAACAGGAGTCATTCAAAAAACTCAAGAGCCAGATAGTTCAAAATGCAAGATTCTTCATTGTCTGGTCCAAATCTGTCTTTCCAGTTTCAATCCCCATAATTTCCTTAATGCCCCCTCTGCCCCAGTCATTGACCACCAGGATCTCCCCAAATGTGCTGTTCTCTTTTCAAACCTCTGAGAACTTGCACATATTGTTTCTTTGCCTACAATCTCTCTCTTATCCACTTGTCAAGCTTCTATATATACTTTATTACTTGGCTTACAATGTGATTTCTATTCCCAAAAGAGTGCCAAGAAACTACATATGTTCCAGGCACCTGTCGATAAAGAAAATCCTATCACTGAATCCAAGTCAGGCGCTGAGGTCCTGATATCCAGTGACAGGCTTCTCTGATGTGAGAGCCTTCCTCCACTGTGTATTTCTGCCATGCTCCACAGATCTTGCAATCTTACCCTTTCTCTCTCACTCCTCTGGTACTATCTGCTCTCTTCACTCAAGAATCAGTGAAGCATCGATGTATGTACTATCTGAAATCCTCCAGGCATAAAAGTGAACTGTGA
This sequence comes from Chlorocebus sabaeus, assembly GCF_047675955.1. Taxonomy (NCBI): domain Eukaryota; kingdom Metazoa; phylum Chordata; class Mammalia; order Primates; family Cercopithecidae; genus Chlorocebus; species Chlorocebus sabaeus. The sequence continues at coordinate 922,704 of NC_132925.1, forward strand.
CTTTTTCTACTATACCCCCGTACACTTGCAACTAATAATAAAACTTTAGGCTTAAATACTTTTTCAATATGTACATTGACTAGAGCATTTTTACACACATTTGGAGTGTATTGAGGGACACAAAATGCTAGAGAAACACTACAGAAACAACTTTTTTCCAGGTAAGTAAGAACAGAAGAGATACCGTGCCAATGTGCTCGGGTTTATTTTTGTCTGCTGAGGCGTTGGTGCACTAAATGGGTTTCTGAGGTTTAATGAGTCTCATTGGTTCTAATTAGAGTAACCTTGGTAGAAATAGATATTATTACTCTGAAAATCATGGCTAAATTGCTGTTAAATAATTTGCATTCTATTACATGCTTTATGTGCTAATACAGACAGAAGCATCCAGATCCAAGTCCTTAAGTATTTACTAATGCATACCAGCAATTTTAGCCTCATGTAATAAGGATTTAAAATGTGTCTGACACATTGTATCCAATCTACACTCTAAAGTATCTTTCCAAGTAATTAGATATGTCATGCACTGCAGCCTTAAACAGGCACAATTTTGTCTATACTTCCAGAACCTAGATTATTCTGAAATCTTTAACAATATAAGGTTTAGATACCATTTGCACTGAGTACCCACTAGGTGCCAACTCCTTTAAAGTGCATTTTTACTTTCATTATCTCAACTTTGTAATGTAGGCATCATTATTCCCATTTTACAGAAGATAAAATTGAAGCAAAGTCAAGTTTAGGGGATTTTCAAGGTTGTATAGTACAATTGGGTGACAAAATTTTTGCTCTTTCAATGATAATGAGGCCTCTGACATTTTCCTTTCTCATAAGACTACAATTAGTGTAACTTATATATTTTATCAGTCAACAACTATCTTTTGAGCATTTGTACACCCCGGACTGTGTAATGGACTGTTAGTTTTATACAGATTTATAAGAATACTCTCTTTCCTTTCTCCATTAAAAAAAAGGCGATTATATTGTCACCTGAAAAAGATTATGAATACTTGAACATAATTGTGTAAGAATTAACTGCTAATGTATTAATTTCAACCATTACACTATTTTATAAGTTTTTATTTCACATGTCATAAATTGTAACAAAGAATTTAGGATATAGGAATTGCTTACATTTACCACACGTTTTTAAATTTAGTCTTAGGGTCAAGAACAGACAGCGCCTGGTAAGTGGCAGCTTGTTCTCTCAACTTAGTCCCTTCCAGGTCAAACTTATGTTTGGGCGAATCTGATTGGTAGCCTCAAGTCACATGACTATGTTAGGTTTTCTTTTTTATATTAATTCGTAACTCTTGAAATTTCCCATCAAGAAATGGTATTTCTCATTGCCCAGAAAGCATCACAAATGTACCTTTGAATGTCTTTATAGAGGCCGGGCGCGGAGGCTCACACCTGTAATCCCAGCACTTTGGGAGGCCGAGGCGGGCGGATCACGGGGTCGGGAGATGGAGACCATCCTGGCGAACACGGTGAAACCCCGTCTCTACTAAAAAATACAAAAAATGAGCCGGGCGTGGTGGCGGCGCCTGTGGTCCCAGCTCCTCGGGAGGCTGAGGCGGGAGAATGGCGGGAACCCGGGGGGCGGAGCTTGCAGGGAGCCAAGATGGCGCCTCTCACTCCAGCCTGGGCCATAGAGCCAGACTCCGTCTCAAAAAAAAAAAAATCTTTATAGAAAACTATGATATTTGAAAAATGAATTTTGAAAAATACTTATCTACTACTCCAGCCACCAAGATGAATAACTAAATAGTAAGCATTATAAATTGTAATATTTGGGGGTTTAGCCATGCAATTCTAAATCATCTCTAATGCTATAGCTTCTAATCACAAGTTTGCATTTATCTTTTCCTATCATAAGCCATTTAATGCAGTTGCCATAATCCATCTCCTTGCTTCATTTTTTCTAGTAAAATAACAGAACTTAGATCTATCAATTTTATGTACCGATTTGTCC